>NC_044190.1:27076122-27445531 GCF_900880675.1 Sparus aurata
ATCAGATTTTTCATGGGCATATTGTTCAGTATAATGTCTCATCAACTTGTTGTCAGGGTCTTGCCCTAGTGGCAAATAATTTTGTATTCCAACGATTGGAAAAGTTGATCTTTCATCCATTTGACCCGTTTATTAATTCATACAGAATGTGCACACTCATTTTGGCGAAGAGTGTCATTATAGAAATTGTAAAAACTATCATTTGTGGTCTTATAGGGATTATGTACTGGACTGTTTCTACCAGCTAACAGCCAAGGGTTTCACCCTGTTTCCGGTCTTTATGCTAAGCTAAGCTAAGCTAAGCTAACCGTCTCCAGGCTCAAGCTTTTTCCACAGACAGGTCAGTCTTCTCATCTGACGCTCACCATGAAAGCAAACATGCATCTAAATGTTGAACGATTCTTTAGTAGTAGTCAAATGCATTTCCTGCTTCTCTGTCTGACTTTATTAAATTTGTTTTCTGAATGTGTGATGTTTACATTGAGTAAAACGTTTCAAACCCAAGACTCATCAACGTGTACAAAATCTGCCGCTGATATATTTGGTATCCTTTGGAAAGTTCTGGGCCTCTACCAGAATATGAAACACATTTCTGTTGGTCTGAACAATTTCTCGCTGCACTACATGCATTTGTTATGACTGGTCACTGGGATAGTAGATATATATTTTTTTACATTTATTTCATTTTGATGTGGGACAACCGTTATTATTTGGCCACGCTGTGTGTCACTAAGTGAGATGTGCTGTATTCTAAACTTTTTTGCTGATGTGTTGGTTCATGGCAGCCTCTCTAAACAAAGTGTGTCCTGAATGTGTTTGTGAGTGTGTGTGTGTCTGAGAGTGTCTACTGGCTGTGTGTGAATCTTCGTCTCTCAGACGCGGTGCTCGCGCTGCTTCCTGCTGGTCTCATGGTGCCCCCTGATAAGCTGGTGCTGCAGAGGGTTTCAGAATGGCGCTAGTGGCAGTGGAATTAGCTTCCATTGTCATGATAATGACAGTGATACTCTTGCCCCATCCTCGACTCAGACCAGCCATTGTATGGAAACAGGAATGCAATTTCTCCTGCAGCGGCAACCGACAATCCTCTGTGAGAGTGAAAGGTCCCTAAATGACTCTCCATTCAGGCGAGGCTGAGGGGCCAGCAGCCAATTAAAGTGGGAGCAGCAGAACAGCGCCATCTTAAAGACCCAAGGCTGTTCTCTAAACACACACATTAAGCAATACCAAGGCACACATACACACACACATACACACGCCCATTAGTCACTGTATTTTGCTTTTACAAAGCACATTTAATCCTCCTAAACTATCTTTTGCCTTTCAGACCTGATTCTTTTTGGGGCGGGGGGGGGGGGGGGGTAGATGCAGTTTGTATTAAACAACTCAAGAGGTTTTTTCCAAAACAATATGTACACAGACTCAGAAACACAAGTTATTGATTTGAAAATGCCTAAACATTTGAGTTGGGGGGACAGAGTTCCTGCACAGAGTGGAGAAACTCTCCACCACCATCCATCATGGTTAAACTCTTTGCTTGTGTTTATGGTACCAGACAGTCTCCTCCGGGTGTTTATCTGGCCGCTGAGGCACGAGTCACGATGGAGGGTAAAGAGTTTCCAAAGTGCTCTCGCTACTGAGCTGTGAGTAAAGTTGATGTATGCCGTGGGGCGCCGAGAGCCTCGAGCTGAGAAGAAGCTCATTGAGTCAGATACGCTTGTTTTAAGCAACACGGCTGATAATCACTCAGCGCGCTGACGATCACTCAGAGATTCTCCTCAGACACCTCTTGAACGCCTCGTTTATTCTGCAGCCACCTTTCCTCCAAAACATTGTCTATCTTTACTTCCACCGCTTATTCGGACGCTTACTCTGTCCTCTTTAGGTTTTTTTTACAATCTGAGAAATTTCTGTTACACTTATTTGAAATACGTGTATACATTTAAATGAATGAAAGGATTTCCAGCCTTATTAGGCAATGCACGATGCTCAGTGAGCAAATGTGTGGTTTGGGAATTGAATATCTCCTTCGTTAACCATTCTGACTTCAGCTTTATGATCGAAAAACACTGCATGCTGAAAATGAGTCATTTCATTTTACCCCTATTATCCGTTTTTTGGGAAATGCTGTCACTTGTTAGCATGCATACAAGTCAAGTTGGGTCAGTTTGATTTATTCAACCTCTTGGACCCTAAATACAAGGATACATAACATACACTATGACATCACATGAGGAGCATACAAGCCAGCAGAACTCAGAATGGAAATAGTTTGTGTAACGAACAGTTATATCAAGAATAAAAGAAAAAACTAGAGGGAGAAGTTGGCCAGCTGATGGATTTCTATTGGAGTACACTGGCACCTCTTTTTTTCTTTCACATGCTGTATTTTGTGTGAAAAGTGTAAAACCTTTGCCATTCTCAGTCCTTGAATAGCAACTCTCAGTGCTGTATCGTAGGCAACTGGGCTTGCTTCTGAACTGTCTGAACTGAAACAAGTCCAGTTGCCTACGATACAGCACTTAGAATTACCATGACCTGGATGACTCAGAACTTTCATCAATTTGAATAGTAACTCTGTTTTTTTTCCACTGACAGCAAGGAGATTGTTTGTTTTCTAACTAGCAGTCCACTGCCAAAGACCAAAACCAGGGCTGAATTTATCTAACTAACACGTCTGATAGACCTCAATCCAAAACATCATGTTTGAACACCTGTCCACCTTTTCAATAGTGTTTGCCTGAGGTTTTGCAGCCGGCGGCACTGTCTAGAAGACAGTGTTAGCATCGTGGCTACCACTAGCTACTGTCCAAAGCAAAAAACAATCTTTGGAATCCAAATTTGAACCCAGGACCTCAGTAGTATTAAAAGGCCGAAGAAATCACTCAATTGTAATAATAAGTAGGCAAGTTTTAAACTGTCTTGAGTCCTGGTGGCGAGGGGGAACGCATTAGCGAGGGAACAGACTTTGACACAACACCAGCACTCTCCACTGAGTTAATGCCTGTCTCTTCTCCCTAGGGTTCAATCACTCTCCCTTTACACCAGGTTATCCTTTTTTTGCAGTTCAGAGTTTCCTCAGTTATTCCAGTTGTTCCACGGTTACTTGGGGATAGCAGCCAGGGAAAACAATGCCTCTTCCTGTTTCGGTTGCACAATGGCCAATGACCCACTTCTTTCGTGCTGTGATTTGCCGCGGTTGGTTCATAAGGGACTAATCTTTACACGGCTGGTGCCTTTCTCCTACAGCTATTACACTGCAATCCGTATTTACTCTAGAATGAAAAGTCAAATCAAATATGTTCTCTATTAACAGTTTAAGTAATGGTCCCAACTAACCACAATACCCAGCGGTTTAAGGAAATTATATATATAAAAAAAGAATAAAATAAGATGTATATTTGTAACCCATTTGTAAAAATAAACATTTACATTTTTAGGGCATTTAGCAGACACTTTTGTCCAAAGTGACTTACAGTAATTCATACATACATTCATACATTGATGGCAGTAGCTGTCATGCAATGTGCTGACCAGCACATCAGGAGCAGTTATGGGTTCAATATCTTGCCCAAGGACACTTTGACATGCAGACCATGGGAATCGAACCAGGCGACATTCTGATAAGAAGACACTGGCCTCTGAACCTGAGCTACAGCCGCCTCATCTTCAGTATAGGAACAAATGAGCATGACCACGCATAGTTTTGAGAGAAAAACGCATTGTTTTTGATTTGATGTTAGCTTTGTGAAAAATGTGGTTCTTTATGGAAGACATGTTCGAGAGAAAGAAAGTTGATTTGATTCACAAACAACAAATTCTGGTTTCTTATGGACGACGAACAAGAGTTGTTCATGAGTCGTTTCCTAGCGTCACGTGACTGAGGTGAACCACACGGATCGCCAATCTTGTCATCCCGTCATTCAGAAAGGTGTTCCCTTCTCATATTTTCAGTTTGATGATGTCAGAGGGAACTATGACAGCTACGCCGAAGCAACTCAATCATTAACAGGGACTTCAGGAAAAATAGAGCAATTGGGCACAAGTTCAGTTGGCTTTCACTGGTATGTTGGCTAATAAGCATCTGAGGCTCGCAACAGACACCGAGCTTAAAAGATCCATCCGTCAGATGATATTACAAGAGGAGGATTTAGATGAAAGCTCTCATTAGACAGCAGCATTTCTTTTTTTCATTATTCTAAATAGGGTTCTTATGTGCTTAAGCATCCTTTGATAGTCATTGAAGGCTGCAATCAGTCTCCAATTATCACTCTTTACATCTCAATGAGGAAATCCAGCTGCACGGCAGGACGCGATGATACAGCGGGAGGAGTAAAGTGTTTATGAGGAGAGGTGGATGATACTTAGAGACAGAATTACAGGGTGATTTCTAATCATCTGAACAAATCAAGTAAGGATTGCACTAAGCACATCGCTTTATGTCTCCACCTGCTCTTGTCCTCTGTTTACTGAAACTGGGACAGTGTTTGTTCCCTGTAGTGGTTTCTGAGTGTTGGCATCGGCATTTCTCTTTTGATACTCGACTGAAAGCAAATAACACGAAAGCATTCAGAGAGCATCTATTGTGTGAGCGAGATTGAATTAGGATTACAGACGCAGTTTAATTATTTCTCTGAGCCAATAATGTGTCTCTAACTTCTTCTTTTCCAATACTCGCAACGCGTGGACAAAGACACGCGCTGGTTTTTTTCCGGAAAGAAACATAAAACACACTTATCAGAGTTTCAGATACAATTTTACATCAAACCAATATTCAGTCTCGTCAAAGCGCTGCAGTGATTATTCTGCCCGTCCTCAATCACCATTAAACCATTATTTCTCTGTCCTTTATCTACACGATGCCCTCTCTCTCTCTCTCTCCCTCCATCTGTCTCTCTCTCTTTCTCTCCGTCTCCACCGCCTGCTTTGTCTTTTTCATTTTCTCTTTTTAGTGCAGTCAGTATTGAGCGGCCCACAGCATTTGTGTGCAAGATGAACTTTGATAAGAGTTAATGAGAACGCACCATTGTGCAGGGAGAGAATGGCTGGGGCTACACTCGAGAGCCTCCTCACCAGGAAATGGACCGTAAAGCACTGCAGACACCCACTCCTCCGGGTTTGGAGGAGGAGAAGATGAGTAGAGAGGAGAGTCAGAGAAAGACAATAGAACAGACCGGGGAAAAGACGGGCGTGAAGGAATGGAAGAAAAGTAAATAGGCACACGTGAGGAGCCCAAGGTAGAAATATAATCCAATCAAATAATCGGGTTTGTGTTGTTGGTAAAAAAAACAAAAAAAAACGCGCAGCAAATGATGCTACTACATGTAAAACATGATCAAATTCCCTCTACAATAGCCTAATGTGCAAGAGAACATGATAACATATCCTCCAAAGTGCCCTTCCAGTGGAGAAAAAGAGATATATTGACTGCCCTACATGTTAGAAACTTTGTAGGCTTGTACATGTATATTCCTCTAAAAACAATTCATAAAACTAGTGGCCCTCAGAAAGCCTCGAATCTTCCTCCAAACATAATGACAAATTATTGTTGTATTTTATACGGTATACATCAACTTTGATTGTATTGAGCTCAGCAACTGTTTTTTCTAACTGGAGTAAGATTGTAGATTTGCACTCCAAACAAAACCAAGCAACAAAAAAAACTGACTTCATCTTTATATATCAATATCCATCTCAGTGTGTTTTCACTCTTCCAACCAAAGTCCACAATGTTCAGCTGCAGACGTTGTTATTGCTGGACGCCCCAATGCAAATAATTTTTAAGAATGCTCAACTTCAAAATGTAACTTCTCCTGCTGCCTTACAAATGTGAGTAAAGTGAACTGTTCCACCCAACATACTATACCGACCGACAAAGTGGGTGCGACAAAGTCCGGGATGGGCCTCGTGCATCTGTATGAGACACACATGAAGAAAGCAGTGTCAGTATTGGATGATCAGGGATGAGAACATGTTGAGACAGGGGGGACACAGAATAAAAACATCCAACCAGATAGGGCAGTGAGATGCTGATTTTCATTCAGATGTAAAGTTATTTTTTAAGTTTAAAAGGGCAACATGTCAGAATTTTAGTTATGAGCAGAATGTGACAGATCTGATGCTATGACGTCTATGTATTATGTTGCAGATGTATACACTGAAGTTAGCATGCTTAACAGCTAGCCCCTGGACCATTCTGGCCAAAGTTCCGGAGCTAGTAATGTAAACATTGACAACCCTGGTGCTCTGAGTTCCCTGTCCAGATGGCTGTACAGCTAACCAAGCTAAATAGCTAACAGACACTTAAAGCCCCCAGGATGAGTGCTGGGCTTTGAAGCCAACTGTTGTAGCAGCCAAACTGTGTAATTACAACGTCACGTGATGCGCTGAGGCCCAAAAACACTTTCTCCCATAAGCTTAAATTGTGAAAGAAGCTGCTGTGAAACGGTGGGCACATTTTTTGAGCATCACAACCCCAACAAAATGACTTGTTTCACTATAATTTGAGCCATTTGGTCCCCAAAACATGTGGATAGTCTTGAAAAGCTGCAAGATTAAATATCTAAACTCTATTCAATTTAGACGGTGTGAAACAGGAAGTTGGGTGGACAGAAGACCCTGGAATTTGCATATAGCTGCCACCCCCCTTTTTCTCCTTGTGAGTATGAATTCAACAGTTGAACCTTCAACCTTCAATTTATAGATATGTATATATATATATATATATATATATATATACATAGCTCCTTTAGAAGATGTTAACCAGTTTGTCTTGATTTATTAATATTACTCAGTGCAGCACAGATCTACCCACCAATCCTCAAACAATTTCCACTATTTATGAATGTTGCTGTTTCCACTGATAACCAGCAGTAGCACAACTGATGTTTGTACAATCGGTATTTATTTGCTCACCATTGTTCCCCTTTGGGACGTGATGTGTTTTAAGAGCTCACCAAGGTTTTTCTTGTAATTGCCAAGAAGAGGGTCTTTTCTCTGTGCATCCTGAACAGCTACAGCATACATAATTTATGGTGCGTGTGTGCTCATTTTCCTGTAAAGCACACAGTCCTGTACATTTTGGGTTTTTCTAATGTTTTAATGCTCCTAATTTGTTATTATAAGGTCATGTCGTATAGCTGGCTGAGCAGCGTGAAAGATTCACATTTCACAGTTCAATGCTTCAAACGCTATAAAGGATTTTTCTGAGAAGGAAATGAGAAAATAAAATGAAATGACTAGGAAGCTTATTTTCAGAATCCTCACAGACATGTCACATTTTGAGCCTAATAAAACAAAATGACAGCGTGCCTCGGAAGCCGGCCATCCTGGATCTTTTTTTGGCTTATTTGTCAAGAAAGATCCACACCTCTAATTCCCTGCCTTGACCACCTCCTGCCGCCTCTTGAGAACAGAAAACCAACAGGAAAGCAATGTTCCCAAAGATAGCTAACCGATGATTATGTTTTTTGGTTGCATTTCAAACACATTTTGAGAATGATTTTATTTTACACTGGCTGTTGCAGTGGTATAAAGCTTTCCCACCAAAGTTTGGCTCGGTAGTGTAGACTGTTCTCTAAAGAAAAATAATCGGTTTGAGTAAATTGTTAAGACTGGATCTGAAATCACAATTCCCAATCATCTCTCTCCTCAATCTCTAAAACTCGCCTCTGCTCAAAGAGATCCAACGCTGTAAGAGAAACTTCTCATCCTTTTTGAGGAAATAGCTTCTGGGAGAGGATCTGGATAACTTTGACTCTAAAGGTATCGATTTTAGAGAAGTCTGCTCCTCAGAGCTACTTGACTTTCTGAGCTGTAGCCACTTTAAAAGGTTTCATTTCATTTCTTAAATGTCCAGTATGCAGGGTTACGGGAATGTGGATGGCTGTATAGACAGAAACGGAATATAATATTCATAAACATGTTCTTATTATACAGACTGACGGACTGAGGACGCATTTGAGATCTGATCAGTCAGACAGTTTTCTCCCAGACCAGACTGACTTTCTTAACCTGCACATCTTAGCAGCAGTCTCTGGTTCAATGAAAGCATTGAACTAGTAACTGCAATATTCCCAGACTCCCCTACAAATCTGTTGCTTTTAAGGGTTGTTGTTGTTGAATTCACTTGAAGATAAAAAAAGAAAAGTAAATTGCATCCATTTGTTTCTGTGACGCATGGGTGTATTTAAAGATAAAGAGTGGGAAAGTGTTGTGACTTTGGTACCTCAGAAGAAACCCTAACAGAGAGAGCAGGTCCTGGTCCATGGACTCCTCCATGTTCCACCACCATGTTCCTACAGTTGCCTGTCAGGGAGGCTGAGATGACAGTACGATGTTTCTGGCAATCTGCAGCTTTAATTCAATTTTATGTATTTTTTTTACATGTGAGTTTTAATTGTGGTGTTTTTTACCAGATTCACCTCAACGGTTTCTTTAGCATTCACGAGCTGTGATGTATTTTAGGTTGTGTTGTATAATGTCTTGTATATTTTGTTGTACTGCCAACAAAATTGACTCAGTGTATCGTGCAATGACAGTTAAATACACATCTCTTCACTCCTTTCATGGACCACATATTGAAGAGAAGACAAAAAAGGGATGCTGGCAGAAGGATTAGTCAGAGGAACCAACAAAAGGAACATGAGAAAAATATTAATATAACAGGGGATAAAATGAAATCTGATTTGGGAGACCCAGAGGGGATTATAAGATGTGAGTGAAAATAAGATATTAACGACTAAATAATGTAAAGCAGTGGCAGCACTTGACAATAGAGGAGCCTCCGCCGATGAGCAGGGTCCCTAACCTAAGCAAGGGAAGAGGAGAGGAAGAGATCGGGAGGCAAGAGTGGAACATCTCGAGGAGGCTGCTGATTAATGAATAAAAAAAGAGTGGAGAGGGGAGAGAGCGCTTCTCAAGGATGTCATATCTTAATTGAAAATGACAGCTTCAATTAAAAATGTAATCATTCTGTCCGTTTTCTAATTAAAAGCGAAACGACTGATAGTTTTGACTCATTAACTTCAAAGAGTGATGCAGCCTGACGGAGTGGGGGAAGTGTGTCATGTGCTGAATGGGGAGAGGAGCGAGGCGACGAGGAAGTGGTGCAGAGGATGAAGAGGGCCGACGCGGCGGGCGGGGGATAATCGGCTACAACGACACTCTGCTAGAGAGACCCTTGGTCAGTGGACGAGTGGTTAAATGATAATAACTAGGAAGAAGAGAAGAAGCGACTACTCAGTACTGTCATGAAGGTTGTTAGGCCTGATAAAATATAAGCAGAGAGGGCTCAAAGCAGTAAGTGACAGTTTTTTTATTTTTTAAAAAAAAGAACAGCCTCCTCATCACCGCTGCTCTCCTCTGAACTAACAGCCAACGCTGATTCAATCTCCTAACAAGCTGAGGAGACCCACACACTGATCTGATGTTCATTACCTGAGTCACTTATTTGATGCTGTCATCAGGAAGAAGCCATCTCAGGTCCAACCCAACTGTTGGGGATTATTTCACTGTCGGTGGGGATGACTGAACTGGCAAATGAGCTACAAGACAACACACACAGCACATATTCAGACGACACAAGCTCCTCACACATTTGACCCTCCAAATAAGGGCTAATTATTTAGCATTAGCTTTATGTTTAACCCGTCCTAATGGGTTGCCAGCACGATGAAATAAGTTGTAATCTGGTCATTTGTCGGAAGCACAAATGAAATTGGAAGGTAACCTGTGGGCTGTACAGCACGTTAAAAGGCAAAGCTGTTAACATAGACTGCCACAAAAACATCATGTACAAAAAGCAGTCTGGTTTTAATTGTGTATAAAACTGTTTTGTTCTATCATGTGGTACAAATAAACAGTGTTGGGGAGACTTAAACTACATGTAGTTAAACTACATAGCTTAACTACAATTTGCTATAACTTGCTGGTAGTTAAACTACATTCATATTTTGTGCTGCGTCAAGTACTACTTTTTGGGTCATTTTTTGTAGTTTAACTACTCAGTTTACAAACTACAATTTTGGCCAGTAGCATGAAATATTTTTTATTTAGAAAATACCTATATAATATACATTTTATTTTATTTTTCTTTGAAAAAAGGCATGAAACATGTCATGACATGCTAAGCCAACGCTGCCTCTGATTGGCTTGCCCTGGCAGCACTCAAATGCTTCACAGAGCGGGTGGGTCTTTGTGCCAAGGAAGGCAGTGCTCATATGGCACAAGTACGTCATGGACAACCTGTTGTGTCAACAAGCGATTCTGCCCTGGCACCTAGTTCTAGTGCCTAAGTGTTAGTGCGTCTAAAGTTCCTGTGATGTTGACCAAAAATGTTAGCTTTTGTTCTTTAAAAAATAAAACTTGAGTTGAGAGGCATATTTCTGCTGGCATGTGAATTTTTTGTAGGTTAACATATTTGTTTCATATACACCGTATGTTGATTTATTTAAAGGTCCTGACACGCCGAACTGATGTCAAAAAACTACCTGCGGTGAAGGCTGACTGTTGCGTCGATTCACGTCTCTAGTGTCTTGGCCAAAAGCTGCAATTGAACTTCATAAAATCTACAGCCATTGGCCACCAAGCATGTGCTGTACATTCTGCAACTGCATGAAAGGAAATACCTATCTACAGATAGACAAAACCATTGTTAGGAATAAGCAGCATTTTTTTGACACCACTGCTTATAATCAATAATACGTCTGATAAAAAAAAAAGTAGCAAATGGCACTGGTGAAGAGGTGGAGGAGAGAAATAAGAAATCATGAATACAACAGCGACAGGCTCAAGGGGCTTTCCCTCTTTTTCCATTTTTCTTTTCTTGCACTGATCCGCTTACCTGAAGCTGAAGTGGTTTCTCTAGCTCACGAGCCGTGGCAGATTTTACATGCTCAATCAGCCAGAAAGCTGTAGACAAGGTCCGTCCAGTGCCAACATTGTGGGACACACCGCAGCAACTAAAGGCCTGTACACTCGCGGATGGCCCCGACAGTGCCTGACAGATGACCGTCAGCCTGGTGTATCAGGGCCTTAATGTATGTGGAGGTGCAGGTTGGTATAGTGGACCAATACCCGATGAAGCACATGAAGGGGGAAACACATTGTTTTTCATCTATAATCAGCACAAGTGTTTTGAATACACATTGTTGCATGATTTAAAATGATAATTTTCCTAATTATAGGCTGTTGAGGGGGACTTCTGTGCGTATGGATACACAGCAACTTTAACATTCACTTGCTGATATAAGTCCAGGATTAGCTACGTATCAGCTTTACCAGCCTATAATCTCTACTATGTTCCCCAGCTAGTTGCTAACTTTGAGCCATTTAGGGACACGCAACAGCCGCCTGCTGCTGATGGAAATGACACTAATGAGAGCGGTGGGAACGAACCAATACAGAAAAAGTTGTGGGCGGAAAAATTCGTAAAGAGCATTACTGATGCCAGTCAGGCTTATACAGGATGTAATATTTTCCTATTTAAAAATATTAATCTGAATATGGAAGAAACACCGTAATGTTGACACGCGCACACACACACACACACACACACACACACTACAGAAAAATAACTTGTGTCTGAGCGGTTTTGCATCAGTCTTGTCTGTCTCACACAGCCTGACGTGTGCTGAGACACTTCGATCGCCATAAAAAGGTGTGTTATCAGACAAAGATGCACCGTGTCTCTCTCTGTTTCATTCCCTTTGATTTCTCAGCCCTAATACCTCGAACAGCCACCTCTTTATCACATATAAAAGCAACATATTGATTTTTTTATTTTGCCCTGTAAAAATCCATCAGAGAGCAACGGAGAGGGAAAAACAATACAATGAGCAAAAAGTTTTCAAACGGAACGTCTTCATATTCATAAACAAACCTCGACAGAAGTACGATTTTAGATCAGTGCCACTAAAAGTTTCACTCGGCTTCATTTGTAAAACTTTGCTCATCCGAGGAAGCTCTCTGAACTCGTTTGCTCTTTTTTATGATCCTTTCTTGCTTCACGAACATTCAGTTACAAACCACAAACACATTTGTCTTGCACTTGATGCTGAGCAGCTCCGGAGCAACAGAGGAGAGAGGTGGGCGGTGTAAATAGTCTTGTTCACTTCGCCAATGTGACATGTTTGGCTCTCTAATAGCGTTTCCAACACTTGGACTGACATAACCTTCTTTGCACTGTAAGCAAAAACATGTTTTTGGACTGAACCCCACACACACAGACTTGAGGCTTGTTCGCTTTCAGCGCAAAGAGACATTTGAGTAACTCTGGCAGCTCATTGGCTGACATGGAACTATTCCGTACAATTGTGGTTTAAATTGCAAATAATATGTTAATAATAATTAACTATTGCAAATTCAGCGATTTACTGACAAACTGACACAATATTTGCATAGAAAGAAAAGAGTAACTAGATGCATTACCTAATTTAAAGATGGTTTAATTGATTGAGGATTTCTCGTGGACTGTTTCTCAAAGTTCGTAGAGTTTTCCCTGAAAAACTCAGAAAGCTATGTGATTGTTTAAGGGAGTCTTGTACTGATGCAGCCACCTCAAGTTACCTCATGTGCAGGTTTCTGCTCCAGAGGACAGAGCATCTGATCTCAGTGAGGAGAATTATCATTTAATTAACATACCTGGATACAGATATACACAACTTTCTGCCAGTTGGAGCATTTCAACACACTAAAATCACAAACAACCCTTTGTGGTCACGGTTAAAACTGTGTTTTTTTTGTGGAATAATCCAAAGCTTGAAAAATTATAACACTGCGGTTATCGTTAAGCTCTGTTGCACATATAAGTTTAAGTGGAAAAACTTCTTCCCACGCCAGCAGCTGTTCTCATCTCCCTCCGACAACAACCTCGTTTACCCTCCGTGCTGGTTGTTGGGGGAGGGGTGGCTCTGGCCTTCACTTTACCGCACACATTTTCCCGTCCAGACTTCATACTGCGTTAACCTCACAAGCTTGTTTTACTCTAACTATCAGAGTCCATCCGCTCTAACGTACCCTCTGGTCATCTTGTCTGTACTTAGTCCTTTACTTACAACACTACTCTGAGTGTCTTGCTTGCATGAATTTGAGGCATATGATGTCGACCCCACTCAAAGACCACAATACCGCGTATACACCACCCACACACATCCACACAGGCTGCGGTGCTGTTAAACAAAATATGGACCTATATAGCAGGAAAACGCCTGACACGATGCCAAATTATTGTCCTCTTGCCTGAAATTGAACCTGATGGGCGATCATTCACAACAAACGCAGGGAACCTGTCATTAAACGATCAGCGTGCATAATGTTGCTACATAATTTTCCCAGTCTGGGATCAATAAAGTAATTCTATTCTACATAAGATAAGTAGAAAACAAGGTTGGACGGACCTTTATATGCCCTGACACGCAGACAACTTCAGAGAACAAGAGAGAGCGGAAAACAGAATAACTATAATAGCCAGCAATTATCTGGTTAAGTGCCAGTTGCAGGCCAGAGAAAATCACCAGAAACTTGATGCTAAACAGTCATTGAGTCCATCATCTATTCATTCTTCTCTTCACAGCACAAGTAGAGTGGAGCCAAATCTGCCCTGCAGCCAACATCAGCTTCACTTTGTGCTTTGCAGTGTATCTCAATGGATGAAAATCAAAGTTTGGCAAAAATAGTTGGTTACAGACTTGATAATGGTATTTGTGTGATTAAGGCAACTATAACCAACATTTTCTACATTACAGTCACTTCAGCTTCTTATTGTAGTTGAAGCAGGCAGCTGTTTTCGGTATAAAAGCTCTAAAATCTCACTTGAATTACCTGCATGGCATCAAACAGCAGACAGATGCAGTTATAATCTACTGTAGCTGATGAACAGAGTGGAACATTTAGCCTCTCAGGCTCTAGAGACACGAAAAGTTGTTGTTTAATCCGACTCCTATTGGATAGGTCAAAATGTATGTGCTCACACTGCACCGTCCATAACACAGCAATGGGGTTAAGGAATTGAAGCCCAGCTGTCCCAGGTCCTTTCTGCATGGAGGTCGCATTTTCTTCTGCATGGCGCCCCAGTTTCTTCCCACCATTCGACGTCATGCTTCATATTTCCATCTCAGTAATTGTTCTTCTTCTCTGTTAAAGAAACCACAGGGGGTTGTTGGATTCAAATGCTCATCAAGACATGTCTCAACCCTGAGTCTCCATCCCTGGCTTCCTGGATGCTCGTAGATTTCAAACACTCTGCTCAACCCCACCATCCATCAAACACCACCCTCATTTTATATATCTCTAATCTTTGAGCCATTTCAAATAAAACTGCTTTTATGCTGCACAATTACGCGGTCATTGTGAGTGAAGTCTCAGGGATCCGGCTGGGGAGGAACCCAGGATGGAAACAGATGTCCGGGAACACAGGTTACAAAATAAAACAGGAAATGAACAAACCATAAAATCCACACCATGGCAGGGAGAGCAAATAGAAATGGTGACAGGCTGCCAGTCAGTCTTCATTTTCCCGGGAGATTTCATGCCTGGTGGCAAAATAGAATAGTGAAAGCTAGATCCGATATAAATGCAGATGGTGTCATTATTCTACAGTCATTAACTTGGGCATTCAACATTACTATTGCCAGTTTAAGTACCCGTCATTACTCTCAACTAAAATTGGGTGAATTGTCCGGAGCAGCTTATATTTTCAGGTCCTACCCCGCTGCAGTTAACACTAGAATCTTTTCTTTTTCATTGTACTTTTGCAAAATAATGTGCACATTATGTGTATGTCAGCTCTATCTAGATTTTGGAGTGGATGTGTCGATATACAATATGTAATAAAGTTTCATTTCAGCTGAAATTTGTTCTGTTGCACACACATTCTGTAGCATCTGGAAAGACATCAGTGGCAACGACAGCGACGTTAATATACATGATTGCAAATACCTTGCAAACGTGCCTCCTAATGTTTCTAATCCCACTCATTTCCCATGTTTCGTCTGCAATGTTTTGTTCTTGACTGGGTTTTTCATGTATTTTTCAGCGCTCTGATTTCTGTCAGCCTCTCTGGCTGACGCAGAAACGTCTGGTTAGTTAAGAGGTTGTTTTTTTTTTTTTTGTTCGTCACAGCTGGGCTATCCCTGACTCAGAAAGATAGGGCTGCGGGGGATGATAAATGGGACTGCTTGAGAATGCAACTCAGTCCAACCACATCCTCCATTGTGTCTGTCTCAATAAACGAGGAGGGAAAGTGGCGACAATGCAACGTTAGCCGAGTTTTACACTCTCACTATCTCTGAACATAATTGAATCCTCCACCTAATTGTTCATCAGTGACTGGCCAATGGAAGCTGGATTTCCCTCTGAGGAAACCTGCACTGCTCCTTGCTTTCTTTGTTCAGTACATCAGAATTTTGGATATGGCGTACAGTCGGTGTGTGTTTTCTGTATCCGAGAGATGCTCCAGGGAGAGACGGCCTCATCCAAAACTGAGATCAAACTGGATGCATGAGACACTGCTGTCTCGCATTCAAGTCCCCAGGGTTGGAAACCAAATCCTAACAACAAAAACACGTTCTAATCCTGGGTTTTGCCGGACTGTAGACAAAGCAGAAGTAAGTTCTGACTCCAAGGTTCCTCTATTAAATCCAGATTTTGAAACTGCAACACATTTTAAACTGAAATTGAATCATATGTCCCGATAATAATCCCAATAATATCTTTCCACATTCTGGATGATCAAAGACACAGTAGTGCTAAAGGATGTTTTTTATTGACCAAGAGAGTCTGTTAAGTGTAATAGCTGAGTGCCGGCAGCAAAGCAGAGTGAATGAGATGCCAGTTAAAGCTTTGCGAAATGTGAAGCTGGCTGCAGGCTCTTATCATCAGCCCGGCCAAATCACACTGCTGCCACAGTTACCTAATGCTCGGGAAAGGGGAAAATCTCACCACCTGGGCACTGTCACACTGATGGAGCCCTTCCTGATTTATTCACCACCGATCACATATTCAGGTATCTACGAACACACACAACGCGCGTGTGTCCAGCCTCGCCCGAAAACACAATGAAGGCGCGCTGGCTCAGACCTGGACTGTAGCTCTCTGTCCAATTGAGTTTGCAGGTCCAGTAGCAGAACATAATGAGGTTTTCACACTGAGACACTCCAGCTCGAGAGAGTGGCGGGGGAGGACGGTGTGAGGGGGAGTCAGTGGGTGTGACACGGAGGAGGGGAAGGAAAAGAGAAAAGGCACTCAATGATAATGTATGAGCTGTCTGTAGTGCTCTATGGCGAGGGGAAAAGAGTGCAGTGACGCATCTCAAAAGAAGATTATCATGTCAAGATACAGTGATACCTCGGTGAACACCCATTCTCATTGGGTGGTGGTGAATACTCAAAAGTTGCTAATCAGAAGAGAAGGGTGTGTGTCGGCCGTGTTCTCTTATGAAGTAATCAAGTTTGGTTAAAACCTGTCTAAGAATTTCTGTTAATTTACCATGTCTATACACAGCAAAATGTGTCAAAATGTAGGCAACCCTGACCTTAATCAACTGTCAGCTGCAGATCCAAAACTTTAAACAATACGCGGTAGGCGATTTGAGGGGGGACGCCATCTGCCGCCCGGACTTTCCAGCACATGTGCAAAAGGAAACTCACAGACCGATTTTCAAGTGTTGTCTATCAGTCACGGGATACCTAGCCTACAGTGGCGGTTCTGGACCAGTTTTAATAGGAGGGCCGGCTTTTATGTTAGGGGGCACATACAACCCGGAAAAAAAGATAAATCCCTCATTCAGACAAAACAGTGTTTACAATTTCAACAATTTTGATTGGGTAGTGAACTGCTGAGACACGTTATTTCTGCCTTTCCCTTCAAAACAAAATCATTGCAAGAAATCTGTCATTGTATTATCGATGCAGATTCCCTGTCAGGGGGGCCACAGGGGGGTCCAGACTCAGAGTTAAGGGGGCACTGGCCCCTCTTGGCCCCCCCTAGAACCACCCCTGCTAGCCTATCAAATGTCTGTGTTGCATGAAGAATTGTGATTCTAGACACAGGCAATAGACGAGTTGAGAGGTGGACTCTTGCATGTTCGTTCTTTACCGAGGGCAGTTCAAAATCTGTGTGACTCATACCTGAGACAGTACAGAATATGTAAAGTGGAAGGTGAATTGCCACTGCAAACATACCCACTCAAATTTGAACTGAGGGCACAGGAAAGACAATGTTTTCTATGGCACTGAATCGTAGCGCGTGTTAGAAATGACCTTGGACCTTGGCTTGAGGAAATTATTTCTAACTCGACCTCCTTGGATTAAATCTTCTTTCTCCTAATCCCACCAACGTGACGGCTTCACCCAGTTTCAAATTCACAAATGGCCAGCTGGATACACGGTAGCTTGACCCAGCCTTGTGCATTTTGTCTCATATCCAGATCTCAGCAGTTTAGGTGTGTGTAAGATTGGATAACCTGAAGCATTGTTATTAGATGACCAGCGAATGAGACTCAACCACCTCTCTCCCTCCAGAAAAGCCCTCTGCACCTTTAGCCTGTTTTACTAAAGGAAAAATTGGGCTGTCAAGAGCACTTTGTGTGTGAGTGTTAGTGCCAGCAAGTCTGCAGGGTCATCAGATGGGGACCCCTTCAGTAGATTGTGTTACACTGAAATGGGCGTCTACTTGCCTGATATTGTTGAGTCAGACTCAGACACGGTTTACTTGCTCAGATTGTGTTTACTTTGTCATTTTTCTTTTTGGCCATGGGTTAGTACGGCCACGATCAGCCCAATCAGTCGTGATGTGACCATAATGCTGCACAAGGAATCTGGGCGTCACTTGTTTAATATGGATCCCACTGGTTTTTTGCAAGACTCACCCTACCGCGCCTCTGATTGGTTGCCTTCGTTGGTTATGTTCCTTACTCTCGAGTCGACACAAGACATTTCCTCCGTCACCATTCTCTCTTGGTCTTGGTCTCTTCACTTCTGTCGTGATGGCCCTGGACCTCCATCTCCCGGCCGGCCAAAATTCCCCTGATAGTGGGGAAGGCACCAACGCTCCTCCGTGCTGCTCGATCTGAGTCCACAAGGCTAACAGAGCTAGCATGCCGCTACAGTTCCTACATGTAGTAATTACATGTTGCTTTCGGGAAACTCCGTAAGTCAAACAAATTGAGGAAGAGCAGCCTGTCGATGGTTGTTGGTTATGTGTACGACACGAGTTGCTGCCAGAAAAAAGTGAATCAGGGGTGGGGACATTAAAATCAACAGGAAGCTGTTATTTCAAGGTGAAAGAGCTACATTTATTTGCTTTGAAAAGCAAGTATCGTTAGTGGTAAATACAGCACATCAAGGACGCAACGAACACCTTCTGTTTCAATCTCTAGTTTTATGAGTGTGCTCTGTGTTTTTTTTTATTTTTTATATCATAATTTTATTATTTTGTCATTTTGTTTTTACCACAATGGATGTAAACAAGAAACTCTGTAATAAATTGGATGTATTTTGGAGTCTGTGATAAACAAATATCCCTGTGCTATCAGAAGCTCATACTGAGCTCGACACTTTTGATATCTTATTTTCAGGCTCTCTCTTTTGCCGATTTTCATTTCAGTTTTTATGAGAATTCAGCTGTGACTTGGCTTTAAATTACTCTGCCTCTGAATGCAGCAGCAGCAGTTAGTGGTTCCACAATAAATGAGGAGAAGGATCTTGGTTCAGTCTAGTACTGGCTCCTTGAGATCCATCACACATCCAGCAGAACTGCAACTTGTTTTTCTACACTTGAGTTTCCATGCAGGAAAATGTGTTCACCTTTTCCGGAGGGCCTATATAACCAGCCAGTTTTTCTATCTTATTTTCAGTCATTACTGGCTGACTGCTGAACCTCAGCATGGCTACCTGCCTCCTCATGAGAGTTCATCAACAATATATAGCCCACAGCCGGGTATATGCTTTGCTATGTGGTCAATTTGTCAGTTGGCTAAGCACAGCTTGAGTACGTCAGCTAAAACAAACCTCTTTCTGCAGTCCTATCGCCTACAGTTTCAATTTAAATGCATTAGTATATTACAAGAATACTTCTTCAGGAAATACTAGAACAGTAGTTAGTAGTTAATTAACTATGTTTGTCGTAGCTTTGTTAGGAAATAACAGAACTACAATAATACTGTGTTCATTTCCATAACCGCTTGTGCTTCCTAATATAAATCTATTCATCAGCTAAGCTCCTGTACATCAGCTTCGGTTTGTTTTTGTTCTCCTGCGCTCAGAGCTCTTCCATTTTCCCCTCATTATTTCCCTCTCTTGTTTTGTGTCCATATTTGCTCTGTTTCCTCTACTTTTAAAGTCATTCCAACTGTTTCCTCAGCCCGCAGGCTACTTTTCTCTCTCGTTGCTTCTGCCCTCCCCCTCAGCCCTTTCAGTGTAGGTGAGTCAGTCAGCTGGGCTGCATCAAGGCGGGTTCTGCTCCACTACCTCTCCCTCTCCCCCCACTGTCCCTCCCTCGCTCACCCTCCTCGTCTCTCTGCCGCTTCCCTTTTTAATACCTCTGATAGCTGACAGTGAACCCAAATGCACCTCGACTAGAAAGTCACAAAGTGCAGTCTAGGAAGTTATAAATAGTGGGTACGTCTATGTCTTGTACAGATTTAACACAGAACTGTCTGTACATGTTCTTAATAACCAGGCTCAGCTGGAAATATGAAGCGAAAGAGAAGTCATAATCTCACCTAGTATAAACCCTAAATGAGTTTTTCTCCTCCTGCTTCAACATTATCAGGGTGTTTGCGTATTTTCACTGAGATGATGCTACACACAAACAGCTGCTTTTCTGTCTGTCTGTCAGTGGTTAACAGCGGGTGATAACCTTTTATTGAAATTACAGAATCAGAATCAGAGAATCAGAATTCTTTATTGTCATTGTCACAGGTGTTACAGCGAAATTGGTTGAGCAATTTATCCTCTGTTTATTTAAAAAAAAAAGATCTAAAAAAAAGAAAGAATAAATTAATATATCCACACATATGAACATATGTAACCCCCGTCCATGCACACACTCACTCACCCACACACGCACACTTCTGGGTAAAATCTACACACGCACACATACACACTCCCGCAAACACACACACACACACACACACACCCCCGCATACTTTGGTTTGTCCTGCTCTCGAATACCCTGTACCCTGTTTAGCCCTCGCGTATTTGCAATGTCTTCCAGGGAGGTCAAAGGGCAGCCAATAATTCGCTGCGCTGATTTAATGACCCCTTGCAGGGCTTTCCTGTCCTTGGCCGTGCAACCTGGGTACCATATAGTGAGGCAGTATGTCAACACACTTTCTATGGTGGAATGGTAGAAGGAACGCAGCAGGTACACATTCAGGTCACATTTCCTCAGCAGTCTTAGGAAGTGTAGCCTCTGCTGGGCCTTTAGGACTACCGCTGATGTGTTGGTGGACCACGTTAGGTTGCTCGCCACATGCACCCCAAGAAACTTAAAAGAAGAGACTCTCCCCACACAGTCACCCTCCATCTGTAGTGGGGCAGGGTCAGCTCTCTTCCTCCTCCAGTCCATCACCATCTCCTTTGTTTTGCTGACATTCAGCAGGAGGTTATTTGCTGAGCACCAGGCTGCGAGCCTCTGGACCTCCTCCCTGTATGCTGTCTCATCACCGCCAGTGATGAAGCCTACCACTGTTGTGTCATCTGTGAATTTGACAATGATGTTAGAGTGGTGGAGAGGGACACAGTCATATTTGTATAGGGCATACAGAAAAGGGCTTGACACACAGCCCTGAGGCGAACCTGTGCTCAGTGTCCAAGTGGTGGATGTTAGGGTCCCAAACCTCACTGTCTGAGGCCGGTCCGTCAGGAAGCTGTCTATCCAGTCACGGGTGAGGGGCGGGAATCCCAGGTCAGTTAACTTCTGGAAGAGGATATTTTCGGCAGTATGGTGTTGCCAAACTAAAATCAACAAACAGCATCCTGACATAGTTCCCCAACCCCTCTGTGTGGCTCGCAGCAGTGCGGAGGACGGTGGCTATGGCATCTGCTGTTGACCTGTTTGCCTTCTAGGCAAACTGGTGCTGGTAGAAGTTCTGGGGGAGGCAGGACTTGAGGTGAGGCAGGACAAGCCTCTCAAAGCACTTCATGACCACAGAGGTCAGTGCCACTGGTCTGTAGTCATTAAGGCTGCTTATAGAGGACTTCTTAGGTACAGGAACGATGGTGGCTGTTTTCAGGCACGGTGGAACAGTGGCCTGTTTCAGGGAGGTGTTAAAGATCCTTGTTAGGACCCCTGACAGCTGGTCAGCGCAGGCCTTTAGTACTTTGCCCAGTACTCCGTCTGGGCCTGCTGCTTTGTGTGGGTTCACAGCTCTCAGAACCCTTTTCACCTGATGTTTCTGTAGGTCAAGCAGGTGAGTGTTCGAAGGCTGAGGAGCTGTGGGGCCACTCTCCGGGTTTGGAGTAGCGAGTGGGGCCTCACTGACTCAAAGTGGGTGAAAAAGTGATTTAGCTCTTCCACCAGCGAAGCATCGGCTTTTTCTGCTCCAGACGAGTTGCCCTTGTAGTTGGTTAGATGCTGTAAGCCTTGCCACACTTGTCTGGGGTTATTGTCAGCCAGATGGTTCTCCACCTTCCTCTTATACTCCCTTTTTGCAGACTTAAGTCCTCCTCAAGTTAGCCCTGGCCACACTGTACAGGTTGGGTCTTTGGCTTTGAAGGCGGAGTCTCTGGCTCGTAGCAGTGACCTCACCTCCGCTGTCATCCCTTATCTGTTTGTTTACTGTGACATTATCAGTGCAGGTCTTAATATAAAACAGCACAGTCTCAGTGTATTTATTTAACTCCAAGTGATCAAATACTGACCAGTCGGTGTTTATAAAACAGTCTTGCAACTGACTGATTGCGTCCTCAGGCCAGATTTTTACAGTTCTCTTGGTTGGCTTGATTTTCCTTCTGAGGGGACACTAAGCAGCGAGATGTGGTCAGACATGCCTGGGTGGGTAAGGGGTATTGTCCTATATGCCTCCTTTAGATTTGAATAGATCTTATCCAGTGTGTTTTTTCCTCTGGTGGGGCCTTTCACGTATTGCACAAATTTAGGTAAAACAGTCTTTAAACAGGACTGGTTAAAATCCCCCGCCACAATAAAAGCACTCTCAGGATAAGCCCTCTGCTGTCTACTAATCACTTTGTGGAGTTGGGAGAGAGCAATAGCAACATTGGCATCAGGAGGTTTGTACACAGCGGTCACAAGCACAACTGTTATCTCCCTTGGTAGATAAAAAGGCCTGCACATAACTGTCATGGTCTCCAGCTCGGGGGTGCAATGAGTGTTTACAACACTGCTGTTTGTATACCAACCTTGATGCACGTAAACGCATAGTCCTCCCCCTCTGGTCTGGAGCTGCCGGTCCTATCGAAGCGGTGCATGGTGAGGCGCATGAGCTCCGCTGCTGTGTCCAGAATAAGCAAGTGGAGCCAAGTTTCTGTGATGATCGCCACGCAGCACTCCCGAGTGTAGTCGTTCCCCGCCATCATTAGCTCAAACTCGTCCGCTATATGGACAATAGATCTTGTGTTGCTTAGAAAAAGGCTGGGTAGAGCCGGTCGGAGTGGCTGCTTCCTTAGCCGGACTAGCAAGCCTGCTCTGCACCCCCACTTCTGCCTCCGTTCCCCCTGCCGTCTCCGCCGCCTCCCAGGCCCGACAACAATCCAGGTAGAGCCCCTTGATCTCGCTATGGCTGGTGGTATGTTGTGGGATAGTTGAAAGTCACTTGTGATTTCGGTTCTACTTGCGTATCCAATGTCCCGCAACTCTGCACTGGTATATGCGAGTTTCAGACCATCTACACAGGATGTCTCATGCACACAAATCCACACATAAAGTAACAAAACAAAACACCAGGATAGAGAGCTCCAAGCTGCAGCGTCAGTGCGCGCCGCCATCGGAAAGACTGCGGTTTGCCCATTCAAAACATGCTGCTCAACACAGATTATCTGGCAATGTGAGGGGCTCACCGATCCAGTCATTAGGGCCGCCCCGATAATGTCAAACATGTTTGATATTTATGACTTGACCAGGGCACTTTCAATCAACAACCAATGAGTGAGGCATCCTGGAGCAGCTAACGGTATTGCTAAGCAGCAGCAGTTAACATTCTAGCCCTTTTGGCTAACATTAGCTAGCATACAACTGTTGACAGAAACTTAAAGATAACCTGTGTTGATCACCTCACTCATTCAGAGCAAGTTAACCTTCTACTTTTTCACTACAACGCGTTACTACAGTGAGCTGTTGCACCACACTCATCTCCACGTTGTTTATGTCTGCTTCCTCACGACATCATGTGAGAAAGATCACGTGGGAGTACAGCTTTAGTTTGCAGAGAGCCAAAGCCACATTATTGCTATTCCACAGAACATTGTTTGCTTTTTATTCACATTTTGTTAATGTTGCAAACCAGATTGCTCCAAATTTATCACTGTGCTTCTTTGGATCCTCAGCAACAAACCTGGCGAGTGTGAAGTACATCGGATAAATGGTCGTTGACAGAGATTACTTGTTTTATAGCTCGATAAATGTGTCATCAGCTCTTCCAATACACCCATGCTGGGCTGCTGTGACTAGACTGGAATCTTAAGCCTTTCTTGTTGATACAACAGAGCATATTACAAGAATTTAGGCATTCAACCACAAATGCTCAGTCTCCCCATTCAGTCAGAGCTCATAAGAAAATCATACTGCGATTGTATCCTCATGCTCTTGCTACAAGCCTTACATATTACATCAAAGAGAAATACTGACCAAAGACACACCTCATCATTTACCAAATACGTCTGAGCTGAGACGACCACACAAGGCAATGGGGGCAATTAGTTACAACCTGTGTTCAAAGAGAATGTCCATGAAATATTATCTTTTATGCATGTTTGCCAAAATGGATCTATCTGGGCTCAAATGTTTCATTGACTCTCATGAAAGATTAGTTTACTTATCTATATGTAAATATAATAACTAATCTAATTGCACCCATCAGCATTACAATCATTTTTAAAAATATATATTTTATAATGAAACAAACTATTCTTCACATTCTATTTATAACTCAGTGCTATGGTATCTGTTTAGGCTGACGGCTAATTTAGCCCTTTGTTGCACTACTAAAAGCGCAGTAATCCAAGGGTTAACAGTTTATTAATGCAATTGTGCCTGCGTTAAGTGTAGTGTGAAAAGATGTAATAATCATTTTAGAGTTGAGTAAGATTAAAGTTTGGCTTGCAGCCAGTCTTACCCTGTGTTGGTTGTTAAAGAAGCTAATTAAACCCACATGAAAGCCTCTCCTCAGGAGAAAGAAAAACAGAAAGATTAAACACCCTCAGGTGTATTCTCTCTTCAACTGCAGCACAACAAAAAAAATGGAGCACCGATTAGATGGCATGTGTACAGAGCGATTCTGCTGGGTGAGTTTTCAGTTGCGGCATTAATCATAATCAAGATCTCACTGATGGATACAAGAGTGTAATATGCAATAATAGTGATACAACTGGAGATTCAGTTTCTGTTTACATGTAGCTCACATTTTTGACATAGTTTAGTGAGGAGATTAAGTCACTGTTTGTCTGTTTCCACCTTATTATGGCGTATTAGTTAATCAAATATACTGCAGTGAGACAGCAAATGTTGTAAATTAATCCATTTGTCCCCCAATTTACACAATCACACTGGACACTCTTTTAATGTGTGTGTATACATGCTATTATATACATGCATGTCTCAGAATGATAATTTTTATTAATGACAAAACAATGTGACAGATGCTCAGCGTGATTTCCCAGAGCCCAAAGTAACGTCTCTGAATTCCTTCTTTTGACCAACCAAAAGATGTTATTTTCATGCATGATTAACAAAGAATAGAAGATAATCCTTAGAGTTTAGGAGGTGGAACCAACAACTGGTCGACATTGCTGCTTGAAAAATGAATAAAAACTGATGAATCAATGGTAAAAGTGTAAGAAAGTGTCCAACCGAAAAAATAAAGAAATCCCCCCCCCCCTTGTGGGCACTCTTCCATGAACACGCACTCCCTTACTACTCAGATTGCTTCATAGGTCTCACTGCCACAATCATTAAAACACATGTTAAATGTACCTCAGTCCGAACACGCTGCCCAGAACGACTGTCACTCCTTGCAGC
Source organism: Sparus aurata (assembly GCF_900880675.1). Lineage (NCBI taxonomy): Eukaryota > Metazoa > Chordata > Actinopteri > Spariformes > Sparidae > Sparus > Sparus aurata. The sequence continues at coordinate 27,101,314 of NC_044190.1, forward strand.
TGTAGGTGTGTGCTTTGTGCTAACTTGGTCAGCCTGGCTCAGGTGCTGTGTGCTTTGTGCTACTGAGTTAGCTGCTGAATAACAGTCAGCAGCTGCTCAGTCATTCTTTGGCATTTGATTTATTCATTTCTAGCAGAATGCTAAGAGATTTTCTACAAATAAACCATAAAGCGCTTCTAGAGCAACTTACCTTCATGAATACATAAATGACCTTCATAAAAACACGTCAGGTCTCCTTTAATCCCCTCTGTAAGTGTGTGCATGTCTCATTTACTTTCTATGAGTACATAGGCTAATTTTATAGACTTTGCACATCATCAGTGTGAAGTGAAGCTCGTGCACAGCTGTTTCTTCAGGTTCCTGCGAGTGTATTAAGATACAGACACACTTGCACACACACTCCGGCAGCTTTCTCCTCGCCTGGCTGGAATTTGTAAGCCCTGAGCTCCAGCCAAGCTCCTGTTGCTGAGGGGAAACCAGCTGCGCACTCGTCCAATCCTCCTGCCAGTTCTCCTGCTCATGGAGCAGCTCACTGCACCCCTGTCCACCCCTGCCAAAGGAAAACATTTGGTACATCCCATCGGTGCTTCTCTAGCTGGTTTGTTACTGACTCAGTAGTATCACAGCAGTCAGCCCAAACGGCAGCCTGAATACACACACGCGCGCGAGCACACAGACACGCACACACACAGCAGGAGCGAGGACGTAAAAATATAGTGAGTTGCAAGAGAGAAGCAAAGAAAATCCTCAGCGAGCATCTTCTCTCAGTCTCCTGGTTGTTTGGCATCCCTGATATGACCCTGTTCAGCCCCAGATGTGAGTATACAGGGTTTTTTTTCCCTGCGTGTGAGTGTTCATGCATGTGTTAGTGGATGTTTGCATGCAGCACTGTGTTTCTGAAAGACAACATTTTCCACTGTGCCTCTCATTTCTTCTGCCCCCCCCATCCTCTGCCTTTCTCTCTACAAGCCTTTCTCCTCATAGACTCAGCTTGTGTTTGCTCGTCTGAATCCCAGGTTCCTTCTCACTTTTGCCTCATAGCTGTTTTTTAGATTTTTGTTTTTTTTCCTGGCTCTCTCCCTACCTACACATTGATCCAGTCAGATGATGGTTTGGGAAAAGATCTGCGAGAGGTTTGAGATTATGATGTAAACATCAAGCATTAAAAGGTGTTTCTGGCGTGTGCTAGAATAATATATTTTTTCAGGTCTTTTCTGACAACTTCATGCTCAAAGCTCAACTTGTCTCTCCCATCGGCAAGGTCAGCTTGTGAGACGGAAATGTTTAAAGGCTTAACTATGCCGTAGTCCTGCTGTCTGGTAGCGGGCTAAAGCATATGTTTTGTTTTCTTTGTCTTCAGCTGTTGAGTGAGTCGTGCATTGCTTTTGTGAACAGTTCCCAGTCAGGGCATTTTAACAGGCGGGCAGGCAGAGCGGCTACACCTCCTCACAACTTCCACACTACTTTAAAAACTGCACTCTACTCACAAAGCTGCACGTCTGCTGGGAATGTAGAAGAGTTCAAATCCAGACAGTGAAAGCAAAACTAATCTCAGGCTCTCTCTGTGGTGTGGGGTCCTCTCCGGGTGTTTAACTCAGATCATGTATAGTCATGGTGGGGCTGTTTGTACTCGCTTTAGCTCACCTCCCTTTTCACTGAGGTGGTGTATAGATTTAGTCCGTCCAACATGACATCACTTCCTTATATTTTCTGTCGGCTTTCTTTATTCATTAGTGTTATGATCCATGTTTATGTTGACAGTGATGCCAGAGATTACACACAAGAGTGCAAACTAAAGCTTCATGGTCGCCGCTTGGCTCCAAGTGTGACCCGAAGGTCAGTAGCAGCGCAGCAAATGAAGACGATCTATGACAGAGTGCAGAGTCTGTCAGCAAGATTCATGCGCACTGTGCTTCTATATCCACGTTTGACAAACTACCCTCTCCCCAAATGTAGGGTGTCAGACTACAGCCTGCTTGATAAACTCAGAGACAAGCGATGTTAAAAAGATGTGTGCGTATCGAAATGAAAACAAACTAAATGTGTCCTCTTTTCGGATTCCCGTTTGCCCAGCAAGCTGCAAACAGGAAGTGTGACAGCGGACCACAGATGATCCAATTAGTCACAGCTTTAAGGCCAGAACAAAAGTGAAACAACCATTGTTTTATATGAAGAGCAGGTCAGACTCAGGTGAAGAAATGTATGCGGCACAATCAACTAAAAAAATTGTCATTTTGCACTTATTCAGCTGCTTTATTGCAAAAAAAGCATTTTATCTTGACAACTTTGTTCTCAGCTAAGATATGAAAGGCTTATAGCTTTTAAAAGTATCCTGACCAATTAAATATAGATAAGAGGTAATCATAAAGGGACAGTTAAATATATTTTCCACCAAGGTATGAAACAGTTTCTTAAATCTGCCACAGCCAGTTAAAGTGAAATCAATTTTGCAGCCCCTGTTGTCCTAGTTAAAATGATTGTCGCAAAGGCGTTCAGTCATAATTGCACAATTGTCTTTTTGTGTGGAAAGATGTGTGAACGTTTAATATTCTCAGATTGACACGCTACCGAAAATAGACGTGTCACTCGTCAGCGCAAGTATTTCTGTTCTGTTCGGGAAATTAGTTGTTTGATTCAGACATTAATTGAAAAATATCCATAAAAAAAACCAAAAAACCAAAAAAAAAACAACAATGCGGCTCAGCCCCATCGCGTGGCAAATTACAGAAGCAGGGGGAAAGAAAATGATGACAGCAGATGGAAAATTTAGTGATGGTTTTATCTGATCATCTCCCGCACATCAGTGGCTTCAAAGTGCACAGATTAATACAACATGAATTATATTTTCTGATACGCGGTACTGTGTTAGCTATTCAAGGCAAATTCTATTGGCCCTTTTCCAAACTACAAAAAACGTGTGCGTGTGTGTTTTGCACATGTGGCTGTGCAGGAGCCTCTTGCCAAAAAGTCTGCGAACATAAATTACATGCAGTGCACGAAGCCTTCTGCAGAGTCTGACAGTCTCATGTCTCAGTCTCTGTTTATTCTTGAGTTTTACTGTTGCATACATGAATCACCTGAAGCCTGACTATGAGTAAAAGAGAATTAGTGAGCTACTTAACAGACCCCTGCAGAGAAGATGTCTCTTTAGTGTAGACAGGGGAGGTGAAAGTGCAGATTCAGACAGAGGAGCTTTCCTGCAGCTGGTGGAGAGTTCAAGGACACTTCAGCAGGGTGGATGCTGACTGACTGGGGTCTTCAAAGGCCGTCCGGTCAGCCGAAGCACTCGGCCCTGTCGGGCCTCCTGTGGAGACTCTGAATAATTTAGAGTAAGAAAGGCTTTTACACATTGTTACCGTGTTGTTGTGTTTCCAGGTAGGGTGATTAAGCCGGCTCTCACTTTGGCTCGGTATGAAGCGACGCTCTGGCACTCGGCCAGACATCCGCTGATACAAAGCGCAGTGACAGACTGTAGACCGAGGCAGAGGCTGAGGCTTTACAACTCATTATGGCTGATTGCATGTGACCTTGATGTGTCCTCTGGTGGCCTTCGCTTCTATTTTACAAACATACTATTTGTTAGATTGTACTGCTGTTTGTTTTCTGTGCGATCTATCTCGGCTATTTTTAGCTGGAGTCTCTTGGGCTTGTCCCTGATTCAGCTGGTCTGTAATGAGAATCATGAAACACAACCCATGATAAAGATACTATCACCATTCATGCAATTTTGGGCTACGCAAAATTATCTGTAATGCATCCAAACATCTGTGTTACTAAATAGGAAAACAAACCACTGGAACCCCCAAATAATCATAAATAAAAGGGTTGAGAACAAATGCATTACTGTTCCTGTCGTTTTCACGTATTGTTATGGACGACTGAGAGGAAACAATGTACAAGTGTACAAACCTGAGCTGTTTCAACACACATAAAATGAAACCATTTTATCATACCTTTGAAAAATAATCAACGCTGGAGCCAAATGCCTTTTCCCTTCCTTTTCAGCTTACCAAACACAGCATGAAAAGAGGGATTTTTGGCAGTAAGCGTTCATGGAAATTCAGATTAGCAATCTGCTTTCTCATGCAGTGAAAGATCAACATTTTGAAAATGTGGTTGAATCAAAAGCTTTATTTTTAGAAAGGAACCAAAGACAACAAAAGATTATATATAGGTAGAAACACTTTGATACCGTCATTTAGCCTTTTATATAAACATTAAATATAATTAATGTAGAACACATTTTAACAAAGTTGTCACAAAGTCCTCACAGGCAACTTGGCAGCCATCTTGGCAACGCCCCAGGCAGTTATCTCAGGCTAACAAGACCAGGCCTCTATCTTATCCAATAGGGGAGAGAGTGAGATCATCACTTTTAATGGTCACCTGGACATTAAATCATAATAAAAGTTAAAAAAGTTAATTTTGTGTCTCCAACTTCTTTTTCGGGTTAATCCAGAGTGGAGACCCCAAAGGGATTCGATGACAATGTCAGCTTGCTTCGTAATCCCTCTCTCTTCCCCTTCCTCCACACTTATCCACCGAATCGGTTGAAGCTGTCGGGAATATCAACTGTGCGCTCCTGTCAATGCAACAGCACGATTGGCTGGTATCTTTCCTTGTTCGGCTGCTATAAAGCATGCTTTTGGTTTTTGCAGGGAAGGAATATCTGCGGAATATCTGACATAAGGCCACCATCTCTGGCGTCGCAGACTTTTCTATTCAAAATGCTTTGAGTGGTGTGTCTCCTCTCCAGTTGTAAGTAGGTGTGTTTAATTAATTTATTCTTCAGAAACAGCTCCAATAATATAAAATACATCTTCATGGGAGAAGATAATATTTTTTTAAGAAATGCTGCATGGTAACCTTTGCATATAGCTGCATTGTTATAAACCATTTATGCCATATAAGAGGGTTAAAGTAAAAATATAAATAATGGGAGGGGGAATATGAATAATTGTCTAACAGCAGCAAACATTAATCACCATTATCATCACATTCATCATCGACACAGTCAACACAATGACTTAGTATGATGTTGGTTATCACCGCAGACATGTGCCTGAAATGATATTTATATAGGTCTCAGTGTTTAAGTAGCCAAGTGGGGGGAAAAAGAGCAGCCCAGGGTTTGCAGTAAAGGAGGAGAAAGCCTGCAACAAAGAAGCAGATTTCACCGTATAGGATTTTTTAAAACCAAATAGCGGTCTGACTGCCTCCTGAGGTTTTGCTCCTGTGGAGCGAGACAACTGTGCTCAGCAGCCTTCTCCACCCTCTTCCTGTGTAATGGCTCCTTCACGCAGTCAATCATGCAGTTGTCACGTTGCTCAGCAAACACATCATAAAACTCAGTTTCGTTTCCTTCTGCCCTACAATCACTTCAGCACCAATCTGTGTAGATGAGGAACTGTCCAGTCTGTTTTTTAGAGATTATTTGCCTCATCAGGTGTCACTCTTTTGTCAGCTCAGATAAACTTTCATACACCAGTGTATGAAATGTGTGGCATTTTTTTGATTTAACAAAATGAAAAGTATCAATATTTGATATTTAATACAAGGGAGCGCAATTGTCACAACATTGAGGCCATAGAATGGTCAATTTTTGTACAAATATAAATATAATATGGCTTGTGTAGTGTGTGTGTGAAACACAAGATATATAGATAGATAAATAACTTAACCACATTAATCCATTAAAACAGTTTATACAATTATTTCCTTGTGGAGAATGTGGGGCTATGCTGCACTACAAGTGTGTCTACTCCAGGAAAAACGCAGCCAACAATACTGTGAATATGAGAATTGAAACCATTTCAAATATTCAGAATCAATACGTATTGACATTTTGATATTTTTGTCAGCACTGTGGCTGAGTGGATTTACAGAAACATTTGTAGTGATATGATGACGTTTTAATAAATTGAGCCATTTACTGGTCTTAGATGCTTCATTAAAACTTTCAGAAGTAGTTTAAGACTGTTTTACCAGACGATAAATGCCTGTACTTATTCTGGTACTATCTTCTAAGTTAAAGGAGACAGATTATGCTCGTTGCCATGTTCATATTGTTTTCTGGGTTACTATTAGAATAGGTTTACATGCTTTAATGCTCAAAAAATCAGGTTTCTCATACCGTCCGAGTGCTCTCTTTAAGAACCCCCCTCCAGAATACCCAGTCTGCTCTGATTGGTCAGCCAACAAATGCCTGAGCCAGCAACGCTCACTATGTTACCAGTTGGCTCTGACATGCTGTCATCTTAATATAGCTGTTAATCATGCAGTGTGTGACATGATGACGTAGTGTGATGTCCAGAAGTGGACTACTGAAAAGACATTTTCAGGCACTACAGGAGCAGTGTTTTCTGTGGACGAGAGGAGCTTCAGATTGTTTGGACTTGGGCTTTTTAATGCAGCAAGATCTTTTACACGCACAAGAACCTATAAAGCATCGATGGAAAGGGAAACAACAAATATGCATAATAGCGTTCCTTTAAACATCCATATAACAGAGAAATGCAATTACCTTATTTGAGATGAAATCAGTCTCTACCTTGTAACTGGTGTGTTTTCTTGAGCTGGTCTCCCTCTGTAAAGAGATTTAAATCTCAGGTGGTTTCCTGCTCGAATAGAAGTTGAATAAATAAAATAAATCACATGTATCATTAGATGAAAAAATATGTTTGCAAAACGTACCAAAATACCGGTTACTTCCCTCCAAATACTTCCACTTGAATGCTATTCACACAACACCCCCATCCGATTTTCTGTTTTCGTTCACAGTCCTGTGTGCACGCATCATGGCTCAGGCAGGTAACGGTTAAGGTGTCAACAGCAGGGGGGCCAGTTCCCCATCCGCAGAGAAGCCGACCAGCAGGTCACGTTTGACTATAAACTGTCAGAAAATTATCCCTGCTGCGGGAGGTAAAGGCACATACACGTGTCTAAATTTCTTTTCACACATTCAAACCCGTACTTAATTAATTGTAGCCTCCAGCCATTTGACAGTCACGCTGTGTGAGTGTATGTGCAGCTGGCCCAGTCACACTCCATTCGCCACCCATCTGTCCATGTCAGACCGGCCCCCCTCTCCTCTCCTCTCTCCAGTCCTCACCTCTTCTTTTTACTCCTGCACTTTTCCCTCTCTCTCCTAACGCTCACCTTTGGTAAAAATCACTGCTGAGCTGTCTCCGTTTCCTGTAATCAAAATGGCTGTTGGTTAATTGGCCCGTTGGACCGTGTGCTTAAGAGGTGTTTGCAGGAGAGGCACAGGGAGACGGAGAGGGATGGGGTTGGGCTTCGGAGACAAGTCTGAAGCTGCACCGCGCAGGTTTCTGATGTGCGCTTGCAGACAGGAGACAAAAATGGAGGTGAACAGCTGGCTCGGAGTGGCAAAAGCAATCAACGGAGAGTGATAGATGTGTGTGAAACGCAGCAACTGTCAGTCTGAGCCGGCCCTTTAGTCATTACAATGTCAGATGATGACAACAACTACAACGGTTTAGGTTAATTCTGCTCGAATTAAGAGTTAGCCAAGAAGTCAGATCAACATGAGCAGACACTATGAAGGGTTTACAGGTCAGTTACTCTGAATCTGAACACTCCACTCTGTGCTTGGTACCCGCCGCTGTGCTGTGATGCTCTTTACTGTAACACTACACAATTAATTGGTTGCTCTTCCGCGCAGACATGACCATGAGTGGAGAGTTGAAGTCCAGCCGCTCCAGGGCAGCGAGCAAGAGGGCCAGCAACACCACTTACGGGTGAGTACGAACCCCACCCCACACACACACACTCACACACACACAGACATTTCAACCCCCACACACTCAGAGATAATCCTGCGCTCTATTATTTGCTGCAGCCCTTTATCTGTAACTCAATAGCTGCACCTCAGCGTCGCAATCAATGCAGCATTATTCGTTATTAGCTTCATACCAGCCGTGTATGTTAGCTGCTATCGATTTTGGCCATAGGTGCTGTCTCCATCAGTCAATGTTTTAATCTATCTGTTGATGTAGTGCACACATATGATTGTGGCTGATTACTGTTTATTGCAGGCGGTTCAATAATGGAGTGCAAGAGCTACACTAACATCACCCGTGTGCTCAGATAGCTGGTGGAGGGAATGGAGGGCAGCAGGGGAGACGACAGTGCATGTGTGTGTGTGTGTGTGTGTGTGTGCGTGTGTGTGTGTGTGTTTGGCTTGTTTTAATTCATTCATGCCTTCATTACTCTTACCTCCAACTCTATCCTTGAGCTGCATCTCTTACTGGAGCTGCAGCTCTGTGGACTGGAGCTCCTCTAATGAGCATAAACCACAGAAAGAACTGTGAGTGTGTGTGTTTGTGTGTGTGTGTGTGTGTGTTTGAGTAGATTCTCATTTCCTATGCTGCATTTTATTGTATTCAGAACTTGGAAAAAGGAAAAGTGCAATAGAATGGTCATCCGATTTGGAAATCCCTGAAATCCACCTCGATGATCTCACCGACATCAACACACATGACATTGCAGCAGTATGGTGACACACAGTGAACAATTACCTTTTACCGTCTCATCACTTTTGGCTTTGGGTTTTGAAACTTGCTGCATCAACAACTTTGTTTTTGTCATTTTCATGTCTGTTCAGTTGATTTACACCTGATCAAAGTCATTATGAGCAGTCAGTCTTCTATTAAAGGCTCCATATGTAGGAGTGTTACTTATTGATAGGTGAGTCATCCTATGCAGGGTCGTGGTGATGTCTGAACCAATGAGTCTTGAGTCTTTTGTGGAAGATGGCGAGTGACTCCGCTGTCCTGACATTGGTCGGGAGTTCATTCCACCACTGAGGTGCCAGAGCAGCGAAAAGTCACGACTTCGCTGAGCGACCTTTATTTGCTTGAGACGAGGGAACCGAATGTGCAAAAACACAAAAGTACTCATTACTACAGCAATGTTTGTTTGGAGTGTGAATTTTGTGAAGGTGCTCAGTTCTATAATAATGCACCTTTAAGTGTGTTATCAGTGATTTCAGCTGCTGTAGTTGCTCGTGAAGTTCATAGACTTTCCATTTGAACATCTGTTTGCTGCTGGCGTCCATGCTTGCAATGCATTTAGATTGAAAGTCGAGAATATCGACCTCCGACTTGCAATGGATTGCATCAATAGCTCTTACCCCACCGACTCTGACAGTGTATGTGCTCCTACATGTCCTCTGGAAGTCCATATGCTGTCCTTTATATAGAATATAGAATATATAGCATATATATATGGAAACGACAGGCAGGGTTCCTAGAAAACACCAATTCATCAGAAAAAGGAAAGATTAATGTAAATATTTAAACATGCATGTAGCTGCATCTACCTAATAATAAAATGGTGAAAAGCTGCAACAGTGCGGGCACACAGCGCTTTTGCTGACATTGGAGATGGTGAAAGGAGAGGTACACATATTAAGGCAACGGGAATAAACACAGTGAATAATAAATAAATACTTTGCAGGACACCCACCCTAAGACAAAATGCAAAACAGGTACGCAAAACAAACCAGAATAGGAAATGAATATTAACAGGTGTAATTATATTAATGCCGACTTGTTTGTCCCTCGCCTATTCATCAAATATTATTTTTCTCCATAACTGGAACTCCATATATGTTTCCAACTCCACAATATAAACTGTTATTTTTTCCATTCCTGGCAGCTCCATTTACTGTCCCTCGAAGTTTGTAAATGTATAAATACTGCAGCATGGATCATTTTATATTATGATCCCAGCATGTCCTTCAAAAGAGTTAATCCAGCTTTCTGCCTGCCCTCCCTCCTCCTCCTCCTCCTCCTCCTCCTCTTCCACCTCCCCCACCCCCTCTGACCAGCTCTGCCTAAACCTTAAACCGCCGCACATTATTTACCCATTCCACCATGTAGTTATTCAACAGCGTGCAGCCATGCATTAATGAGGTTACTCATACAACAGACACACACACACATAATGACTAACCACAAATGGAACACACCTGAGGTATCAGCCCTGATATATTCCAGGCCTGCCTGATTTTTCGCAGAGATGACACGGACTTTAAGCAGACCAACTCGGCTTCCTGTAGCCATTTATGGTCACATCCAGTCAAATTAACGAAGCTCAGAACCTGTGTTGACAGAACAGTCCTTCAGCCATGCTAGCAGCACTGTAAGGCTTAATCAGGCACAGAGATGCTGTGAGCTAAATGCTAACATCAGCATGCTAACGTGCTCACAATGATATTGCTGACATGCTGATGTAGGGTAGGTATAATGTTGACCATGATCGCCATCTTAGTTTGTGCTCATTTTTGCTAATTAGCACAAACCACCCATGAACCTACTGTTAGTGTTAAGGCCCAAAAAAAACATTGACAGGACAACTAAAAATGCAAACCAGCCATATTGTAACTCTGTTATAGTTGTAACTGTTATTGTTATGATTTGTGGAGGTTTTATATTTGTAACAGTTTTCCTCAAGCCAAGATAATGTATTCAAATATCTGTGACATAATCTAATATTAAATCCAAGTTGGGCTGGATTGAGGGTGGAGACAGTGGGAGAAACACTACTGTGCATAGTCAATGGGCCGCATGTCCAGGAAGTAAACCCAGGAGGCTTGAAAACGTGTTTTGGCGTATGCACCAAGCAAGCAGTTCACGTTGGATTGAAAAGGGGCCATCTTTGCATTCAGTATCCAGCTATTCTTATAAATCGATGAAACCACCAAGTACAGCAGACGCTGATGGGGATGTCATTAGATTCGAAGGTAATTGATCGTAGCCAAAGTATCGGACGATTGTGTTAGATAAAAAGTATTGCAATCCATCGATAGCTCTTGAGAAACGGCCATTAAAAACACAAGTGAACACCTCATTATTAGAGCCACACCACTACGGCATTAATGGGTACATAATGTACAACTGAAAACATAAAAAATTAATAAATTGGTTTTGTGTTTATATGAAGGCAGCATCTGAAAGTGTTGTCCTTTTCCCTTCATAGCGCCACATAGATTTTGAGTTATTGGGAAAGTGAGAGAAATAAAATATAGGCAGGCCAATCTCCATGATCATTTCCCACAAACAGAAAACTACAGCACAGCTAATGTCACAAATGTAAATCGTGTCGAGACAGCCACTGAAAACCTCCCTGTCCAGACTCCAATAATCCTGTTCTGTGCTGCTGGCAGCAGTGTGCCCCGATCCTCCCTCCTCCCACTCCTCTCACAGAGCCGGCCAACAAACACTACTGCCTGTGGCCTAGATTACTTTGTGAGCTAACTTTCCAACTCATGTCAAGACGCTGAAGCAATGTAATCTGCTGATGCTCACCATATGGGCTGCCACCATTTCTGAACTGCTATTCCTAGAAAGTTGGATAATCAGTTCACATTCTAACCTGTTAAACAAAGAAAACAAAATCATGAATGTATTTTTTCGTTGTCCAAGTCATTTCTTGTCCATGGCAGTTAACACATTTTATTCCCCTATTCCTCTCCTCCCGCTGCCTCCACCCTCATATGTCTCCCCCCAGGCCATTTGCTTCAGAGCGACCCTGGCGACATAAGGGTTTTGTCATCATTTATCACCCATGCTTTCTTACTGTCACAGGTCTCCTCTAGCTTGGCAGAACCCAGCTGTGGATGGAGGGATGGGGGAGAAAGAGTGGCAAGTGTTTCACGGCCCAGATGCTGCTGCTGCAGCCGCGGCCTCTGTGTGCTCCAGTGCACTGCATACAAAAGCTCAGTGTACTGTGTGGCCTCTGTAAAGAGGCTCAGGTGCCAGACGAAGAGCCCCAGAGGTGTTTGTGCGTGTGTGCGACCCACTTGGTAGACTAAATGTTGGCATTGTATATTTCTGTAAACAAAGGATATGTTGAAACTTTACATTTCTTTATGTTGCAACTTTTTGTTCTGACAGCTCTCTTCTTGTGGTCTGTTTAGGTTTATGAATAAAAGAATACTGCTAGGTTTAGGAAAACATCATATTTTGGCTTAAATTACCTGTTTTGGTTGCAACAATCATCGCTAAAACTGATCCGAGGTCTCCTTAAAAATACTGAGCAGTTTCACGCGGTCTTGAACTGAGGTCACTGACTTGCCATCTTTCTCGCTTAACCCCTCCACCTCTCGAAAAGTCAGGTCATAGACATGCAATCCGAACAGGAAATGTCAATATTGTACGTAGACCATCATGCGCACAAATACAAACATATCGGCGGCGTGCAGAAAACCTTAACTGACAACATTCTCTCCTGACTGTACTTGTATCTCAGTGAAGGAGATTGGCCTGAACACGGAGCGACTGAGCATCTGGTATTTTTCAGCTGCGCTTCATTCTTGTCATATTCTCTCATCTGTTTTAATTAACAGAGGGGCTGGTCGTGGAGAGGGGTTTGAGCTAGGATGGAAATGATGCAGCAGGCCCATCTGTCATATAGGGCTCAAAGAGGCTAACGAAGGCAGGACAGGTGGAGGTATCAGGGTGTACTCCTGCTGTTGCCCGTTGAGCAGTGGGTGATGATGTCCTGTCTGTGTCTGCGACAACTTAAGGACTGATCTGATATCAGATATTACACAGATAGAGGTGAGGTTGACAGGAGACTGGTCACATAAGAGGGTTAAGGCAGCTGAAAAAGATCATTCAGGTTTATTACTACTTGGGTCTCTTTTTAAACCAGTGTTACTGGTAGTGGTAACACTCTGCAAACCATGTTAACTGCTGAGACTTGGGAGTGGGATCAACATAATTCAAAATAAATCTAAATGAGGCAAGAAAAAAACAGACAGACGCTCATTTGGGTTTAAAGAAAGTCAAACTTATTCTGAAGAGAAGGCAAAGTTGAAGGGAGAAATCTGAACTGTCAGGATCAAAAAGGTCCATCACACGACAGACTGACTTCCTTTTTGATATTTGACCTCCTTGTACTTGCCTTATTTATGCAGATGGTTAAACGATCGTCTGACCACTTGTTTCTTACCCCCATTAGACTTTGTAATGTTGACGCCATTATATGGAGGACTGAAACTGTTGAAATAAAAAATGATACTAAAAACAGGCATTGCCATTACATAATTTATTATATGAATTTATATTTCAGTTTTAACTTGCTACTATATGTTATTACCTTTGTCTTAAATCCCCTATTTATTTACTTTCCCATTTATTTGACCATTCTATTTATTCATGTATTCATTGTACAAAAAGGGAAAAGAATGCAGAAATAAATATGTATAAATGCAGTAATTAATGCAATTAAAAAATGAATAAATGATGAATGAAATGGAAAATTGAATGGGTAGTACATAGATTATTACAAAGGCAAATAAATACAGAAGGAAAATGTGAGTGAAATATCAATTTGTCACATGTGCTAGTAAAATTGTTTGTAGTGCATGTTTGTAGTATAACTAATTTATCAAGCCAATTGTTCGTTTCTTTTTAATTCATTTTTGATTTTGGTAGTTTGTCCTCCATCGCTGTGGTCCTTTCTGTCTGATCTAAGTACTTAGTGTAATGTTACTGTCACCAACAGAAATTATGACAAAAACTGTGAGAATAAACACATACTGTTGGTTGAACCAGAATGGTCATTTAAGATTTTTATCAGAGGTGTGATGGCAGTTTTGAGAACAGATATGTAAACTGTAGCTTCTTTTCTCAAAACAGCCATGATGCCATATGCAGCTTTTTTTTTTTAAATGAAGTTGTATTTTTAGTCACATCTCCTCTTTCATCCTGTCTCATCTCTTGTTCCCAGCGACGCTCGTCACGTATTTTGTCATTTGATTGTATGTGTGTATCTACCCCGAGGCTCGTCTGGCTGACATCTGTAAAACCCCCACGAGCGGTGAAAAAACAAAGGTCAAACGGAGGCAATCTGCAGTCAAGGAAAGTGCACCCGTTTTTACGAATGACCTCTTTCTGCCGGACATTTTTCTGTGACATCATTCTGATTGTCACAACACAGCTGTCTTCCAGCTGTTATGACAGCCACCCACAGCCAAATCTGTACACACACACACACAACATGATCATGATCATCTTTTTTAGAAATGACATAAGCGGTGTTTAAAAAGAGGGCGTTGCATGATGCACAATGGGTAAGAGATAACAACTCATATTCATATATAGTTAATGGGGGGGAAAGCATTTTAAAGCTTGTAAATACACAGCTGGGAAATAGATGCAACACAGACGTTGGTCTGTTTTCTGACGTAGGGCTGTGATGTGAAATGTGCAGATGTGATCCATGCAGGATTCTAGTCTGAGTTAATGACTGCGGATGTGTGATTTGTGACATTCAGGACGTAAAAGTAGTCGTCCTCAGTTTGCTGACTTGGCTAGAAGTCGTTTAGCATGTATTTGATATTCGATAGCTTCTGATATATTTTCAGAAAAATTGACTAATAAAAGAAAACAAGGGGAAATATGGAAGGGGGGAATAAAAATCATCTAATTCAGCATGGCTGTAGTTTGGGTTGTTCATTTATTGTATATTGAAAAGCACTTCAGAGAATACTCTGGTTCACGGTGATGGATTTCTTACCATTTAGTTTCTCCTCACAAATAGCAAGGCCATTCTGCTTATGTCTGCACTTTGGTAAAATGAAGTTAAATGAAGTGTGGAGAGAGTCCTGGGCCTTCGTGGCAGTGTTTTCATTTAGAGTAGCAACATTGTTCCACCCGTGTCAGACACCATGTGGCCAATCAGGTCCTGTCAGGTCACTGCAGAGCAGGCATGAAACCTGTTCCCCACACGTTCACGCGGGCGTGATTCAGATCAATACAGCAGGAGTCTGTGTGTGGTTTCAAATAAATTTATACTTATTGTGTATGAAAGCACGACCCGTGCCGCAGACGCCTTTTGCATTGCAGATTCGATCGTAGCAGATGAGAGCGCGCAGCCCCTTCAAATAAATCTTAACTTCTATTTTTACCAAGAAAAAAGTTTGGATCAAGATAAGATAAATTTTTATTGACTTTGAGCAGAAAAGATTAGGTTGCAGCAGCACAATGACGGAAATAAGTAAAGCTATGTGAAGAAAGACAAAGAAATTAATGGTAAAGGTGATGATAATAAAGTTGTAGAGCATAGCATATAATACAAGAGCATTTGGGGTCAAAGATATAGGTGAAGCGACGGTGGTATGGTTGATAGCAGAGTCTAAGTCTGTGATCACAGACACAGTAATGATTGCGTTTGTGTTTCGTTACACATATACATTGACTTCAGTAGAAAGATGATTATTTATTAAATTAATGCCATTTGATAAAAAAAATATATTTTTGTTGATGGATGCTGATGCATTTTATGTCATTCAGAGGATTTTTGCCAGTAAAAAGAATGCAGGGCTCTCGGTGTCAGGCAAAATGGACAGAAGTTTAGCATTGTTTACTCGCATATACCACCAGAACTGTATTGATACAACACTGCAAATCTTGTTGCTATTTCATGATCTTAGTTGTACAGAATCAGTGGCAATAAATTGCTCTTACACAGGGAAGGTGAGGAAGCCCGGGGAGTTGAAACAGCTTTCAACAGAGTGAAAGTACTGTTGGATCATCGGAGAGCACCCTGAATACACACAGAACTGGGGTGTCTGCTTCGACTGCCTCTGAAAGAGACCACCTCACACAGCGACTGACCGGATGTGAGGATGGGATTTAAGCTGCTTTCTTAAGCTCTCTTTTTTTATTCCTCCCCGAACCTTTTCTGTCTCCCCTTGTGTTCCTTTGAGGTTCCGTTGACTGTCCGCCGGTGTTTGTCCTCACCCCCATTTGTACGATTCGTCGCATCTCACCACCGCTCTCCATAATGGTGACTTTTCACCTCACCTTGTCTTTAATTGTGTTCGAATGCACCCGTTAGTTTGAACCCAGCATCCTCGCACACCTTCTCTAAGTGAGACGGGAGAGAAAGCTTCTGGCCAAGGTGTCATTTTGTCAGCCTGCTAACTATTCATCAATGCCGACTGTACCTTCCCCTTCCACTTCAGCATCAATTTTACAGCGTTAAGTGCCATTTTTTTATTTTTTTTATTTCTGCGGCCGGCTTTTCCCCTTCTGTCCTCTGTGCCTGGATGCACAGACGATGTGCTGTCTGCAGTCCGCTCCTGAGAGAGATGATGGGGGCTACTGTAGGTATAGGTCAGTGCAGTCAGAGGTGGGTGTAATGCTGGGGAAAAGGTCACCGTGTGCAGACGAGTGAGGAGAGTGCATCCGCTGGTTTAAGGGCTACTGCCTGAGCCCTTTGAGACAACAGAGAATAAGTGAAGATAGGAGACAGGTGGATGGGGGGGTAGTGACAAAGGAGGGAGAGAGTGATATGGTTTCTGTAGACATGATGTTCTGTGGAAAAAGGTCACGAGGCAGTGATGGCGGTGACACCAATAGCTGAGGGCGCGATAGCAAGAATGACTAGGACCTCATAACAAAATAAGAAATATATAGTTTTGTACCCATTTTTACTGTGTGTGTGTGTGTGTGTGTGTGTGTGTGTGTGTGTGTGTGTGTGTGTGTCCGTATATTCTGTGTGCATTACCAAACCAGATGAGTTATCTGGCCTGTCCTGAAGGCTTATCACTCTGCAGAGGTCGCTCCCTCTGCTAATGAAGTCATCTCTATCCCTCGACGCTGGGAGGAGAAAAGTAAGAGAAGCAGGTGGGAAGCGGGGAGAAACGGAGGCATGAAAAAAAAAGGACTGATGCAAAAGGGTGAAAGTCGCGAAGGGGTGTTAAAAAACAGCACAGAGGACGAGTGTGAAACAATTGAAAGAGAGAGGAGAAGATAGGAGGGGAAAGAGGGAGGGAAAGAAACAACAGCCAGGGAGAGTGAGGGGTGAAGAAAAGCGAAAGGAGGGGAAAAGCAAGTGAGCACTGCACTGCGTGTCATTGGCCCCCTGGCGTGAACAATCCATCTCAAATTGATCTTCCAGCTCGGCCCAGCAGGGCATTCTGAATCAATCTCAAATTGATCTCTGTGCCAGAGGTCGGGAAAACTAGCAGTGGAGCTTATCAGAAATATAGTGGTGCTGGGAGGATCTGACAGGGAAACTTATCACACTGCACAACAGGAAATGGGCTCTGAGCCCCCGGGGCAGCAAGAGGACGAGCCTGCTCCCTGTACACGCACACACACACATACGACACACACACACACACACACACACACACACACACACACACACACACACACACACACACACACACACACAGATTCAATGTCTCTCTGTGTACCCAACACAGCCATACACTGACACATGCTCCCCAGTGTTCAGCACAGTACAGAGAGGCTGCACTGTGCATAGACACATTAAAGAATGCGCTCACACGCACTCTCCGAAAGGCGTCAGTACGCACCCACGGGCTATGTCAAAAAATAAAAAAAAGTTTGTCAGCACAATATGTCAATACATTTTAAGTTAGACAGGTGAGACTTGAGGCCTGGAGCTCTTAATAACTTATAACACATTTAATGTGTCCTCAGCAAGGCTGCGTGAAAGGCCCGAGGAAGGACGATCAATACCGGCTCGCATTTAGACCGTCAGTCAGCTTAGGGGAGCGAGCTGCCTCTCCAGGCCCAGTAAAAAAATAAACCCAGACAAACAATTGCTCAAAAGTGACTTTCACCACACAGTGTCTCTGGAAACACTTACAATCCAGCACAGGAAGTGTGGGAGCTCTTCACACGCACGCCACATCTTCCTAAGCATGATGAATGTGCGCTCATAAACGTATTAACCCGTGAAAAATCATCTGGCTGCTAGTATTTTGTAGACGCCATCATTGTGCTATTGCCGTGCTATTGTGTGCGTGTACAGGGAGCAGGCTCGTCCTCTTGCTTTGTGACCAGTGTTCCCAATTTATGTTTCTTTGCGCTGCTTTTTTTCTCACTTTTCATCGCCGCCTTGGTCACCGGATTGAAGCTGACAGGAACTTTACAGAGCACTACCAGAGACCGGGATGCAAAGAAAAACTAACTCAAAGTTCATTTTGATGGCAGAGAGTGCCGCGAAGTGACACAGAGATAGGGCGAGAGGGGGGAATACAGGCCATGAGAGACCGCAGTGAAAAAAAAAAAGAAAAAACAGAGAGGAAGGGAGGGGTTGTCTTCGAGGATGTCAGCGTTCGGGAGGCAGCAGGAGCCTTTTCTGTGGCCTGGACTGGAAAAGCTCTCTGTCAGCACAGAGGGGTAATGGGGGTTAGCAGGGTGAATAGGGGGGGTGAAGATGAGCGTAAGAGTATATAAATAGGTGGAGTGCAAATGGTGTTACAGTATATCGGTGACCTCAGTAACTCTCGTGTTTACGGTGAAATAATGGAGGACACGTACATGTATGCGCGCTGGGATGCTGATTTAAAGACGGATCATTAAGTGGACGCCTCGTTGTGACTTGGTCTTCCTCCGCCGTGCTGCCCAGTGCACTAGCACTATTTTATGCTGAATATTTCATTCAGCGAAAACAAGCCAGACCGTTTTTTTGACCTTTGGCCTCCATGCAGGACACACACATGCACACACACAGACCTCTGAGTCACCTCCCTGCAGCGTTACGCTCCATTTATTCTCTCGGTCTCACCTGTGATACCGGCTGATGAATGCCCTTCAAGTTCAACGCTCTCTCGCCGCCCCCACAACACTGTTGTGCATGTTCACAAGAACTCGAAGTTCAGTTCACAGAAATGTGAACTAAGTAGTAGTACTTTCTTATTCTTTTCCTTCTTCTTCTTCTACCTTTCAAACAACCTGCTCCGAGCTATTCTTCTGCAGTAGAACCTCTTACTCATTCGTCCCAAGCCTCTAACGTTGTGTTATAAAAATAAACTTTCATACACTATGTAGTAAGTATTTCTGGAAAGCTGCATGAAAAACGCAGGCTACCCACATTTCTGCTAATACTGTTAATGCTAATGAGGCCTCTGATACGATACGATCACTTTTTAGCAGTATTGGAATCCTGCCTTGAACTCTCTCTTGGGATTATTTATCCATTTCCTATGTTGAAAACAGTTATAGGTGTTGATAGCGCTATTGTTAGCAGTCGACCCACAGTCTCATGATGCCTTGGGTTGAGTCTGTCGCATCGTAGTGAGACTTCATTAGGCTTTACGATGTCGCCTACCGCTGTATTTGTAAAGAAAAATTAGCTTCTGGGCTTTGATTACTTGATATGAAACTTTCCCCTCTTCATCTTTATAATATTATAAATAGTCATATTAATGAGCCTCATTAACTTTGTGCAGGAGTTAACGACGCTCATAAGCACGAGCAGTGTTACATGTGGTTCAGCATTTGACAAAAAATATGAGCGCATTCTTGCACAACTCTGTGGGGTTTTTTTTACATTACACACATACGCGTGGTCCCTTCGTTGGCTCATTCAGAGACCTATTTCACAAAGAAAAATTGCATCCCATAGCAGGAAAAGCAAAGGAACAAAGAAACAAATGAAAATGCAAAAATTCTGGAGATAAGAAAGAAGTAAACTTACCACCTACCACCTCTGTAGCTTGCTTTCCATTAGCCACCATTTGCATAACAAAGCATTGAGAGCAGAACACGCAAAAATGAAACACAAATAACATTACGCCATCACATTGATGGAAAAAATCTGCAATTGCTTATCAATCAGTCATGGTCATTAATTAATAGACCTCGTGCAACCAGAACTAACAAAGGGAATTTGTGTTGTCTCACTGTATATATCAACATATAACCTGACAGCCTGATTTAAGTAGTATTCTTACTTACTCATTTTCCATCACATCCTCCAAAAACTTTGAAAAAAATATTGTGTGTGAGCATTTTGTTGAGCTGCTTAACTCTTGGATCTCTTTAAATCTTTGCTAATGGCTGCTTTCCTACAGCAGCAGCAGCCCATTTAGTTTTTGTCTGAGCTGTACAAACACGATGTCTTCAAGCCGTACACTTGACATCTCCTCACTTTTAATTTCTCTGCCTCCTTCAATCTCTATGCTAACAACGGCGAGGCAGATACAGGGAGGATGTTGACTTAGCATAGCTAATGTTAGCTGAGGTTAAAGTTTTGTCCGGCGAGGACGGCACACTGCAGTCTGAGGTTGACTCGGTAAATGTCAGTCCTGTCGATCACAGTTAAAACCACAGACAGCTCTCGTGAGGGCCTTTTCTGAATGGCAGCTTATTATTTGCCCCAGATCTCCCCTAAATGTTCAGATCCTCAATCGCTGTCCATGGAGAGAACTGGATTTGTTTGCGCTGTGGCTGGATGACATAGTCTAACTAGACACAGCGACATACACACACACACACACACACACACACACACACACACACACACACACACACACACACACACACACTCAGAGCCTTGCTATCTTTGTGACAGCGTCTTGTCTTTTTCACTTTTCTTTTGGTAGTGAGCGAAGAAGTTAATTTTAGCTCAGAGTACCCATGCCGCTTTGCCCTTCATGCAGTTGAGCTGATGTGACTTTTAGCTTTTAATTCTTCAATAATTTCAGGACAACAGCATAGTTCAGGACATGAAAACGATGCAGGGGCTTGACAGGGTTGAAAAGGCTGGAAGGATTAATTACTTTGAGGCAGCCCCGGGTAACCTTTTAACTTTGCGCTCTAAGTCGGTTTTGACGGGGATAGTCGCCCCTGTTAGAGGAAGTGTCTCGATAGCTGTGCTACCTCGTGCTCTTTACGGGTAATGGGTGGAGGGGAGGGGTCCCTGCGAGTGCCCTGGATGTCACTTGTCACCTTACTGCTGCGTAATGCTGCTAATTAGCACTAAATAGCCTGAACTCTGAAATTTCCAATTACTGCTCCCAGCGAGACCCTGAGCTTTTGATGAATGGCACCAAGCTTAAGCAGTCAGCCCTCCTGGAGAGAAGCCACACATCTACAAAGATGAACACACACCGCATCACTAACAGGCAGATGACATGTTATGCAGGCTGCGTTAACAACTTCAACCTCGAGTGCAAAAAAGTTGGGACACGAAAATAAGAATGGAATCTTTGCAAACAAACAGTGTTCAGTGACAACGGTTTTTACAAAGTGTTCCCAAGCTCGTGTATACAGTCAGGTGTTTCAAAGTGGTGAACTTTCCCCATCCTTGCTTGTGGATGAGGAAAGGTGAGGACCCAACGGCAGGCAGGTAAAGAAACAAAAGAGAGCTTTAACGAAGCAAGCTGAAGTCCAAGAATCCATAATTCAAAAGGCAGGCAACAAAACTGACAGAAGCAGGAAGGGGCAAATCTACCGAAACCAAAAGAGAAATACAAAAACTAGATGAAGTACAAACCATCCTCAGGGAACACAATTTAAGTGAATTTCAAAACACAACCCATAACACATAGTGGTTGTAGTTTACATGCACATAATATTCCAGTTTTTGCCTTTATTTTGAAAAAGACAATATTGCAATTACCTGTTAACATGGAAAATAAAATATGAATATTCCATGAATATTCCCATTTACAGGCAGCTGTACATAGTTCAATTATTGTAGTGACCCACATCCTTAATTCACTTCCAACTGAGGCACATATTCCAAATATGCTGTAGACATGTCCAGAGAATGCTCCAAAAACAAGACTAATACCGGCATTGCACGTGTCTCAATTGGAAAATGCTACATCCGGAGTAACTAATTAGGAATATTAGAGTAATGGAAAATTCTATTTACATGACCTGTATAACATTCGGAATATTAATGGAAAATTAGTGGGCATGCAAACAAACCTAGTGACACTGCAAACATTACAGAGAATGCACTGATATGATGAACTGACAAAAATAGAGTGAAAGACACTAAACACTGAAATACAAACTAATCTAAGGAGGTAGAGCAACACAGATGAGGGGAATGGTTAGGGGAAAGAAGAGAAAGCTGGGAAGCTTTGAAAAGTCACTGGTCATGCCAACAAGGCTGTTGTGAGACAGGTTGTGGGGGAATGACAGTATGGGGAGGAGCACAGGAACACAGGAGAGGAACACTGGGAAAACAGGTGAGCAGGAAGTGGAAAGTCCCAATACACATGAGGATATAACTACAATGTAAAACATGAAGTAACCGAACCAAAAACTCAAACCATGACACCAACAATGAGCTTTAATTGAAAAAGACATTTTCAAAGTTGTTAAAAAAGGAAAAAGAAGAAGAAGAAGAAGAAGAAGAAGTAGCATCGTTGGTTCATTTTGTTATGTGTCGAGTTTTATGCAGATGGTTCCAAGTCACGCAGAAGAATTGGACTTATCCCACTCCAAACACTCTGCCTCCAGCAGGATTAGGCCACATTGTCGACGCTGCTTCTACACATACACATCGAGCTAAACCCACAGCTATCTACATATGCACATATTTATGTTGTGCAGACATACCTACACCCACATACTGAGCGTGCACACAGAAACCAGAGCAGCATAAACACACACACAGACTGATAATACTGTATGTCTTTCGGTGATTTAAATTCAGAGGTTTAAGTTTTTGTCTATGTGATCTTTATTTATATATATTTTTTTGATTTATTTTTAGCCTTACTTTGTATTTTTGTATCAAACAGAGGCCAGCCAAAACCCAGCACCTGATCAGACTGGAGTATTTCAAGTATTTTTTTTACTGTGGCAATAAAACCAACAGTATTATTCAAATATTCACATCCCAACCTGCAAGAGTGCTAAATGAGCAATTTATTTAAAAACTCTTTGGGCTTTTAATCACAGGAAACACCTGTAACACCGTCTGATTTGAAAGGCAGATTATGTTAATCTGTTGTTTAGACACTCTGGGCCCGTTTACAGTGAGCTCCTCTCCTGTGCTTTTTTTATCCTCCACACAATACTTATGGGGCTTTTTCACTGGCACTTCTGACCAAGCCGAGTCAAACTGCTGATTTGTGTTATAGTAACCAGTTTTAACTCGCCAAGTTGAGCCGAGCCGTGCCCGGCATGGACTCTCTCCAGAGTAGGGCTGCCTTTAAGCAGGCAGTGGTGATGTCTGCTGACTGGTGGAAACCCCCGTCATCCTCTCAAGCAAGCCTGTGCTGCCAGACTCATGAAAAAAGTCTCTGTCTGTTCTGCTCTCAGCACTTCATTGATAGTAATAGTACTAATAGTAGTTCCCATGCTTTAATGCTCAAAAAACTAATCAGTGTTCTCACACTGTCCAGTGCTGCAGCTCTGTATTCCCCCTCTGTCTGAGATGCTTTGTTTTTAAGCTCCTGTTTCTTTGAGCCCCCCTCTGGAATACCCAGTCTGCTCTGATTGGTCAGCTCACATATGCCTGAGCCAGCACCACCATCTCCCGTCAGCTCAGTCTTAAATTATGCAAACATGTGATATGGCTGTGGCTGTGGGCTGTGGGTGCTACAGGGAACTAGATGTCACTGTACACACTTTATATTTTGTTTTGAAACAGGTGTTTCCTCAGGTTAGACGTGTCACCTTGGTGAGCTTGGTAATTTGCATTACGAATACTGCAGGGAGTGTTGCCCTGACTCACTTTGGTTCATTGCGGTGATTACGTCTTGCTCATTCTCTTCCTTTGTATACTCTAACATGAAGCACGGATATTTTGCACTGTTTGATTAGTTGTGAATTGGTATTGAGTGGTTCCTATATAATTCACTTGGTGCCCTTAAAAGTACTGAGATCGGTAGTTGAGTCTTTAAACTCTTCAGCTGGTGTGCGACTAAAGCTCAGGGGACACTGATGTTTAATAGTAGTAGTAACAGAGTGTAATGACTTCTGTCCCTTGTGGGAAAACATTTAAAATGCTGTCTCTTTTGACTTAGTTGTGTCAAACAGACATTCATCACGCATCAAGTGGCAATGAATCTGTCAACCCTCCTCCATCACCGTTGGCTGGTAATGATGCTAAAAACACGCGTTGATTCATGAGGCTCGCTCATTATTTCCAACTGTGACATTCTCTGGCTGCTCGAACAGGAACCCTACGACTCACGCCTCATCCCTGATCCCGGTCAGTCAGGAATGTCCACACCCTGACAGCTGTAGGACAATCTGACTCATTCCCCTCTCCGTCCCCGTCCTCCTTGCCTCTTTAACAAATGCTCCACTCATCCCCCCTTCACTGTCCTCTCCACTTTATCCACTCCTGTTTGAGAGCTTCGGCGAGGTGGCACTGTCTCCAGCTGCCATTTGAGTGTTACTTTACACCTATATGAGGGAACAGAAGGATGCGTTCTGATGGACAAATGGTCCACAGGGCCAAAGATGGTCCCAAGGGACACTCTTTATTGAATTTCCTGTTTCCTGCCCGTTGTCTGTTGTGTTCTGCCTGTCATGCTCCTGCTCCAGTCCTGGCTCCTGTTCAATGCCTTATTGATGCAGCAGCACTCGGCAGCTCCTCTCTATCATTGCGTAGCTCTTCTGCTCCTTTTTTCTGACGGCGTGGCTGCAATCAAACCTAAAAGGCTGTCAACCAGTCAGAGCTACTTGAACTAAAGTGAGGAAGGACGAGTGCAATCTCATACATAGCCCTTATCTATGAACTTCTATTTCTCAGGCTGAGTAAATTGCTCTAAGGCCATAATTTAACCTTGATGCATGTAGGATAGAAATTCATGAGCTCCTTGAGTTACGATTGCTCTAGTACCCCTCATGTTCTGGGCCCGTAGCTGTATATCACCATCCTGCAGTACATACAGTACGTCCAATGCAGTGATGCAGAGCAACGGGCCAAGCAGTAATGGATGTCAAGGAGCAGATTACACGGTGATGTGCTATTGATCAGTCACTATCCTGCACACATCATTGAGTAAAGCAGCCGAGTGTGTGATCACTGCATGTTCACGTAGGTTTCTCGGGAAATTATGAAGATGCTCTTTGTCAAATGTTAATTCTCCCTCAGGAGGGGTTGTTAAAGCTCAACATGGATTACATCTTCTGTAACGGCGTAGGGCTTTATATACAGCGGTATCGATGTAAATCATGAAAACTAATTAAGGGAATCTTTTACAGATAAAATAACCAGCTGGAAATGTCAGATAATTCCAGACGGGTAAATCAAAAACCTTCATTGACCCAGAGATTCCAGTAATGCCATAAAAGTAGTCTGAGTCCTTGATTTGCGTTATTGCCTTCAGTGGAACCAGAGATGTCAAAGGTGAAATGTAGATACCACAGTTTGGAAAAGTATTTTACAGTTGACACATGTGATCGACAGTATATGTCTTTTGTCTTTTTGTGCACGTCACACGTAAAACCAAACATGTTCTCACTTACCCCTCCTAAAATACAGCAGCTTTGGTCAGCAGCCCTGAGCTTCAAACAGTGACGCTATACTTATGTCTAGTGACAGCTTGGCAGTGGTCAAGAAATCAGGATTAAATATGTGTGACCTTGGGGTGTTGCTGATCATTGGTATTAACAATAATCGTAATATTAAATCAAATATTGATCTTGTGTTAATTAAAGAGTTTGTTTCTTTCTGTGCATGATTTGTTTCAGTCGCCGTTTTTCGTGAGATGGGCGGAGGTGTCGATGACCTGCACTGTTGTGCGAGCCACAGCCAGGGGAGTTTTAAAACCAGGAAACAGCTGATCACAGCAGTCAGTCCATCACTTCATCCGCGGACGTCAAGATGAGCAACAGGACAGCCGCTGAGATCTGGGAGATGCTAGCGTCTCTTCGGTCTCTGTAGCTGTCTGCGTTGTCCGCTTGTTGTTGTAGCGGTAAGCTACTAACAGTCGCTACTTTCAAATTAAAAGCCCCCCGCTAAGATCCCAGTTCTAAACTCCAATGGGACGCAGTGTAAAGCTCTTATTTTGAAGACAAATTCGACCTGCTTCAATGTTCACGCCGAACTTTGTGCTTCACGCCACATCATGTTTACGCCTACCCCAGTGGCGGCCAAGTGGCGTCTTTTTGTAAAAGAAGGAATATTACACCTCCCTTTTAGATAGACAAGGCGGCACATTGCAGCCTTTACCTTGCTGAAAATGTGCCGCCTTTTGTGGGCTGCAGTTAACTGTGAGAGATCCAGTGTTTGGCTGCTACATATTGATTTATTAATTCTGTGCCAATTCATGTTGAAACCACGAACATTTATGGTTACGTAGGCTCTCTCTCTGCCACCCTACAGTTGTATATGGTATGCTATACATTTGACAAAAAACAGACAAAACACATGATAAAAAAAGCTAAGATTTCTTAAAATTTCTCTATATGTCACTCTAATAATGTTATCGTAAATTCTTTTGGCCACAATAATCGTCCAGTGAAAACCTGATTTTGCGACAGCCTTCGACCAACCAATCCAATCACCCCAACCACCTCCTTATACTGACTTTTCTCTATATACCACTACGCAAGAGGGGCACCTCCAAAATTGATGCTTGAGGGTTTACATACAGCAGTCATAGTTTAAAGCGTAGTCCCACTAAGGTTGCAATGTTTGATGCATTGAGCTGAAAACAATTTCAAACAAAACCAATTTCTGGCATACAAATAACATATAAATAATATAAATTCATTTGAAATAGTACAAGGTTTGCTTGTTGTAATTATCTGTGTCTGTGAGTGCGTGTATTGAATGCATCTGAAGCATCACTCATGTGCATAATACAAAAAACACACAAGAAAGACTCGGAGGAAGGAATAGTGAATGTGAGTAAAATGGCGAGAGTAACAGTGACAGTGATTAAATGAAAGGGAAAGAGGGAGTAGATTAGCTCAGAGTCTGTCCTTAGAGAGCGTCTGAGAGGGAGAACGAGCTGCCAGCACTCCCTTCATCTTCCCCTCCTCCCCCATCAAAGCCTCTCTGCTCTCATCTTGATCATACTCACCCCTAACATCCCGTGGTCCCGCTTTCTTCTCCTCCTCTCTCTGTCTCTCCCTCTAATTGTCGATCCACGGACACAAATGTAGTCTTCTCATTTTTTTTGGCTCGGCTGGAAGAAAAAAAAAATCCCCCTGCACCGTTTTTACACGCAGTAATCTCATTTCTTCCTGACTGCACGCTGTTGTTAGTGTCTCGGTGTAGGTGTGGGCTGTGTTTCAATGTGTTCCCCTTTGATTATGCTGTTGTGATTTTTTTTGTCGCTTTTCACTGTGGCTCTGGATAGAGAAGGCCACGCTGACTAGTAAACGCAACCTTTGTTTTCAGGTTTTAGTGAAGATGTTTTTTCCTTTTCCTTACTACCAAGGCCATGGAAAATATATCTGTTTCTGCCATGCCGTCGAGCACAGTAGAGGCACTATCAACTATTATCCTGTTGATAGTGACTTCCAAAACCATTACAGATAACACATAAATAAATGAAACCTTTTTGATGATCTGGGTAACGTTGGGTCAGGTTAAGGGACTAAAACAACTTAGTGGCTGGAATCTATTACTCTGTTAACAGCACAGTATGTCATTTCGCCCGAGTTTGATGATGTTGTGAATTATCCTGGGAGTTTGTTGTCTTCAGTTCTAAACAACCACTACTGCCAATGAAAATCTATTCAATGCATCTCAGGCAGAAATGCTCTCAGATGAGGTGATGTATTAAAGTTTTATCCACCTCACGTTCCTTCACATTTTATTGTGCAATTATAGGCGGCAGGCGACCAACATAAAGAACACCGTTACCCTGAATGAACTGCTCCAGTTGGGCAGTTTGTTGGGTACATTTGGGATAAAGAAAAATGATATACAACCATCACAAGAATCCAAAGTTGATTCTTAAAAAGAGAGCAGGAAGTGACGATTAGTCTACCCTACTTAGGGACTGTACACCAAGTCTCATTGGTGACCGTCACTTGTTTGTCTGCAATGGACCTTTGAGGACTGTCAGGTGAATGTAATATAGTTTTTGGACATTTGTTGTTCTGGTGCACGTGTTTTATATGTATATAAACACACAGCTGCTCTCTGGACTGAGCGCTCACCTTTTGTCATGTAATCACAAAACAATTTCATGTCTGTTTTTTGTAGTGAGCTGGACACATCTGGGTCATTTTCTACCATTCAGTCTGGCAGTGTGTCATAAGGTTTCATCAGCTGAATTTCTTATCATGTCTCGTTGCGCTCAACTTTGACTTATGCACGGTAACAGCCTCTTTTGACCTTTTCGTTTCCATCACAAGAGATGTGGAGCTCAGGGAGTCCCTGCGGGGCCTTTAAGGGGCAGTGAAACTCAGAGGGAACACGGAAAGGTTAGCAACCAGCAAGTGTCCTGGTCTTTTATTCAGACCAAGACACTTATCCTCCTCACTTTTTTTGTCTGCCCTCTAACCCATTAGCATCTCTCATGTATCCTCCTGCTGCCTTTTTATCTGTGTTGCCCTGGGCACGCAAGGCAAAAGTGTTCAAACCATCATCTTATCTCCTTCCTCTTATCTTCTTCTTCTTCTTATCTTAATGTCTTATCGTTCTGTGTTTATTGAATTAAGACGAGGAAGCTTTAAACTTTGCCATCACACAAAAGATGCAAAAGATTGTAACAAATTAGATTAAACACAGGAATGACATACACAAAAGAGGAATTACATCAATGTGAAAAAGTGAAGCAGTAAAAACGCGACATGTTTGATGATATCGTACATGTTTGGACACTGACAACAATCAAACAATCTAAATGTACTTCACTCTGTAGTAGGCTACTATTTGATGGGTAATTAATGGAGTTTTATATTTCATTTTAACCTCTACTGGTAGGTAACAGAGACAGGCCAGCATTGGAGTAAAGTGCTCCCTGTGCTTTCGCTTTGTGCGAAGATGAGCTGCAGTGTTTTGAAGCAGCTGAAGGCGAAGCGGCTGCTCCTTGGCTGAGGGAGGCACATGGAGAATTACAGTAATCTAAGCGTGAAGACACAAAAGCACGGATTAATTTCTCAGCGCTTTAAAGGAGGGGAGATGTCTCATCCGAGAATTATTTTTTAACAGGAGAGAAAGCATGACTGAACAAGTTTGTTAATATGTGTGAAAAAAATCTGACAGGAATTAAGGGATGTAACAGCCAAAGAAAAAAGGAGCCAGTCTGCCTCGTCTGATGTTGATCCTCGCTCTGTTTTCGCCGCTTTCATTATTCCTGCAGCTGTTCTGTTTTGTTGCTCCGTCCGTAACTGAGAATCAGCGAAAAAGTCACAAGCGGGTGTCTACATTTTGACAATAATCTGTCAGAAAAGCTCAGCAGAGAGCAGATTTGAATTTGAGCAGCGGCCTTATTGGTAGCATATTTACACTTGTGTGGAGAACGTGATCAATCAGAGTCTTCACTCACAGTCTGCCTGCATTTGCTCGTATGACGGATGGTGACATACGGAAAAAAGGGTTGTATTTAAATTGTAGGCACACAAATAACATGAGACTTGAGTTAAGAAACAACCACGGTGCATGCGACGGGATCTTACCTACACAACAACACCCACTGGAATGCTATAATAGGAAACACTTCTCTGCCTACTTTATGTACTCAGTCAGCTTTTATCAGACAGAAGTTTGTGAATCACAGTGTTTAAAGTGAAAAAAAAAAAAAAGCGCAGGTACTCTCTTTATTCGCATGTTGTTTGCGCACATAATCACAAATAAAGCTGATCTTTATAAAAACCTATTTAATTCATAAAGTATAGCTTTTTATGTGTTCCAGAATGAGTCGGACATTACTGATCTGCAACAATGAAATAAAAAGGACCACAGACTTGTGTGATGATCAACAGGGCAGCCAGTATGTCTGTTTGTGTGTCTACTAATCTCTGAGTAATAAGCCATTTAAAAACCTTACACTGACAAAGATGATCTGTTTTAGAGGAAAAGGAACAGATGCCAAAACAATCGCCACAGATTGCCAGCTGGCTGCGGATGTAAAAAAAAAAAAAAAAAAAAAAAGTTAAAGTATAAGGTGTGTGAGGGAGATAAGATGGGTTTCTAATGGTGAGTCTTCTTTCTGAGGCTTGTGCTGCTTCATTTGTATAAATTATTTAGGGTTTTTTGTGCACGATTTAGAAAATGCGTCTGTATGCTGACGAAACCATTTTATCCTGCTTTGATTATTCTATTCAATTAGACCCCATGAAATAGTCCTGGTTTCCTGGTGGGTTGGCTTTAGACTATATGGCGCTCTCAGCCCTCTGTCCCTGTGGAGGGTTTGTTAGGTCAGGTAGGTGAGCAGCGAGCTATGTCACCTTTTATTTGGTTTTGATTCTGACTAGACGTTGCAAAGGTTAGAATCACAATTATGTCAAATTAAAGATCTCCCTGTTGTTTATAAATAGGTAATGTATCATGCTGTAAGGAATCGTTTCACTGTTCTACTCTAATCGATTCACAACTGCTGATGAATGTAATAATAACACCTGCATTTTATATCATTTTATTTTATATTTCATGCTCTTCCTTCAGATGCAAACTGCTGCTTCAGGAATGCTGCAGAACTGATTTTGGATTGATGTCTACTGTTAGAACGGTCAATAATCTGCTAAGACACATAAAAATCCCCCCTCTGTTATTTCAGTACCATTGTCAATAACCTCCCTTATCTGCTTCTACCATTTTTTAACTAAAACTGCATTCTGTCCATCTGTACTCTCACACGAGCTCAAAGGAGTTGTGAGACAATCTGTCCTTTACCTAATTATGAATGTAAATGTAAATCAATGACCATCACATTTTTTGAAGGAGAGTGGATAATAGGTGTTGAAATGAAGTAACTGGAACTAATTTTCTTCCCCTGCAACAAGCGTGCTCTACAAATCTTTGCACTGTGCATGGCGAATTATGTCAAATTGTTATTCCATGTCATTAATTACGGGAAATTTTTGCTTCGTGGATTATGTGACTATAGTATAACTGAGTATGTCTGCGTGTGTGCGCACACCTAATTTCCTGCGGTCGTGAATGTGTGGGAACATAACATACATGTTACACGTGCAGTTAAAAAAAAAGGATTATTTGTCATTAGCTACTGCAAAGAAAAAACATTAACCTTCAGAGTTGAAAAGGTGTGAAAGATTAAAGCAGGTGTTCTTGATCCGAACCAGACTTTTGCTATTTTTAGCTTCAATCTACTCAGTAACTCTCTAATGTCGGGCTTCAACTTATCTTCTGCTTTTTTCAGTAGCAAAAGCAATGCACTGTCACTAACGTTGTAAACATGATAATGGTATTTTTTGAGATTTTCACCATTTATACATGTGGTTACTTTCAGGCAAGAGCTGGAATTCTGTCATTATTTGTACTAAAATTCCTATGTATTGTATCAATTCAGTCTTATTTATACTGTCCAGTCTGAAAGCTAAACAAAAAATGGATGACAACATTGGGAATTGACTGAAAAAGGGAGACAGAAGACTACAGCAGTAATTATTTATCACCAAAAATGTCACTACAAACAGCAAAACAAGATTCTCACAGAAAATGTCACTTTGATTCATTGTCGGTGAAATTTAAATAGCATCTGTCAAGCCTCTAAGCCAATTGAACTACATCTCTAATAATTCATCTCTCACACACACACAGACACGCACACACACCTTGGAGGTTCTTTCATAGATTCAGCCGCTGTGAAAATGATGGTTTTCTGCCTTTGGTGGGTGTTGAGTGTGCATGTTGGAGGAAATCTCTGGGATGCTTTGTTCACAAAAGGCAGCTTTAAAAAGCAGAATGCACACGCACACACGCACGCACGCACGCACGCACACTTTTTCTCACACACGCGCATGCACACACAGGCACGCTTAGACTGAGATGATTTATAGCCGGCCATGTCTAATGGATTGCCTTGGCACTTGAGAAATTATGAAAAGAAATTAATTAGCCTTTAGTGACCCTGCTGTCCATCTGCCTCTCTCTCTCTCTCTCTCTCTCTCTTTCTCTCTCTCTCTCTCTCTCTCTCACACACACACACAAACACAGAGCTAAAAAAACATACACACACGCAGTGACCCAGGCACTTGGCTGCTCTCTTGTAATTACAGTCTAAATGATCTGCGCTTACCTTTCACAGATTTATCGTCACTAAATCACGCTTATGTCATATTGTTATTGTGGCATGGTGACATCTTTAATGACCTGACCATTGTTACAAAGTGACTAATCAAACATTTATCTTTCAACGTGCAGTGGTTAAATGGCAAGTTATTGATGTAAATCACCTGTTTACATCAACATACACATATAATGATTTTATTTATCTTCAACAGTGATGCACAGCGCATCATATAGCGTTGATTTGTACATAACAGAGGAAATATGTATGTGTTTATTCGCATTATTAAAGGTGCATTATTTGAGAAAAACATTAATAGATTATCAGTAGAATGTAAAGAATTAACAGTTTAGACTTTATGATGTATATGTAACATGTGTGCCCCATACTCGCTGTATAAACACACCTGGTCCTCCGTGCTCCCAGACCCGACTACCAGCTGCACAGTTAACTGAGCTAACTAGCTTAGAGCAGCTACAGTCAGCAGCCAATTTAGTGGCCAGTGTTTGCATATTGCACATTTTAAGTGATGCAGTTTAAGTAATTATATTTTTGACTGAAATGCAAAACGTAGACGTATATAATAATAAGAAAAACATGTACAGGCTATATATTAAAGGTGGAAAAACAGTATAGAAAAATGCTAAGTATAATAATGGCAAATGAGCCAACAGCAATGATATAATAAAAAAGGTTAAAAAAAAAAAAAAAAGGTTTCTGTGAAAAAACACAGAGAGCAGCAGCTTTGCTACTCCTCACTGAGGATTCGGTGAATAGCTGTTATGTTCTGTCTCTCTTTGTGCTGAATTCACTTAGAGAACAGAAAGCTCCGCTCAGCTGAGGAGTTATTGTTTCCCTCGTCCTTCTGCCTCTCAGTGTGTCCCTAACCTGTGCAGGATCTTTTCAACCGTTTCGACAGAACGAGCTAAAAACATCCTGTAGACCTCCTCCACGTTTAACAGGATAACAGACGACTTGAATTGAAATCACACTTTCGATTTTTTGGCCAGTGTCCAGCCACGAGTTATGACTTATTTTGTGCTCTCCTGTCTCCGGAGCTCTGAAAAACCAGCTGGTAACGAGACAGAGGACTAACGCCGGAGGAGAGGTGATTACGGTCCACTCCAAAATAAGTCTACACTTCAGATCCAGAGACCCACTCGCAAGCAGGGAACAGAGGTTGAGAGGTTTTCGCTTCTCCCAGCCCTGTGATGTTTGTCTGAGTAGCTACATGTGTGTTACTCTGCTGGAGAAGTGTTCGGTTTAGTCCTCTGCTGACATACAAAAAACCACATCTATTCTTTGAGACGAGGTGGACGGTGTACAACCAGGAGAACCACCGTTTCCCTGAGCAGCAGATAAACAGATGGCCAGGACTGGGGGTGTGTTAGTTTCCAAAAACATGTTGAAATATTCAGAAAAATTTACTTTACTTCAACCCAGTTGCCAGGACGAATGTTGGCATCGTACAGTAAATCTAACTGGGGATGCGTTGCAACTTGATTTTTTAGTTCAAGACCAGAAGATATCACTCTATTGATTAACTTGTAATGCATTCTATACTTAGTGATGGTTTGTCACCCAGAAAACCTGATGTGTGCACAAAAGGTTGTGTTGGGTTTGGAGGATGGATAAAAGCGGAAAAAGACTGCCTATGGTTTGCGTGCTCCACATTTAAGCGTAAGTGTATCATGCAGTGGCAGACTGGCGCTGGTCTGTTCTTCAGTTGGTCTCGTATTGCCTTGATCTTGGTCTTGCCTTGGTCTGGATGCACTGTGGTCCTGGTCCTGACTTGGTCTCAATGCTCAGAGTCTTGGTCTTAGCTTGCCTTGGGATGGGGGGGGGGTGAATCAGCATGAGAGACAAAGAGAGACAGAGGGAGGGTGAGCAACACGTAGGGATTATTAGCGACTCTGTGTGAGGATTAGCGAGGAATGCTGAGGTCTGACACACCACAATGTGATCTCGTTCTGGCTTAGTGTCACTCCTCTCCCCTCCACTTCCTCCGCTCTGTTCTGCAGGTAACACAGCAGCTACCATCCCATATAAGTTCACTCCTGACACATCACTCACCTGCCTCTGATTCCCCCTCTCTCACACTGTATGCACACACGCACACGCACACGCTTCGCCTTGCTCACACACGGAGGCGTTCGGTGAGCGGTGCAGTTGGAGCACGGGACAATTTCGATTGGATTTTCCACCTTGGATGCTGCAGCAGAACAAATCCAATGTCTTTTTCTGGCTGGCTGGAGATCATGAACGCTGCATTCTTTCCAGATGAAGCGACTGTACCGTGCAACTGTGTTGGGACTCACATTTACACGCTGACTCACCAACTGGGCTTTCTGTTTAAGTGAAATATCCGATGGCGCCCAGTAAAAGCGCATCACGTAGTTCTGGCAAATACTTTACTAACCACGTCCTCCGTCTGTGTCTCCACCTGTCCTGCAGATCTGAGTTAGACCTGGACTATGACAGCTACCACGAGGACTACTATGACAGGTACTGTCAGAAAGCTACGCCTGGCAGCTCACACGCCTTATTGCTTGTCTGTGTGCCACACAAGGCGAAAGGGAAAGGGGCTAAAGTGGATTCTTCATCTTTGTTGTCCCCGGTAGTCTCTGCTCCCCGTCGCTGTCTGCCACACAGCTGTCAGTCATCCTGTCTCTGCTGCCTGTTACTGCTCAACAGCCAGACACTCACACACAGATGCACACACACACTTAAAGGTATATATTTTTCTACATATAGAGCTGAGCACTTACTGTGAAGACACATGTATTGTGGATGTATGATGAAAGCTCCCATTTGAGAACCGTAATTTTTTTATCACTTATTTTAAGGGAAAAATTACAGTTAACGCGACATGATGACATACAACATAAAGACAGTTGGACACAAAAGAGTAAAAGAAAAAATGTAATTAAATTCAATTCAATTTATGTGGATCCCTTCAGTAAATCGTTGAAACGTATTGTCAGCACATTCGTAGCTATGTTTATTCCCAAATTAAAAATTGGTTAAAGATTCAGATTTTCTTCTTTAAACATCAAATACAAATATTGTAACAGAATAATTTCATTTAATATCTGGGGAAAATTTCCATCCAGAATCCCAAACATGATAATAAAAGTGCAAATTTAAAACGGATGTTGGGTTGATTTTTTGGATATTGGTCCATTGACTAGCGAGATGCAGACAATATAAAACAGTATGCATTTGCTTTTCCTCTTTGTCATTGAAGAATCTGTAAAATGGTGACTGTTTAATGTTAGACGTGTTAAGTTGTTACTTGACAGGAGGGACTTCACAGTGAAGTAGGAGACATCTTGTGTCCATTGATTAAACTCATCAAATGGAAAGCTGAAATGTTTAATGAGGAAGAAGAAGCAGGTGCCACATGCTCATTATCTGTTTTTTTTTTTTCTTCTCCAAAACAGACACACATGTCAGACCCCCATTAGAGATTTTTTAAATATGCCTTAAAGGTGCGGTATGTAACTTTTTCAGCCCGTCCTCATCAGAACCAGGAGAGGGAGATCAACTGTGAAAGCAGCTTATTAAGGCCTCAATATTATTATCATACAATTTAGGTAAATTCCTTTCCCTGTTCTGTCCTTTTTCTTCTCACCTCATTATAACTTTCCCTGTAATATTGGCAAATACAAGTTCAGGGTGAAACTTGTATTTGCAAAAGCAAAAAACGCAAACAGTACCACATTTACTGTTTGCGTTTGCCTCCTCGTGCTACTGAACACTATGCTTATTCAGGGTAGAGTTAAGTGCGGCGGTGAGTTGGGTGATGTAGTCTGTTCAGACCGGCTCTGTGTTGTTGGACCTCCGCTGAAATTGCGCAGGGACCGTCCTACATCCCCCAGGCCTCGCTCATAAATACTCCACTCAGCACATCTGAATAAAAGAAGGCGGCCACATTGTACACACACACACACACACAAACACACATCGATGCTCTGTTGCTCTGAGTATTATCTGTCATCTTTTCTTTGTGTTTTTTTTTTTTTTCCTGTGGTTTGCCTTGCTCGGCGTTTTTCTCTCTTTGCTCAGGGGGGAACACTCACCACTGATTTTCAATTTGTTTTTAACACAGTGCATGATTATTCCCCATGCTGCTGGCTAGCACGACTGACAGCTGTGTGTACGTGTGGGAATGAAAGTGTGTGTGTGTGTGCATATTTATATTCGCGCGCGCATGTGTTTGCCTCAAGGTGTGTGAATGCGTGGGGGACTGTATGTGTGCGGTTTTTGTGTCCGTGTTTGTTTGTGCGCATCAATATGTGGGAAAGAGAGAAATGACTGTTTTTGTCCGCCGTGCTCTTGTGCGAACACGAAGGAAAAGTGTCTTTCAGCGCACAGATAACAGCTCGAGCTGACAAAGCTGCTTTTCGTGTGGGGTCTAATCCATAGAGACAAACACTCACTCTCACACACACTCACACACTTTTCTGTAATCCTCACTCGTCTACAGTCATTCATTGTCTGAGCCTCCGTTCTCACAGATGACACTTCAAAGCTGGTGTAACAACACATTGTCTATATGCCCCTGCAAACTGCTCTAAAGGACTCTAAACTCCCATAAGTCTTTGGTCTCTGTCTCTCCACACATGGACAATGCTCAAAGCCTCTAATCGGACGCGCTTATGGAGGCCTATACACTTCATCCTTACGTGACATTGCGATGAGTGTGTGTCTGTGTGTGTGGGGGCGACTGTGGATGTGCAGAAATCTCTGTATGAAGCAGGGAGGCTTCACAGAATACAAACCAACAGAAAACAAAACTTTTCAGGAAGCCTGGCTGAAGTCTGACTGACTGGCGAACAACAGCTCAATCAGTAAATCTACATCCACATCCGACTCCAAGTCCTTGCATCTGACAGCTTGCTTCCCGGTTGTTTGGCTTGTGATGTACAGCAGAAGAGCTTTCACACATTTTGGCATACAGAAACCATTTAGGCTGTGCTCAGACTGTCCTCGATCCAGGTATATCCAGATTGTGACTAAATCCGGTTGAGATGGATCGCCATCGCCACAGAGCATCATCACGCTACTAAAATTAACTGACCACTTGCCACAAGGTTTTATTATCTGTAGCTCTTAAAGTGGGAATACACTTTAGAGTTCAGCCCTTTAGGTTTGCGTATATTGTTGCGTAAAGTTTGGGAGTTTTTCCACTAGTTTCTATCAGTTGTGTTTTGGAGTTTCAGTCAGCACAACCAGCCCTGAAGCAAACACCATCACTACATTGAGCTACAGCAGCTGGGGAGCTCATCGTCTAATAAAGGGCAGGTATAGATCTAAGCATAAATGTACGTTCATTTCGTTAATCCATCCATCAATTTCCCGCCATTTACTCAGATCAGGACCATGTTAATTGATTATTATAGCAGGAATTATTGTTATATACACCAGGCGTCATTGTCCGTACTGGTTCTTTTCATTTTTTGGTGAAAAAGACCTCACATTCCCTTCTGTTTGCTATTAAGAAGGTCATTTTTCTGAGCCCACAAAACGGTGCCGTGATGAAGTAGAAACATTAGAATAATCACTAATGGGTCTGATTGCTCTATGTCCCACGTTTCCCGCAGCTGTGCTGGCAGGCGATTGGCTATCTTTGATTCCGTAGCCATATTTCACCTGCTCATTGGATCAGTGACTGCTGAGGTCAGGTGTGAGGTTAAATCACTCTCGGCCTGAATCACAACAAACAACTCTATTTCTACTGAAACCTGCACACACAAACACTCAGTGTCATTTCTGTAAGCGCTATAGAGTTTGACTGTGATACACCCCCTGTCACCAGCACTACTAGCCTGGCGGGGAGCTATTGATTGGCCCTGACAGAACCAATTACATTCAGTGACAGATAGAGACATGGAGCTGTCCACGGGGAGGTGGGGACGCCGGTGCGAGAGGGAAACAGAGATGGAAAGTAAAAGACAAAAGAACACTGAATATAAATATCTATATTTATCTGTGAGATGCTTGAAGAGAAGCTTTTTCTTCATCTTTTTGTCCTTCTCTTTTTTTCAGCTTGTACCTGAGTGTACTGTATATACCGATACCAAAACAAATGTCTTGGTGCATTGTTTTACCGTTCTGACCTGTCAAGTGATGTCTACCGGAATAAAATACAACAAGACATTTTCTACAAAATAATTAATTAACAGTCTCTAATCTGATATTTGATTCCAGCTTTCAGTTGTTCATAAAGTTACTCTGGGCTACAGACATAAAAAAGAGAGTTAAACGGTTCAGTCTTTTAAAAATCTTCTGAATTTCCAGGGCGTATGACTACCAGCGTGTGCCAGCGTCCCTGTCTCCCCTGCCTCCCCTGGGACCCAGTCTGGCCAAGCGTTCCCGTTCCTCCTCCTACTCCAGTGGCCACAGACGCAGCCGAGACAGAACCCACTCCAAAAGCTCCAGAGCCCACTCCACTAGTTCATCCGCAGCCAAGTGTGAGTAACATGAATGGACGAAGTCACCAAAAAAAGAGGTGCTGCATCAGATGCTGCAGATATACACCATTTGACACCCTGTTAGAAAGATCTAATGCTGGAAAGCTTCGATCACTCAGCATAATTATATCTGTTGCTTCTCGTCCTTTTAGTGTAACAGACCGAATGTCCTCTTTGTAGTTTACTAAAGTCAACAGATTTGATATTTTTTCTGATTCAGCTCTGCGGAGACGAAACGATGCAGCTGGAAAAATTAGCTGTATTCAAACCATACAGCTGCATGACACCTGAATGTGAGGCTGAGTGGCTGAGAAGCAAATTAATTCTGCTACCCAAGAAGGTTTAACATCAAGGATAATGCAAGCAGTGCACCGCTTCTTCTATTTCTTCTTCTGCGCCTTCTTTGTCTTCTTTCTTCTTCTTCTTCTTCTTCTTCTTCTTCTGCTTCCTCACTGTTGCATTTTTTTAAGTAATAGATATTTTGAGAACTGAGTAAGATGACATGGTTGATATCACTGTCATATCTGTACACATCATACCTACACCCAACAACAAGCTAAGCTTAGCGTAGCATAAAGGTGGGCACAGGTTGCCTGGCTTGCAGGTTGTGGTTTTTGGAGGATTATTTTACTACTTTTTGTAGCGACCCCCTAGAGTCTTCGTCAGGTAAACCTCAGAGTGACAACATGACACCAGTGATTAAACAAATTAAATACTACATTTTAATTAGCTCTCAAAGCCCTCGTAGGTGGATTCTGTTACACTTGGACAGAGCCAGGGTAGCTGTTTCCCCTTGTTACCAGACCTTTATACTAAGCTAAGTTAACCACCTGCTGGGTTTAGTTTCATATTCAGCATGAAAGTGGTATATTCACCTCACCTAACCCTCTGAGAGGGAAAGAACAATATGTCTAACTACTCCTTTAAAGCTGCATCCCCTGTCATTTAAACCCTAAAGAAATGCTCAGGTTGTGTAATTTCTGAAAGTCCCTTACATTCTCACACCCTCCCCCCCTCTCTCCCTGCAGTGGGCATGGAGGAGTTGCAGGTGATTAAAAAGGAGCTGACTCTGATAAAGACACAGATCGATGGGCTGCTTGACAGTCTTGACAGGATGGACACACAGAGGAATGACCACAAAGGTGAGACACTCATTCACAAAGACAGTGGAGGCAGGTAGCTGTGAGATCGAATGATAGATAATCCATCCGCACATCGGGAACATTTTAAGGCGTCTCCGGCGTTATGCCACTTTCCCGATTTGTGCTTGATTAGCTCCACCAGTCACAACCCCAATCAAAATGATTCAGGATATGTGCTGCAGGGAAACTTGGGTGGGTGGGGGTGGTGGGGTCGGAATGCACTGCACCACCAGAGCCACTCCTATTTTACCTGACAAATCAATTATTTCCCTCCAGTCAGGATGTTTTTACAAAGTCGAATCAGGGCTGAAATCAAATGGAGTGTGGGCGTCGTGATTTATGGTGGCAGAAGATTGTGGAACATGCTGAACAAACACTGTAGCTGAAGGAACTGACTGATGAAGCTTCAGAAAACAGACGAATATGAGGGACTGAGAAAAAAAAATAGCAGATCAGCGTGCACGGCGGGAAGAGCCACTGCTGCCCTCCTGTGGACATTTGAACACAGTACAGTTACTCCACCTGCCAGCAAGAGCAACAGCCCAGACAAGGCTTTATTATCCTTCCCGAGGAAATTGAAATTTTACTGGAATCTTAATTAAACTGATCCTGAACTGAAACGGTTCACACTACTCACCACCTTCCTCTAAGATTTAAATCCTCAGTCGCTGCTACACAAAAGCGTTCTTGTTAAGTCCGAGAAAACAAAGACAGCACTTTACACATGAACCTAGAAGTCAGGCTGAGTAAACAAATAAAGAGTGAACTGAAAGGAGAATGTGTCCTGTGGCTACAGCAGTAAAGCTGTGTATGTGCACTCTTTCAGGAAAGTGTGTGTGCATGAGTGTGTTCTACCTACTTTGAATGACCTTGAGCGATTGATAGCACTCATCCTCATATTAATTTATCTCCAGCTCTACTTCACTCCCCCCGTCTCTCAGCTTTGCTGTCTCTCACCTTCCCTCTCTCTATCTCCTCATCTGTCCTTCCTCCTGTCACTCCCACTCTTGTTTCCTGCCCGTCATCTAGTACAAAATCAGTGGGATGTGCGCAGACGTTTCGAGTATTTGAACTATGGTAAACATGCATTTTCCTCACACTCCTGTCCAAGACGGACCAGGACCAAACTGCTTTTCAAAAAACTCATGCATGTGTTCGCTCCTGTGTTAAAGGGTCTCCCCTGAGAGAGGACAGTTCAGCTGGCTCGCCGTACGCTCTGTCTGCCAGCAGCCCCGAGCACTCCCTCTCCTCCCTCTCTCCACCCAGCTCCCGCCATCGAATCCACAGGGAGAGCCCCGACCTGAGGGAGCCTGAGGACGACCACCACACGGTAAATACACCTCAAACTGTGCACTCTTGTTCAGGAGTGAGTGCATGATACTAGTTTCTGGAGATATAATTGAGACTTACAAAGGTCAAAATGATGCTGCACCTTTTGTTAATTTGTCTTAAGCAGTGGTTCTTTTTCTTTCAGGGCCCCATTTTGCCAATACAAATATAGCTATTTGTCTATAACTAAAACAACTGTACATAGTAAAACTACTACCATTTTAGCTTCACATTCTCTACTCATACTGCCAGGTGCTGCAGCTCTGTATTTCCCCTCTGAAACGCTCTGTTTTACCTACTGACTCTTCAAGGCTCCTCCTTCCAAATATCCAGTCTGCTGTGATTGGTCAGCTCACACATGCCTGACTCAGCACCACCAACAACAACAAAGCAGCTGTGTTTAATCAATTCTTACATCCCAAATAGTCGCAAGGCATAAAAGTATGCAAAAGTGTGACATGGTGACATAATATGATGTCATAAAGTCAGAGAATATGGCGGGACTATTGACGAGGCGTTTAGGAGCAGAGTTTTCTGTGGGAGCGAGGAACTTTTGTTGGTGCAGACTCTGACATTTTTAACTTTTAAAGTCTTTTACATACACAAGAACAAATATAAGACTCTAAAGGAAAAGGAAAAAAAAAAAAACAAGTCTCCTTTTAAGAAAAAATGTTTAGGCTGTAAAATGACACAGACAAGATAAGCAGATGTTTCTTCTTTGAAGAGGAAACTTTTTTACTGAGACTCCACTTTTGTGCGATCAATTCATGCTTGCACGATTAAATTTCACTTTGTCATTTTGAGCTCACAGTTTAATGATTTGTCTCTCTGTTATATCTTTGTCTGTCTGTCTGTCACAGATGAGCAATCACAGCTCTGACCCCGAGGAGGAAATATGAGGGAGGAACATGAGAAGACAGTGTGGATTACGTGCCAAACATGGAGGAAGAGAACAACCACCACCACCAAGCAAACACCCATAACAGAGGCTCAGCTTCCCTCCAACAGGGTGTACATACCAGATAACACAATGCGTTTAATTGTATCACAGCGATCACTCTTTTAAGTCGAACAAAAAACACTGACACGGGTGACACGTGCACACCAAGAATGTGCACATGATTGAGGAGAATTTGTTTTGTCGGACTCCAAGAGAGAGAGGGGTCTTATTCAGAGAGTAATTATAAAGGACACCTGGAAGCATGGTGGTAAATTAAACTTTTTATAATCCTGCCTAAGCAGTGGGTTTGCACGAACATAAATATTCCAGTATTAATCCACATACTGCTGTATTAACCCAAATGAGACAATAGAGCTCTCTGATTAAAACATTATGTAAGCAGCTTACCAGTTTATCTTTTTCAAATTAAAAAAAGCCTCCCACTGAAACAGGCAGCATATGTCAGTATCAGACTATACATGCAGTAATCATTTACTTTTAGCTGGAGGTGCTATAATGTCTCTGCTTCTCCACCAGTTTTACTCCCAAGAAAGAAACGGCAAAGGAAAACAACATTCAAGGAAATGTTGGATTTCTGTTTATCAGGAGTCTTTAAAGGAGAAATGTTTAGGATATGACCAGAATCTTAGTTTGATACAGTCAAAACACATCAACAGAG
Source organism: Sparus aurata (assembly GCF_900880675.1). Taxonomy (NCBI): domain Eukaryota; kingdom Metazoa; phylum Chordata; class Actinopteri; order Spariformes; family Sparidae; genus Sparus; species Sparus aurata. The sequence continues at coordinate 27,143,807 of NC_044190.1, forward strand.
TATGAAGAAATAACAACATTTATGTGTCAAAGACGTGTACTGTATGTACTGCGTTGCAGAGATGTCTACTGATGTTAGCATGCTAACCAACTAGCCCACCCTGTCTCATAATACCACTTTGTACCGGCAAGAGGTGACAGTCCGATAGCCCCCCAGCATCATAAATGAACAAAATGAACTCACAAAATGTCATAAACACATTCTCTAACTTCTGTTTTCCTCACTAAACAGAAAAGTACAACCGTACACCTTCTGAATTCACATTCTTCTCTTTTGACGAGTTTTATTGCCCCGTTAGTCATCGTAAAACACACTTGTCTTTCTACTGTCCCCTCTGGTTAGGTCGAAATTAATCCCCGCCTGCCATTCCTTGTTATCCCAAAAGTCATAGTCTTGGTCAGAGCCTCTGTAAATCATCTCTGCATGTATCCTCTGTTTTGGAGGCAGTCCCAATTTGGTGTCCAGCTCACATCAGGTGGCCAAATCCAGTTGAGCTGGATCCCGTCGCCCTTGGTGACTCCCTCGTGATCCGAGGCCCGTTCCGAAAAACTATAGGGCCATTGGCTCCACGGCTAACTGAGCCATGAGCTAATTAGCTTATTGTAGCTAGCTACAGCCAAGGATAGCTAGCAAAGAGTAGGAGTTGTTGCTTACTCTGGTGAGATGCTGCCACCTAGGTTTTTGAGCTACTGTTCTACAAATTACACTTTAAGATAGCATGGGCAATTACAAACAGTGTGAGATGCTTACCTAAATATTGTCAGCATTTCAGAATAAGACTATAACTGGAATATTGTGTGCATGCACAAATTAAAACCCTCCGTGGATCTCAAAATAATTTGGAGAACTCTGAAAGCTGTCAAATTTGATCCTTCAAGAGGCCTTTTTATCAAATCTTGACTAATTTTATAATATACTTCCGAGATATCAGTACTTCAAATGAAATCACAGTGATCCCTTAGAGCTTGAATGGTCAAACTGCAGATCCAGTGGAGAAGCAGGATGTTTTCATCGGTGTGTCACAGATTGTGACTCTCTGAAAGAAATATTCTACATATGACCTTGTTCTGTCACACCAAGTGGTTCCTCGGCACTAAATGTGTCAGGGGAAAGTTACAACTCTCTTCCACCATGTATTTGGCACTCTGAGACATGCAAAGGCCCAGGTCAGTGTGTAATAATGTGTATTATTGTAAACTTTACTGTACTTGTTGAACTGTCTGACTTTATTCTTGATTTAGGACTACTCATGTGTTTTTTAAAGAAAACGACGTTATTATAATTCTTATGGTGTTAAATGTTTTTGTTTGCATTCTTAAGATAAGCCAAGTGGAAATACTCATTGTCACAGTAGTAAAAGTATTTTCATATTGAGTATAAATACAGTTCGTGTGAGTGTGTTTTTGTTCTGAAAGACCTCAATACACACAAAGGAAAAGAGGGAATGAAAAGCAAAAATGTGCGGGGGAAAGGTTACTGATTCATAAACAGCACTTACAATAACTGATCAATTAATCTAAAGTATAAATCATACAATAAAACAATACATACACAGAACAGAGGGAGCGGATTGCGGTACTATATCACTTTGCTTGCAGACTTTTCAGAGCAGACTGCTAGATTATGTGATCGCATTGTCTTTGAACCCACAGCATTTTCCACAGTGCATTGGATGGTCGGACCAAAGGTCTGTTGGGCCCTCAGGCTAAATTGTGCACAGTATCATCCACACTGTGTGCCTGGTTAAGACGGAAACCACCAAACACTACCCTGACTCAGACTGCATCATTTTCTACCCAACATGGCAGCATGAGCAAAAATAGATAAAGAGATAGATTTGTAAACAGACTGGGATTTAAAGAAGAAGAAAAGATACAACAATCCTCCCAAAATCATGCCACAGAAGTGTCTTATAAATCATTTGAATGACTTTTTTTTTACTGTTTTATCTAAGAAATAGTAAAACCATACAAATGAAGTATATGGGATCAAATTAAATCCTACCAAGTCTCTGTAAAGACTATGCATCATGGCATAAATATACTTGCACCAATAACAATGTGACTGATTGATAAGCAAGCAGAAACACAATCTAAACATGGTGGATTGTAGTTACTTGATGAGACCATTCTCAGTCAACAAAGCGTGATCAGAAACTAAAGATCATTTTCTGTCACGCTGAAAGATTCTATAATTTTTAACTTCCTCGGCACAGGCATTAGCCGTGCCTGGAGGCAAAATGTGTTTGTTGTCTGTCTGTCCGTCCCATTCTTGTTGAGTGCAATATCTCAAAAACACCTTGAGGGAAATTCGTCAAATTTGGCACAAATATCCCCTCGAACTCAAAGATGAACTACTTAGATTTTAGTGACTGAATGTCAAAGGTCGAGATCACTGTGAGCTCACAAACTACACATTTGGCTCAACAATTCATATGACAACGTTTTACGCAAATGCCTAACAGTATAAAATGATGAGGTTATGATATTTTCTATCCCTAAAATCACAGGGAGTAAAAGTATGCCAGTCTGCTGTAACTCTCGGCATGTTTAATTTTTTAACAGAGGTGAGCTTGTTGTCAATGTTTAGCTCTAAAAGATCTCTGTAATATTACATTTGGAGGAAGTATCACAGCACGTCATGGGATTTCTTTCGGAATTCAAGCAGGAAGTTTGGGGTTGTGTATTTTATAATTAACGAATACCGCAGACAAACTTGTGAATGTCAGAAAATAAAACAGACTTCCTTTTGAACTCCTTTTATTAAACTCCTCTGCCTTCACTTGATGTTCCATTTCCACATAGTTCAAAGTGTGACAAAAGGAGCTCTTGCACAACAAGTCTTCTGTTGACAAAAGGATAAGCACATGTGTACTGAATGTCATACTGAATAGGACAGTGTGCACTGTGAACTGCCAAACAGCATGTGACAAAAACCTGATGCCATTAAATTAACCATAAAATTGATATATTGGTTAAAACTGCTGACCCGGTTTGGATTTTATCCATCAGTGCACATGAGTGCAAACAGGCTGCAGCAACTCAAGGGTCATATTTTGCCTGAAAATAAGGTAAGCAACAAACTTACAATTAACGTTAAATTAATTATGTCATTTTTGATTGAAAAAACCTCTTGTTAAGTTACATGTTCAATATGTTGCACCGTATGACAAAAGTTATAGATGAACTCTGGCTGTGGGGAAATTTTGTGAGAAGTGGGAGAAGCTACGACAGAAGCAGTCAACTGTTCAGTTTGTAAAAAAACTAATCATTTGATTTAATATTGTTCAAATTAGGAAAATGAAAAAACAAAAAAGATATTAAAAGTATTAAAATGCATATACATTTCAAAAATACTCCTCCAGGCCAAGTTTTAGTTATGACACAGTAATAGTGTCCTATAAGGTGTTGAAATAAGTAATTTTTGTTAAGTAATGTTTTCACTATATCTTGCTAAGTCTGAATAAACTGCCAACAATAATTAAACATTTTTTGAACTCAACTAAAAAAATTGCTCTATAGATATGATTTTACCAATAAAGAGAAGAGTTTTTAACTGTTGTCTGATTTGTTCTTTCAGATTTAAAATGATCCATTTATAGTCTTGCTATCGTGTTTTGTAGATCACAGCAATGGCAGGCTCACCTAGTCCTCTGACCACCCATGTGCTGAACACTGGGATGGGTGTCCCTGGCTCAAACATGGCCCTCAGTCTTTATCGACAAGACCCCTCGACTAACGTCTGGAGTTTGATAACCACTGGGTAAAAAGAGGACAACAGGAAATATAAAAAATGTCAAACACATAGTCACAAAGTATTAAAATCTTAAATATTACTACTGGACATCTTTCCGTGTAGGTCTTAACCACATTTTGTCTCAACAGGACCACAAATGATGATGGACGCTGCCCAGGACTCATCACAAAAGAAACATTTACACCTGGAGTGTATAGAATTCATTTTGAGACTGCTCAGTACTGGGAGAGTTTAGGAGAGACGTGCTTTTACCCATATGTTGAGGTGAGGAACTCTAGTCTTCACATGTTGACATCCTCAACTTCCATTCTCAGGCTGCTGCTGCTTCTGCTTTCAATACATGCGATGTTATGAGTGAATTTGTGTCCTTATTAAACTGCGATGACCTGTGATTTACCCTACTGACAATATTCTTTTTTGTTTGTTGTTTTGACGCAGATTGTCTTCACTATAAACAACCCTGGCCAAAAGTACCATATTCCCTTGCTCCTGAGTCGTTTCTCTTATAGCACATACAGAGGAAGCTAGAGAGCAGGGGTGATGGTGCTCCTAAGGCACAGAACATTCATCTCTTGACAAGCTCCACTTGAATAACTCCTCCATTTAAATAATGGTGTTATAATCAATATAACTTGTCCGCAATTAAATATTAAAAGGAAACCTGAGTTGTTTATTGTCAAATGTGTTTTCTTTTTCTAAGCATGTATGTGAATCCATCAGATGAACTTTTTTCAAAGCACCATCTCTTTTTCCGTAACTGAGTGAAATTCACATCTTGTATAAATACCATTAAATAAATGCTATTAAGTGCACTCTACTCTCAAAAAGAAGCGCCCACATGGCTCTGTTAATATAATCTTCAAAGGTACACTATATAGTTTGGGGAAGTGAACATTTACTGATTTTCATGACTGAATAAACTGAGTAAACAAACTGTCTAAAACTAATTCAAAAGTCTAAATCCAGGGTTTCTACTTACCAACAACTACATTGTATCGTAGCTGTCAAAGGTGTCATGTCAACCTTATTCTTCTCTGAGGAGCGCTTGATAATTCAGTTATAGAGATAAATTGCTCTATAATACACAACTGTATCAAAAATGTTATAGCTGAAACATTTATTTGATTGTATTACGACAAATTCATCCATGTTCTCCGTGAGAGACCTGTCACAACTTTCTTTTCTTTGTTAAGCCTTTCCTCCTCTGCGCTCGATTGCTTTTGCCTGAGTGTCAGATCGGTTTATTCGATGTCGATTGCACTCCCCTGAGCTCGGTAGGGCCTTGCTTCTGATGGGACGTTAGAGTGCGTTATATTACGTTAACACATCATTTTTTCTGTCTTTTGGGTACATAATACTCGAGTAAACCATGGCGGACGACGAACTGGAGGCAATTAGGCGGCAAAGAATGGCGGAACTCCAGGCAAAGCAAGGGGTAAGAACAAAACATGAGCTCGGAAGCGTGTTTGCGGCCGCCTTATAAGGAGATGCTGAGTTCAGTCTGCTGCTAGCTAGTGTGGCTAAACCAGTCACCACAACTCAACTAAACTGTCACTCGGACTATATATATATATATATATATAGCTCAAATGCGAGAGTCGAACCGGTTGTAAATTAGGTGTAATTGACTCAGGAGTTAGCGAGAAGAATCACAGTAATAGCCAGCATCATCTCACTGGTACTGCTAGCTTTGTGTCAGCTCACACCCCTCCGACAATGACAGAGTTAGCAAAGCAAACGTGTTGTAAAAATGGAAGAGACTCATACAAAAATGTACCTATGTCAAGCGATTATGGCCATGTTCATAAGTAGATTGGTAAGCTCAGTTGGTGTTGATGTGACAAGGCAGGATAGTATCTTAAACATAATTATTTCTGTACTTCATAATGAACACATGCATTACTAATCAGTAAATGGTAGCTACTGTGTTACATGGCATCAGACATGTATATTTATTCCACACAAATACATTATATGGTGTCCTATATGATTGAAATGGAAACATCTAGCTTTTTTGACGCAGATTGTTAAATCAGTGCTGTCAGTCTTTGCACACACAATAGGTTATGTTAGTGGATCTAAATCTTACACAGTACACACGATGCTCAGCAGATCTTTGATCGATTAATTGGTTGGGCCACTCTTTAGGACGATGTTAGCTCATCATAGATAAACTGGTATCAGCCTATGTAGTGATAGTCAAGTAACAAGACACTGCAGACCAGAAAGGCCAAAGACGTATTGGAGGTAATTTGGAAACGGTGTCATCACTACATAGTTTGCCCACCAGAGAGTACTGGGAAGGTATTTTTGTACTTTATACATGTCCAACTCAGGAGACAGCCCACTTCACACTCCTCAAAATGAGTTAGGGATATTAGGATATTTAAGTGTTTCACGCGATGGTGTATTCCGTAACATATCTGAATTTTTATTTTGTGCTTTGTAAATATTTTTGTTCCCCTAAAAATAACGCAAACCATTTCATTTGACTTGTGTCGTATATCCATGCACATGCATATCTGCACCCATATTCCAATATGCCTAACTCATTTTGAGTAGTGTATATCTTGATCGAGTACTTAATGACTTCGTATAAGCGATCTATATGAAAAAAGATATACACTTGTGTTTAAACATTTATTTTAGTTGATATAGTGTTATAGGATCTTATAAACTGTTGAACTGATTAGTGTCTGTCTCAATAATCACACAATCATAAGTACTGGTTGTGCTTTAGAACTCAGGGCTCTTGATCCCTTCATTTCCAAACCAAAAATCTCCACAGACTGAATATCAAAATTGGTTTCAGTATTTGTGAAACTATTTTTTCAGGGTGTGTGGCAAAATTCCTTTGAAAAACAGAATACAATTTGTGTTTTATTTTGTTAGTGGAAAAATATCTAATATACATATATACATGTATACAAACTTACATTATTTAGAAAACAACTAGGTAGTAAAGTACAACTACATTCTAGAAATATGAATGTAAGGGCAGTAACTAAACTTTTCCTGAAAGTAGACTAGTAATAAGGTGTCCGAGACACCCAAATACAACACATCAAAATACTACAATACGCTTGTAGACCATTTTTCTATGTTGAGACGTAAAATCTTTTGAAAGGCAAAGAGTTATAGTGCATTGTGATGGAAGCAAAATTAGCAAGATTTAGCTTATACATTGATATATGGACATTAATACAAGGTTATTGAACTTATAGATTGATGTTGGTGACTTTAACTAAAATACTGTATAACAGACATCTCACAAGTGACATCTCTAGACTCACTTGGCTGAAGCTGTTCCAACATCAAGGGATATTTGCTGGTGTTAAAATGTCTTTCCTTATGAGGTTATACATCTTGCAATAAGTTGAATGCAGAAATGCAACATATATGTGATGGTTCTGTCTCACGTGTTCTTTCAGGATTCTTCTAATAATCAGCAAGGAGAGGAGGCCAAACAAAGGTATGATGTTTTTAGTCATTTAGAAGCCTCCTGCTAAATCTATACATATATACAGTACAGTTTGTTTTTGAATCAACTAAAGAAAATTGAAAACAAAGTTATGAACACTAGCTGTCATATTAAACATGTCAGTGGAGCTGTGGGTCCAAGCCCGTGTTCTGATGGATTGAGAGTTTAATAAATGTGTTTTCCTGTTCTTCTTTACTTGGTCTTAGTTCTAGATCCAAACAGTAGTAGGTAGTACTGATGTGGTACTATTGTTATTTCTTATTTGCAGAGAAACAGACATGAGGAACTCTATATTGGCTCAAGTTCTGGACCAGTCTGCCCGTGCCAGATGTAAGTGTGTTATATTCATTGTTTACCCTGTCGATCCCTTTGGAAATGAATCATGCTCTTGTAGAACCAAGAGATATTATTTAAAATAAGTATGTATTTAGCATATTAAAACTAATTTTAACTCTAATGAAAGTGTCAAATATGATTTATTACGATATCCAAATCTACTGTTCATTTTTGAATAAGCATCCAGTGTTCCACTGACACTTTATTATGTGATGAATAGGTTGTGATGTACTTGTAAATGCCCATAACATGTGATCACAAGATGATACATTTAATTTCCTTTTTTCAGTGAGCAATCTTGCTTTGGTGAAGCCAGAGAAGGCCAATGCAGTTGAAAACTATCTCATTCAAATGGCTCGTTTTGGGAAGTTGGGAGGAAAGGTAAGAAAATGTAGCTCTGATGCCTCAACACGCTAATGTTGCCGATGTTCTTCCTCTTGCCAGCAGTGCAATGACTGGATTTTGCCTTTTGTCAGATTTCAGAGGCAGGTTTGATTGAGATTCTGGAAAAAGTCAGTCAGCAAACAGAGAAGAAGACGACCGTCAAAGTAAGTTTCACTGAAGTGTCACCTATGTTTGATTCATAATCAAGTCACTTGTCCATCTTACAGAACTTGCGCTCTCTGCTTGTCAGTTCAACAGACGGAAGGTGATGGACTCCGATGATGAGGATGATTACTAACTCTTAACTGGAGCCTCAGAATACACCAAGAAAAGAAGCAGGATTTGCTTCACTGGGACTCTGGTAGCATCTTTGACTAGCTGAATCCTGGGATGCCACACTAGCTTCTGTTTGTCTCTGGAGACTACATACCGAGAGGAAAGTGCAACAAATTGGGGTTTACATTGCTGCATAATTGGTGGGGAGTACAATGCACACAGTGTCAAATAAGGTGTTCTTTTGTCATCAAGTTTCTACAAATGTGCTTGTGTTGTACCCCTGGCAATTTATGACACTGTTTGACTCCTCTACTCCCTCTTAGTGGTTATTCTTTTTTTTCACCATGGTTGACTTCTGTTCTTCAAACACAAGAAGCTAGATAAAGTGCGAAATGTACTGCTGCTGGTATATTTTATCTAGACTGCTCTGTGGATATAATACATTGTTCTGTATTCAAGGCCAGCATCCAGCATGGATGTTGCACTTGAATATTTTCTTTTTGCTGACATGTACTTCAAAGGTTTACATAAAAAAAATACAATAAAAAAAAAGGCCTTAAATTCAAATGTTTGTTTTTCTAGTGAAACATTACTAAAATGATCTGATATTAAATGAATATTGTGTTCAACCATTTAGAAACGGTTTCCATTTTGGGTTTTCACACATAGTGGATCCATTGGGTCAGGGCACACAATTACTACAGCTGTGAATATGTTCAATGCAAGAACAGGAAACCTTGCAGCATCATCACACAATATCCTTGCCACCAGAGAAAATGTTGACTTACTTTGTTACTTTATGTTCATTTTTTTTTTTTTTTTTTTTTTTAGAATAAACAATCTCATGTTTTGGATTTCAAAACAGATTCTCAAATGTATCCAACTACTTTTGAAATAAAAAAACATGGAGGAGAAACTTGATTAGCTCTGTGTCAAGTCCAATAACGCTTTGTTTCCACAGCAAACACGTGCCACAGTTGAATAAACCAAAGCAACAGTTTATAACCATTGCATTCCCTTGAATTTGCTGCAGTGGACAGAGCTCTACAGTCGTATTCATTATTACTAACACTGATCTACAATTTAGCCATACGTTATCACCACTTAAAATGCAAACCTTATTGCTTTGCAATTTTGGGGTCCTGCAAGGCAAAGTTGAAGAGGACAGACATCTGATTCTATATCAAAAGAAGTAACTGGCTAAATAATTTGCTCATCACCATTAGTGGAAGCTCAGAAACAAGCTTTTGACAATTTAGCTCTGGAAGCTTTATGAGTTGTATCATAAAGTAGTATAACGTATATGAAATGGAAAAGCTCAAGTATAATTTCCTCAAAAGTGTTCTGATTTTAAATTCTTAAGTACTACTTTCAACTACTATCACACAGAATTTAAATTGTTTACTTGTACTTATCTTACTGCAGCTTTCCTCATTTACAGTAAGTGGGTTTTTTGTTTGTTTTTTTTAATTTAAATTACCCAATTATCATCACTTTTCCTGGGCCGTTGTCAGGATTTTACAAACTATATTTTATATCAACTTGTGGGATGGTCTCTGTCATTGCCCCATTTTCGCACGACCGTGGTCAGATGAACTCTCATTGGTTGTTCCGACTGCTTCATCCAAACGTCTGGGCTCTGGTTGGTGGCGGGGTTAGCCATGTGTTCACCACCGGCCAATAGAGAGAGAGCTCGAGGAAACAGTGTAGTGAGGTTGTGTAGTGTTAGCTAAACTGACACTGCTAAACACAGAGTAGCCTTGCAGAGGATATTTCAGGGTATTCACGTAGTTTTATTCATACAAACAATCGGTTTCCATACACAGCAACGTACGAGGAGAGTATGGACAAGCCAAAAATAGCAACATGCACCGCTCCTGTGAATATAGCGGTCATAAAATACTGTAAGTATCGTGTTGAGCCTCTTGTAGACACGTTAGTTTTGTAGCTTTTGAACTCCATGGAAGCTAAACCCTGCTTAATCGTCAATACACGTCTTTCATGTATGGTGACTTGTCTCTCTGTATACTGGACGAAGGAGTACATTTAGCGTTGAGCAAGTTCAGACTGCAGTTATGAAGTGTGTATGAAACTTTTTTGCTTTTCAGGGGGGAAGAGAGATGAAGAATTGATCCTACCCATTAACTCGTCTCTGAGTGTCACACTGCATCAAGACCAGGTATTTAAGTAAACTGCATTATGGGCAATCAGCTAATTAAATGTGCTTTTCCAAGTGTTATTGTTCCTTTCCAGAGCTGCTAAAGTGATGTACAGCTGTGTATGTATAAACTCAGTGAATAAAACTGTAGAAGGAAGCTTATTCAGTTGGGCTTGTCATGACTTAGTTGTTTTGATAGTGTCGATTCAGATGATCAGTCCTTAAATATGTATTAGGGCTGTCAACAATGATCATTTTTATTGTCAGTTTTCTCAATTAATCAATTAGCTACTTTATCTGTCTAATGTTAGAACATGAAATTGTCTAGTAGTGTTTTCCACTGTCATAGACAAGTCAAGACAACAGAAGATATTCACACTGAAGAAGCAAAGATAATTTTGATTTCTTTACTTATTAAAATACTCATATCGATAAGCATTTGATAAATTAATGGTTGCAATTTTTTTTAATTGCAACAGAAAGATTATTAGATCAGCATATGTGATGCACACATATCTTAAGGGCTAAAGTTTTCACATCTGGCATTGTATTAATGATATGCACTTTGACACACATCTGCCTTGTCCTTCTCCATCTGTTCAGCTGAAAACAACCACGACAGTCGCAACCAGCAGATCATTTCAAGAAGATCGAATATGGCTCAATGGCAAAGAGGAGGATATAACCCATCCTAGACTACAGTCCTGCCTGAGAGAGAGTGAGTCCTGTCTTTTTTTTTTTTCCTCTAACAAAAACCAAGTCGGAGAGGTTGATGCTAACTAAGTAATTTTTTTTCTGTGTTTTTATTTAGTTCGACGATTAGCAAGGAAGAGACGTAATGACGGTGACCCCAGTTTGGATTTGTCTCACAAAGTCCACATCTGCTCTGTTAACAACTTCCCCACAGCTGCTGGTCTCGCCTCTTCAGCGGCTGGATTCGCTTGTCTTGGTGAGCTCTGTTTTTATGCATGACTGACATAACTAAGGACTCTAGAGTACAAATGCACATTCTTCAATATATACAATATCTGTCTCGTATTTGGTCCAGTCTCCTCTCTTACTCCCTCTGTTGTGCCTGTGTTGCAGTGTACACTCTGGCCCGGGTGTTCGCTGTAGAGGGGGAGTTGTCTGGCATTGCGCGACAGGGCTCAGGAAGCGCATGCCGGAGTATGTATGGAGGGTTTGTCCAGTGGATCATGGGGCAGAAAGACGATGGCAAGGACAGTATAGCCCAGCAGGTGGAGCCAGAGACTCACTGGCCTGAGCTCAGAATCCTTGTGCTTGTGGTGGGTCGGGATTTCTCTGCTATGTTGTGAAAGTATAAATGACAATTTCTTTTGTAAAATGTAGAGAAGGCGTCATGATTAGTGGCACAAAATGCCCTTTTTCATTCCAAATGATAAAAAAGATTCCACTAAGCTTATTTATGCACTTTGTCACAGGCCAGTGCTGAGAGGAAGCCAGTGGGCAGCACCTCTGGAATGCAAACCAGTGTACAAACTAGCTGTCTCTTAAAGGTACCTTTTTCAAACTCACTTTTTTCATTCTACTAACTCTGTACTGGTAACTTACTCTCCGTTAAAATTGTAGATCATATATATTTACACTGTGCGCACATTTGTGTGTTCAGCACCGAGCTGAGTCTGTTGTTCCAGGCCGGATGGTAGAGATGATCGAGGCACTGCGAAGAAAGGACTTTGCTGCCTTTGCTGAACTAACCATGAAGGACAGTAACCAGTTCCATGCCACCTGCCTTGACACATACCCTCCCATCTTCTACCTCAACAGTGTGTCTCAACAGGTCATCAATTTGGTACATCGGTATAACAGACACTACGGGGAGACAAGGGTGAGCAACTTTACACTTCTGTCAGAAAATATCTATTTAGCCGTTCTAGTGGTTGTGGTTAAATCCCGCTTTCTCTTTGTTCACTTTTCTCTTGTGTGAGAAATGTGTCTCAGTTCATGCAGCTGGGTTTCCGAGCTGGTGTAATGAAGATGTGAAACTTGTGCGGTGGTTTTTAAACTGGGGAACAGAAACACCCTCCCTCTTTACATGACAGTCACAGTCTACGTTTGTTTCCTTCCAGGTGACCTACACATTTGATGCGGGACCCAATGCCGTGATCTTTATTCTGCAGCAGCATGTTCCTGAGTTTGTTCGGGTGGTTCAACACTTCTTCCCCCCAGAAACCAACGGAGGACAGTGAGTGAATAGTTACTATTCTTTTTTAGCTTTAAACAAAATTATGCTTAATACAAACTACTTAATTTATCTAAAAATATATTTGATATATATATATATATAAATACATTTATACTGTGAATACAAATTTATAGATGGATAGTTTTTGTCTCCATAGAAGCTGTTTTACACTGTTGTTTATTAGGGTGTGTGTCTCAGCCTGTGGATGACTCATTGATTGTTTCTTTGTTCTCTGCAGGTTTATTAAGGGTCTTCCAGTTAAGAGTGCTTCTCTTTCCGAGGAGCTAAAACGGGCTATTGGTCTGGAGCCAATGCCAAAGGGAATAAGCTACGTTATTAGTACAAAGGTACACCCAGATGTAATCACTCTGCAGACCAGTTCCTTTATCAGTTTACTTTAAACAGCAGCTGAAAATCAGTGTTATCTGTTGTTGATTTATGTCTTGGTGTGTCCTATCCTAAGCACAATATAAGCTAGAAAGATGTAATATATTAATCATCAGATTGTGCGACAAGTTTAGATTTATGTCTACATTTCCTTTCATGTAACATTGTGCTGCACTGCCCTCAGTTAAGAAGTGTGGCACATCGTAGTTCCCCTGCTTTACTGATGATACACTCTGGTTAATAAAGTCTTCAAACATTTCACTAAACAACACTATTTATTTAGGTTATGATTTATTAAAGCAAGCTTTTAAAGTTGATGCATTTGGAGATCATACCACGATCATAGAGGATGAGTCTGATCTTTTGCATTAGTCAGTGACATGACCTCTACTTGTTTTGTGTTCAAGGCTGGACCAGGCCCTCGTATTGTGGAGGATCCAGCTCAGCATCTACTTGGATCTGATGGTTTGCCCAAGGAAACTGTCTGAACGGACGAGATCAAATGTGCATAGGTTTTTACATATCACAGCCACCTTCCGTTCCATTCTCCTTTTAATTATCCAACTGTACTGGTGTGTCTGTCATCTCTTTATCACTTGATATTCTTGCATGCACTTGTAGTACATTTCTCTGGCAGATACCTTTTTATATTTAGCAGCCTTGCTACGGTTGAAAGCATAAGAATCCCAATTTGCATACAAACGCTGATCTCAGTGCAATGAAAAGGCAGAGTGAAAGACCTGGTTCTGAAATGTCTCAGTGAAGAGAGCAGAAGAAAAGTACCTAAAAGAACAAAGTATAAGTCATGAGTCATGATTACAGTTGATCCTCTGCTCCCTGACTGTTTAAGAAGGGTACAATAATTATGTTTAACAAAGTATGTTTTCCTTTTTCATCTCATGAAAACATGATGTCAGACCGAAAAGCACACAAATAATTGATGTGAATTTTATTCTGTGATATTAAATAAATATATTTTAGTCAATATGATTGTTTCTTTGAGTTTTCTTTTATCATGCCCAGATTCCAGTAGCTTTTGTAAGAGTTTGTTTTCCTCAGGGACAAACGCCAAGAACGACAGAGAGATAAGACAATAAAAAAAATCCATGGTCCAGTGTTGTTGACTTTAAAGGTGCAGTATGTAATAATTATGGTTGAAAACAACAAAACAAATGTGAAGGAGTGATGTCAATGTATTATGTGGCAAAGCACATTTAGCACAGCCAACCCCATCCCGGTACTCCTGTGCCCACATTGGAGCCTAGCCTATATGCTAACTCTCTCCGTGTGGTTCGAGCTCCCAGTCTCGACTGCTAGCTGCTGGGCTAAATGAGTTAGCTAACTAGCTATCAACAGTTGGTTTGTTACTTTTCTGCTGCACCCTATTTACTCTTGAGAGTGATTCAAGAGGTGGCCATTTCTTACATATTGCACCATTAAAAACTGTGTGACCAATGTTTGAACACGTGTGTTAAGGCAACTGCGTATAGGCCTTCCAACAACAACAACACCTGAAACCCAAGTAAAACTTTACATTTGTGTTGTGGAAAAAATGGCGTCCTCTGGTTCAGTGACAGAGACACTGACAATCAAATCAGCCGCACCTTTTTTTCCAGTGCGCAAATGCACTAATGTTTATGGTAATCGCACTGAACCACTCTGAAGAGCTGCAGTCTCACAATCAGACCCATAAAACATACAATACTTTTACAGTAATTATTCCCGGTAATAAACTGAAGGTATCATGAAGGTTTCCTTCCGGATTTCAAAGTAAAGGATGACGTGAGGGAAAAAAAAACAAAAAAAACATTGTTTCCATAAGTAGTCCAAAATTCATATGCTGCTGAACTAAGCACTTCCTAGACTACTTGCATGCATAATAAGGAATACTTTTACTGTGTAATTTTCAAGTAAGCCTGTGTCTAAATCCTTAAAGCAAAACTCTCACCAAAATGCAACCTAGGCTTTTTTTGTGAATGTATATGAGTCAAACCTTCGTGTAAAAGCATAATTAAGACAAATTTCTGACCCCAGGAACGTGGGAAAGAGCTCAAGGTGTCAACCTGGCCTCCAGATTCCCCAGATCTCAATCCAACTGAGCTTCCACTGGAGGCAGTCTGAGCCAAGAACTATCAAGGGGGCCCCAACATGGATAGGAGTTGTCTCTGGCGCATCCTACAGATGCTCAACTGGATTGGGATCTGGAGAATGAGGAGGCCAGTTTGACACTTTAGGTTCTTTGCCATGAGGGGCTGTAGTTGGTATTAACGGTGTTTGGGACGGTGGTGTTAGTCAAAGAGGTTCCACAGAAATGACAGAACTCAAAGTTCCCAGCAGAACATTTGATTGTAACAAGATGATCAATGCTCATTTCACTAGTCAGTTGTCTCAATGTTTTGGCTGAACGGTGTAGATATACATGTTAAATAAAATATGATTGTATCATTTATATTATACATAAATAAGATCAAATAAATGCAGGCGTTCTAAACAGATATACTGTTTATATTTCCTCTGAGTAAACAAAACCCATTTACCATGTTGAACTGAAACAAGGCCAGTTGCCTGCAATATAGCACTAAACCCATTTAAAATACTACTTTTACTTCCTTCCTTTATTTCACA
This sequence comes from Sparus aurata, assembly GCF_900880675.1. Taxonomy (NCBI): domain Eukaryota; kingdom Metazoa; phylum Chordata; class Actinopteri; order Spariformes; family Sparidae; genus Sparus; species Sparus aurata. The sequence goes on from NC_044190.1 coordinate 27,159,416, forward strand.
TTGAAGTAACTTGTTCATCGCTTGTTTGCAAATTTGTTTGCCTTTTTAATTAGTTTTTTAAAAAGAGGGGAAAAGAAAAAGAGGGAGAGAGACTAGTGTCCCAACAGTGACACTGTAGTGGCTTCTGCCAACCCAAACTGTCAGTATTCAATTACCTGTAAATAAGACTCGACTATCCTCTAGAATCATTTTCTGATCCTACTGTATTAATGAACAGCAACTGACAAATCTCACTCTTTCTGCCTTTAATTTTTGCATCTCCATTGCACTGACCTTGACCTTGTTGGACCAGGTGTCTCTCCTCTCCGGGTCTGATCACCATTCAGGTCAGGGCTGTTCCACTTGAAGCTGAAGACAAGTCCCACTGTTCACCTAGAGAGAGGAGGAAGTACTTTAGGATAACATGATGACTAGTTGCATGTATGTGTGTGTGTATGTATTCTGATTGTAACAGAAAAAAAGAAGATGTAATCAGATTAAAGACAGATCCAGCAAAAAGGGGATTTCTTACAGGGTTATAATATTATAATAAAGAATGATATAGCAGTCTGTAACCATGTTCATGAGAATACTTCAAGAGTCTCATGTCACTCTGCATTATGAAATCTACTATAATCAGATTTAACAAATGTGTTTTCTGAAGGTAAACCAAATGTAAAGTCCTGAGGAAATTTGGTGCCTTATACCCGAGTAATATGATTTTAAAGTCTATCTTTTGACACACAGGGAGTCAGTGCAGTGATTTAAATAACACATTAAACCACAACTGAGACAAACACACTGAATACATTCAGTGCACGCTACAATGAGGCTGCATATTGTGTGTATAAACTACTTGAGCTGCTCAAAATTACCTTCTAGATGCTGACATACAAACATACTGAGACATTATTTAACACAAAACAAGTTAACATTACACAGCACGATAATGGTGTCATGCTAACACTCTCCAACAGACACACACGTTAATTCACATGCAAACTTGTCTGTAATTTTGGACTACTTATGGAAAATAAGTTCTTTATTCCACATCAAAGTTGGGCGAAATACACTTAATCTTGTTCTCTGTTAAGGATTTTGACAAAGTATTACTTAAAAATACACAGTAAAAATTTTTCTTATTATGCATGCAAGTAGTCTAGGAAGTACTTAGTTCAGCAGGATATGAATCTTGGACTACTTATGGAAACAATGTTTTTTTTGTTGTTGTTTTTTTCCCCCTTCCTTTACTTTGAAATCAGGAAGGATACCTGCGTGACACCTTCAGTTTATTACCGGGAATAATTACTGTAAAAGTATCGTATGTTTTATGTGTCTGATTTTGAGACTGCAGTCCGCCCCAAATTCATTACCAGCAACTCCTCAGAGCGGTTTCATTACTATTACCGTAAATGTTAGTGCATTTGCGCACTGAAAAAAGGCTGATTTGACCAAGCAAACGCGAACCACGGCTGGCTTTACTGCAGTGAAGAGACAGGCGTACAACAAAAAAGGTACTATGCAAGACCTGTATAACAATGTGGTAATGCTCCATCACGTCGAATCTTTCCTTAATAAAAAATATAAATGAACTTTGGTTTGACTAAATGACTTAATACAGAATGACTTCAGCGGTTCATGAGCTAAACCTGTCTGTTCAACCTTTACTACACCTGTCTGATTGGTCGGCCCCTCCTCTCCCATTGTCGGAAATGACGAATCGCTAAGCCCTGCCCACCTCCCCAGCCTGCTCATCTGCACACCTCATATCACGTAAATACATCTGCTTCCTTGTAGAAACAATCAGAAGTTTGCAGTTGCTCACCTGAGAGTCGCAGCCGTGTGCAGAGGGGACGTTTATCTGAACGCGATGGGGAAAATAGAGTGGGCGATGTGGGCCAACGAGCAGGCTCTGGCTTCGGGTCTCAGTGAGTATATAAACTTTACTTGGAGCTGTTTAATGAGTTCCATGAACAAGGCAAACAATCATGTCTCATTATTACATGAGCAGTTTGACCAAAATGCAATACTTTTACATGAAATTGTTGGGGTTTTTTTTAGCTGCCGTCACCAGTTTAATGATGGAGTAAATGCTCCTTATTATCATTTAATTCAGTTGAACAAGTCGTTTTGATGAACTGCTTGCTCTTATCAGAAATGACAGAAAATGCTCATTAATAACACGTATGTAGAAAAGAAACTGCATTTCAGAGTCAAGTCAATGTACAACTTTTGTTTTATAGTAGAGGCGTGAAAGGTATTTCTATGTTTGGCTTAAGTTTTAATTTACTCTTCCTGTTTCCTCGTTTCAGTTCTCCTCACTGGAGGCATTGTGGGGGTGGCTGGACAGTTCAGAGGCTGGCAGTTTGCTGCTTATGCAGTGTATCCTTCATACTTTTAATAAACCACAGTCCAATTTAAAGAAGTGACACTTAAATTGTAAAACTATCCACTTTTGAGTCCCCCTTCAAAGATCTGCTATCATGAATGTGACATTTCTTAACCAAAGAGTTTATTCAGAAGAAAATTGTAGCTGTGCATCTTTAAGGATGTTATGGCAGCCTTTTAGTAAAATAACTTAAATGAAGAATGAATAAATCAATAGCTAAAAGTTAAGATGTGATTTACTGTAGGTAACTACGATGTAAGCTTAGGGGAGCTGAGTGGATTGTAATGATTACTTAATTACATTAACGCTTGAACCCATATAAAGTAAGTCTCGATTGTGTCTGCTAACATTTGTATTCATTACATTTTACATCAGTGAAAACACAACATGGTAAAAAAAAAAAGGTTTTCCATCTCCCATGCTTGTCATTCTGTGCAAATCCTGCAATCCTTTGCACCAGAAACCATCGATCCAGTCATCTTTTCCTTTGCTTTGAACATCATATGATAGTTTTATGTGACTTAGTGAAGTACGTAAGTTGTAAACAACCTTGACAGATAACCAGTGCTGCCGGGGTGTTTGTGTGCCTGCTCGAATATCCCAGGAGCAAGAGGAGCAAGGGCACGAGCGTGGAGAGAACGTGAGTGATGTGACTCAAATAATTCAACGTGTCGCCTTTAATTTAATAAGCGTGTTCTGTGATGAAGTGAAGCTTATCAACCAGTCTTATCCCTTGTGTTTCCCTCAGGGGCCAGTACTGCTTCACAGTGTGTGTTAAGTCCTTCGGGCCACTGACCAGGAACTACTATGTCAGAGCGTTTTTACATGCTGCGTGAGTCCATTATGTCAGCTGCTTTTCTTTTGCAGGGCAGCATTCCTGTCATTCACAGTCAAATTTCAGGTACTGTCATTACAGTCCTTTGTCCTCAAAATCCCTGTCTGTCTTTAATAGTATCTGTGTGCCTGGAGGTTTCATGCTTGCCACCGTCCTGGGATGTGTCTGCCTCGGCATTGCCAGCATCATCTACTTTGTGGTAAGTTGGTCCAACTTTGTCACCTTTGATTAGTTGTGACAGGAAGTGGAGGAAACAAGGAAATGGCAACAAGGAAGACATTGTTTCATTACTGGTACCTCTTATGAGACCTCACCCTGCAGTTGTGCAATCTGACCGGTCAGGGGTGTGGCCAGCCGATCATTACTGACTTGCTTTCCTCGTCACCTTTTCTTGTTTCTAGGCAGCAATCCGAGGTGAGCACTGGGAGCCCATTCTTCCAAGGAAGGAGAGCCGGATGCCAGTCGCAGAGAGCATCAAGAATCCCCCTCAGAATCCACCACCGAGACCTCCCGCGGAGACTCGCAGGAAACGTGTGGACGACCTGGAGGACGCAGCTTATGACAACCCCATCTCTGTCACCGACAACTAGTAGCCGGTCCACCGCCCCGTCCTCCATGTTCCTGCCTGCCTGACCCATCACAACCTGTTACAGTGAGGCGTCACCAGACTCCGGGCGAGTGAAGAGTTTTCTGATGATTAGTGAAGCGAGGGGCTGGAACACATGTTGGGTCCACTCCTTCATACCTCAACCTGCAGAGAACGATTCTCAGCAGGAGCTGAGAATTAAAAAGCCAGGGTAAAAGTGAATGTTTTACTTTTGAATAAAAAAGAAACAGGCCATAAGAGATTCATGTAAATACCGTCGCTGCTACATGGCAACTAAATACAGACACCGTCAGGTAAACAGATTTTAGGTGATGTTTTGACTGCTGTTTAAAAAAAGAGCAAAACAAATACTTGTCCTCTGCGTCAAACACCATACAGTCTATGTTTTGAATCCGTCTTGACTTGACTGTATTGTGTTGCCATGCATAGATCTTACAATATGTAGTTTTGTGTACATACTCTCTGTTAATCCCCGTTTGTTTGCCACTGATCACACAAAACTACATAGCATCACAACATATTGGCACATTTGTATGCTTCTGATATTAGACATTTATCATTGAGGTTTTTTGTTCTGTACTTTGCTGTCTTGTAAATAAATCCCCTCTGCACCCTGAATCACGATCTGTCTCGGGTTTGTACTTTGATGGGTCTTCTTTTACAAGCTTCCTTTGGAAAATATTTGAAGTAATGACATCTGCAACTTCCTTCTTTCGCAAACGCCCCGAATTGCAAGACTTCAGAATTTCCCTTTCTCATCTCATGCTCCTCTTGTCACACTGTCATCCTTTGTCTTCCTTTACAATGGAAAAAAATGACACATTAACACATCTGACATAACAGCCGGGTTGTCGGTCAAGTTCTGCAAGTCGGTCTCATTTCTTGTCTTAAAATCTCTGTTTATGTTGGCTGCACCTCTCAGGCATCTGGAGTCTATGTGGAAATCACTGAAGTGCAATGACACTTCCTCATTTTGGTTTGTGGGGCAGTAACATGAGACTCACCACCAATGTGCAACACTTCTTGGATTTACAGTAATTCTTTTGTTTCGCCTCTATTTAGTACTTCATCCTGTAAAACCTATCTTGTTTACAATCCGTGTTGGATTTACTGATAATAACAAGATAATGAATGCAATCTGGTGTATTGTCTGGTCGTAATTCTGTGCCCATATTGATGAAAGTTCATTGAAAAATGGACGCTCCCATTCAGGCAGTTTTACTAAGGTTGATGCTGCCACCTCCTGGAGCGCAAGAGAGATACAAACTGAATTGAAGGCAAAACAAGTTAACGTATACAGATAAATTAATACTCTGTGCTGTCTCAAATAAGATGACCTGCAAAGTAAAGATTTCTCATCTCAGTCTCAATCTCATCAGAGTGATGTGGTTCCTGCTGTTCAGTGCAGCCACAGGGGCCTCATTTCTAAACGTTGCGTACGCACAAAAGAAGGCGTACGCAACTCTCTACGCACACCGTGGGATTTATAAAAAGAGAACTTATGTTACAGTGTAAGCACATAACTGGGGTAAGGAGAAACTGCGCCACTGATGGCAGAAAAAAGAAAGGGGAGACACTGTGTGAAACTGATACTGATCGTGTAAAATAAATAATATTACCTCTCATATATGAACAGTTTATTTGCAAGAAATGTATTTAAAAAAAAAACTATTTCTACAATGAATAAACAAACAAACTCCCTGGAGTGCACATGGGAAACATATGATTTAGGACAAAAGTAAGACAACAGTAGAGCAAATTACGTTTACACTGATATGAATGCAGTTTAATATATTAATATCCTATACCATATAGCGCATTTCGTTTCATCTCCGTTTTCAATGCATAACGCATAAAACACTTTGTAATTGTGTTTTGTTGCCATACAGATAAAGACTATAATTATCTTATAATGTTAGTCTGTAGGCCAGTTCCGCTTCAAGTGCTCACAACACTCGGGTTTCAACCGGCACATTCCAGAGGGAACTGACAGGTCAGGGATATCCCAGCCAACCTTTAGCCGTGTTATGCCAGACGTGTTAGGAGGTATAATTGGTTTGTCGCAGCAGTACATAAAGTTTCCTTATACGGTGGGTGAACAGGCAAATAAAAATGCGCAATTTCCAGCAATGTCCGGTTTCCCAAATGTAATCGGTGCCACTAACTGCACTCAAGTTGCTATAAGAGCACCGAGTGAGAATGAATTGGGCCGGCATCGGTGTCCCCCTCCACCTCCGTCACCACGTCACTCAGGAGGGATTCCCTGATGATCCCCGTCAGTTTTTCATCCAGCGGGGTGAGCTCCGGTCGGCCAGTTCCCCCGCCAGTAACACAGACGCTCTGCCTGTGTGACGCCAGGCGCTTTTTTGCTTCCACTTCTACGTCTGATCACTTTTTTTTTTCACTTCGGCCAGCCTCCGACCTTCTGAGGCAACAGCATTTACATTGTCCGCCACATGCTGCCACTCTAGAGCCCTTTTGGCATTGGTGACTTGACCCAACACTGTCCACCAAATAATACAGCCTTCCTCTTCTCAACCTCCCCGACAAGAACTTCCACCTCACACTGAGTGGAACTGCGCTTCTTTGCCTTTCTCTCTGCTTTCGGCATGCTTTCAGTCATGAATGAATATTAGGCCTAATTAGGAGCGTTCCTCTGAATATTCATAGGCAAATATGGGCGTGGTATGACCCGCACACAGGTGCGCCACATTTAGAGGGGAGTGTGATTTATAAAGGGAAATCGCCGTAGGACGAACGTGCGCACTGTTTTATAAATCAGGACATTTTTGTGCGTACGTAGTGTGTTTCGTGCGTACGCAACCTTTTGACGTCAATCTTACGCAGGGCAGTTGCTAGGAATTCTGGGCCCCCTGAAAGAATATCGGTGTGGGCCCCTCTACCCCATTCATTGCCACCTTCAATTTTCTTGTTTTTCAGTATTCTTGACGGTGCCTGGTGTTTAACACCCAATTTGTTTCCTTTTTTACGATTAACGACTTAACAAGTCAGAGTATGATTATGTAAATGATGTATAATTAGTTGTCTTATTCTCATTTCACTGATTTGCAACACGTTATTACACCTCTGATTGCAAATACATTTTCAATTAACCACTCAACAAATAGGTAGTGGGTCACTAATAAACCAAAACAGCCAACCAGTGTGTACATCCCTCACTCACCATCAAAGGCATCATTGGACTGCTGGGCTGAGCGACTGCTGTGTGGGTCAAACTCAGATGAAGCAGCCACTGCTGATTCTGGAGCAGCAGAGCATAAAGGTTTATTGTTCCATTATATATATTGTAAACATTATATGTTATGTTTAATGGAAAAAATGATGCAGAACTAACCTATTCTTGGACAAAATCTAAATGGGCTTCTTAGTACCATAGCTCTAGGTGGACAGCTTCACTTTACCAGGCAAAAAATATTTTTAGACCATTCAAAAGTCGGTGTAAACTGTCCACAACTCTAAATAGTCTTTTTTACTTTGTTGTTGTCAGCTATTATGGTGTCTTTTATTTTATACTGCTATGAAAACAAAGAAATCTTTGAACATTTAACTTTTTTGTATTTAGGCTATTCAAATGTCCCACTAATAACACATTTTAGAAGACCACATTGAACACATCATGATAACGTAACTGACCTTCGTCAGATGCTCCTAACTACTGAGTAGAACTTGAATGCGTCATAATACAATTCAATGCAGCCTCTGAATGGGCGCATACTGGAGCACTGTCCGACAGTGATATGTGTGAAACACACAGTCACTGTAGTAGCCCCTAAATTAGTCACGCTCAGTTATAGCTACTCTAGGAACCGTTGCTCTACAATGAACTGGCGACTTGTCCAGAGTGTAGCGCGGCCAGATGACAGCTAACGTAGGCTCCAGCCTGCGCCCCGTCAAAGGTAATGTTACAGACATTAAATTAATGAACAAGTAGGCTAATTGTTTCAGCCGCCCTCGGTAGTTTTACTCTCACCATTCTTAGAAAATAAGTTGTTGATGTCCAGGGCCCCTGCTCTGCTGCTCCTGCTCTGCTGCTCCTGGCCTCCTTCTCAACTCTCTTCTGGTGTCCGGACTTGTGCTTTTTGGTGGGCATCCTAACCCTGCTGGAGTTCGCTCGCGCTCACTTAATTCCGATGAGGAAGAACCATGGGAAGAACGAACCGCGGTGTGGACCAAACCATTTTTTAAGAAGGGGCTAAGGGGGTTATTGAAATGATTAAAATTTGAATATTGTATGACTTGTGGCTTTGTTTTAATTCGGATTCATTCGTATGAATATATATTAGTTCAGTGTATGCATAACCATTTTGTCATAGAGGCTACTGGGGGCTGTGTGTGGGCCCTATAGCGGGCTTTGGGCCCTTAGAATTGTCATCACCTTTACCCCCTATACGACGGCGCTGATCCTACGCACAGTTTTATAAATGAGGTCCCTCGATAACTGTGAACCTTCATCAACAAAATCTCTTTTCAATACAAATTTCGATGAGAAAGTGCTTCAAATAAAAAGCCAATTTGGAATGACTGTAAGGTGTGAAAGAAATGATGGAGAAATGCATAAACAAATATATATGACCAAATAACTTTTATGGGATGAGATAATGAAAAAAAAGATCCAATAAAGTTTTAATGCTCCCTAGAAACAAGAGAAAGGAATATTTTTGATGTGACATAAATAGAAAAGGAAACTGTCATTCTCAGAATTTAAAGAGAACAACAAAAGTTGTATTGGCATTCAGTGTTACTCAACAAAACTCATCGCGTGACTCCTTGAGGTGTAGGGAATGTGTCACCTGCAGTCATTTCCTCATAAAACATTTGAGAGCCAGTTTTAAGGCTTCGACAAGGAACTTTTGTTTTTTGTTGATTTTGGCTGCCCTTGTGAAGAAAAGATAACAATGTTGAAACAAAGTCAACTTTGTTTTAGTGCAGTGACCTTACACCAGCTTCTATTCTTGGCTTAATTCTTGGCTTAAGTCTGTCAGTCTGAAATGTATGACTTAAACCCTTAATGGTCACGTGGTGATGGTCAAATTAACAGGACAGAGGCTGGAGCATTGTACAAATTCAACTAACTGGGTTGTGCAAACATGGCGGTCCTGAGACCTTTTTGTGAGATTGACAAATCTGTGTCCTAATGTGTTCACTTATATCTGTTATTATTCACCTATGTCTTTTGTTTACTCTAGGCTATATGGTCTTTGTACATAACAATTGCTTGCATTATGTATTTCCTACTCCATGCCATGCTCCTACTTATCACTTTCCTTCAGGGTTGTTGACAGGATTTTAGAAATAATGTGGTCATGCCCCCCATCCATTCATCAAGAAGCTTTTAAACACTGCAGTATAAATCTCTGCATTTATCTGCATTTTGACAGGACCAGAACTCACTTATGAGATAACATCAGTGGCAGCACATTGATTAAAACTGGACTCAAATTCTGACAGAAGAATAAGTTATGAACATATATGGCCACTTTTGACTTAAATTCAATAACTCATTTAAACTAATATCTATGTCCAAAAGATCAGATTAGCATGGAGATGGTAATTTCTATAATAACTATCGTTAATAAATGGTAAATTTGTAATTAATTAGATTTAGTTCTGAAATTTCCCTTTTTAGAATAAATGAAATGGTTCAAAAAACATTTATTGAATAATTGTAAAAGTTAAAAACACCAGTTTCAACTCACCAATGGCCATCAAATAATGCATAAATGAACTATGTATTATCCATTTACATACAAGTATTAAGTATTAAAAGCATCGACTGCAACCTTCAAATAAACAACTGCTAATAAATAGTTTATAAAGCATTTCATTGTTTTGTTATAGACCAGAGGACATGTCAGAGGACATGACCTCAGTGTCGGTTCTGCTTTCTTTCTACTACTCTTACTTAGCATATTGTCTCTTTGATTTATATTTGAACTGATATATAATATTTTGTTGCCTGAGCAAAATAAGTAAAAAGATATTGGACACATTGTTGATGAGTGTGACTGGACCTGTAAAAAATCAAAGATATGCTCCTGCAAATTAACAAACAGTGATTGATGCAATGTCTCATCTGTCCTGTGGTGGGCAGTATCACACTCAGAAGTGCTGAAACGCTTCAACGAAGAAGAGACGGAAACCAATGGAATCGACCCTCATTGCATTGGTCTGTTGTGTCTGTCAGCTCTACTGAAAACTGTTTTTAATCGCGAATATTGACGTGTATGTGCGACGCGAGTAGTGTAAAATGTCTAGCCGGGCTCTGCGAAGGCTTAAGGGGAAACGGCGGGGTCAGGAGGCCTTGGACTGCGGGGATTTAACTTTGGGTGACAGCCCGGAGGAGGAGCAGGCTGCGGCTGAAGAGGAGCAGCTGGACACGGCTAATGTTTCTCCCCAGATTACAGGGAAAGGCAGCGGCCGAAAGGCAAAGAAGAACAAGGCTCAGAAAAACTTCAGCAACATTTATGAGTTGGTAAGGTGACGTTGTGACTCCCTAACTTTCATGTCACGTTTAAAAAAGTCGTCAATGTTTCCTCTAAGTTAATGCTGTGACGTTACTGTTAGCTCCCTGTGGATGAACCTTGCTCACACAGGCTAACCTGGTGACGTTAGCTCATTTCTCTGCTTATTAAACCAAACATCATACTGTAGGTTACAGTTAGCTAGACAACAATGTGGACATGACACGTGAAAATCTATGGGAATCAATCTGCATCACCAACCTTAGGAAAACACTTATAGGCAAGGGTCCAGTGTAGTGCATTTTTATTAGCATGTTATTAAAGTGACAGAAAATGGACACTCCTACATATGTATTGCACATGATCCAATTTACCTCTACAGTTTTTTTGAAAGTAATATTTAATCTGAGGTAAAGACAATTATCTTGGCTTTTAAGTGATGATATTATTTTTGGACATATGTGGCTTTGAATGGAAAAGTTCACACAACTTATAAAGTCAAGTTGATTGTGGATTTGTTCAGCCCTTGTCCTTGATAAAGATGCCCAGTGTCTAGTAGCCTAACACTTGAATTTAAAGATATGTTGAATCCTCTAATGTTAAAAACAAAAAAATATAAATGTACAATTATAATAAGAAACTTAACCAGTTATTTTGAAGTCATTTAATTAGATTTACATTGTGTTCTGAAGCCAATGATCACTAAATCAAGACAATCAAGACATCGCCCATTATAAATATCAAGTTAAGATCAACTTTCCATCAACTTCATTTCTAAATGAAGATAAGATACATTGTCTAAATCCTAATATTAAAAGTTAAAGTTGTGCCAGAATGCCAGCAGCATCTTAGGCCATATTGTACTTTAACAGTAATCTCCTTTGATGTAGAAGCTGTTTACGTCACGTCAACCATTTAAAAGAAAGATTTATTCAGACTTCAGATTTATAACAACCTTAGATATGAACTCTTGTCATTTTTAACACACATCTGTTCTCCATGAGTAGTAATTAGAATTCAATTATTTTTACCATGATGACATTTTGTCAGGAAAAGTTGTTGTTTTAATGTTGGACAGTTTTATTTTTGTTTAAATCACGCTTAGTACTGCTTTACCCAACAAGCTTTTGTGACAATTTCACATTGTTACTAGATATGTGATGTAGACAATGAGGCACCTGATGAAGAGGCAGAGAAGCCAGATGAAAATAAAACAAGTGGCGTGGAAAAAACTGATAACAGAGACATCGAGAAAACAGATCAGAAGCAAGAGGAAGCCTCTAAAAAGGTAAATATAAAGCAATATGAGAAGATTGTCGTCTTTCTCCTATCCTCCTTTATTTGACTTTAATATTCCCCTGATCTACATATTTGCAATAATTTAACTGTCATTTCTCTTTTATGTAACAGTCTTTGTCAGGAGGAGACCGAGTTAAAAAGAAGAAGAAAAAGAAGAAGACTAAAGCGACATCAGAAGATGGACAGGTACAGTAAATGTGTAGAGAATGGGTTTAATATCCGCTCTGGTAAGACAGTTGTGAAACTATAGTATGATAAACACTAAACCATGATAAGGTCTAATAATTAACAATCACTGTATTAAAAATGTATATTTTGTTTACATTTGTTACATATGATAAAAGTCATTGAACTGATAACAACATAGTCTTACAAGTTTTTGTCATAGCCACACACTGCAATGACAACATATAAAACAAGCAAATTCTTAATTTACTCTTTTTAAATGACCTACAGGAGGCTGTACCAGATGATAACATTGATTTATTGCTCGAGAACCTGAAGCAGCCCAATGGTCTAAGTTTGCAAAATGAGGATTGTGGAGGCTCCGACAGAAGAGCGGTGTTGCATGTGGAGCACAGGTGAAGAGACCAACATCTCTCATGCAGCCAAATAAATAGACTTGCAGCACATCGCAGTACTTATTTTTACATGCAACTGACACTCAGCTTTCTAATGTACTGTATTTCATATAAACACAGTTGTACATTAATATGTTTTAAGTACTAATGTTAAAATAGCTCTTGACCAGTGAACATCTTGAACTGGACAATGGAGAGTGAGTGGTTTTCCTTACTTATATACATTCCTGTGATTCCTAATTCCCACCATGTGGTGGCACCTTGCTCACATAAGAATATTATTCAGAGGCTGTTTATCTCAGGGGATGCACTACAGTGGTTAAACAATCATTAAAACTTACTGAAACATAAAAGGGGAACATTTTAATGTCTGTCATACTTAATCTTGCCAGCCACATGTTAACTTTGTGTTCAGCATGGTTACTAGTCAATTAAAGTACAAAAATAACAGAGAAACTATGCTTGATCTGTGTGTGTGTATGTATATATATATATATATATATATATATATATATATATATATATATATATATATATATATATATATATATATATAAAAAAATCTTTTGCATTTGTGTTGTAAGTCCAAAGCAGACATAGACTGACCTGTCAACATCTAGATCAAACAGCCCGTGTGTTTCCCTCTGAAATGATTTCCTCAGCTCGCCCACATTGTCCTGTAGCCAGTGAAAGAGCTGAATGTTGTTTTTTGTGTCGATCCATTAGGAATCTCAACCCAGAGACGGAGCTGAAAAGGTACTTTGGGGCTCGAGCTGTTCAAGGAGATCAAAGGTAAAAGGAAAAGGAAGACATTTGTGATATTTCTTGGATTTAATGGGCCCATGTCCTCTGTGTGGACATATTTTTTATTCTTGTTCTCACTTTGTTTTCTGACGTCAGACCTCGTCAGAGAAACCGACACTTTCACCGTAGCACCTGGATGACCAGTCCCAAAGACAGCTGGCCTCGCTTTAGCCGCCCAGGTAGGATTGTGCTTGTGCCCAGTGGTAGAAAGTGACTACAAACCTTTACTCAAGTCCCGTAAAGTACGAATTCAAGGTACTGTGGAATAATATCAAGGAATATTTCCATTTAATGCAGCTTTGTACTTCTGCTCTAATTTATCTCAGAGGCAAATATTGTACTACTATTTAATCTACTTCATTTGTCTGACAATGTTAATGACTAGTTTCTCTACAGATTACAATTTTCCATACGTTTCCTGCCCAGTGAAAACCATATATTCAAAGTTTGGTGAGATTGGATTAAGTGTTCCTTTACAGGTTGAGAAAATTCTACTACTTCTTAAGCTTGATGAACTTTTTAAAAACCCTCTTGGATTAGCTGAAAAATACATAACCACAGAGAAAACTTTTTATTTTTTATGTTTTTTATGAGCTCATGAAAAACTAATTTATAGGGATATTAGAGACAGAGATAGAGATTCCCACAGGTCGGGTCTACAGTACATGTTTTTTTTATGTCTGTGGCTGATATAATTGCGACTGCTCTTGCACGGTGTCAGCAAGTAAAAACAAAATATGACCATCAATAATTGCATTGCAATTAAATGATGGAACCAAGATGTCTGCTGTTCCTACAGTCATCTTATCTCAGTGCTGGTAACATTTTTCAATGTGAGTTTCACACCAGTCTGTGGTAAAGAATGGTGGATGAAACCGTAACGTGACACAGTAACATTGCATAAACAGCGCCTTTTTAAAACACAGCCTTAAAGTAGTTATCATGCTTATCTAGCCACATTACAGAAGACTTACAGAGATATAATAACTTAACTTATTATAACACGAAGGACTTTTCAGTTAAGAACAGCCCTTTTTGTAGAACTTATGCTGTTACTACACCGGGAGAGTCTTGCTTCTCACAACAAACCTGCTGTCACCTACACAAGTTAACGGACTAATTAAACACTGAAAAAATACTCTGTTGCACATAAATGTACCCTTATACAGAAAAATAGCCCCTTGACTGGTAGGTTGTGATGTTATTATTATTTATTCATTGATGTAAAAGCAGCTTTTCACAGTTGTAGTTGGTTGAGGTGAAGCTCATTTTTATCTATTTTGTATAGGGATACTAATGCAATAATGACTGTTTTCTTTATCGACCTTAAACATGTGGAGCAGTAAAATCTATTGTACAGAATATTGCACCATTACTTTTATTACCAGAACATAAGATACAATAGTAAAACAGTTAATAGATTTTTTTTCTTCTGCAGAACAAGAACTTTAATTGAATTTAGTTAATTAAATACATTTTCTAATCAATTTTGTTTTTACAGCCCATAATCACAATCGCATTGTGTCTGTGGGCTTTCCTGCCGAGAGTCGAGCCTCTCTTTAAGCAAATGTCGGCAGTTTGAGTCTCTGTATGGTCTGTTTTTTTGTTATGTAATACAAATTTCAGATGGCACCTTGCTGTCCGAGGCATAAACAACGATGTCATCTAAGGAGCAACGTTTACTCGCCTTAAAGTTGCATTTGTATACAGACGCCATCAGAAGACTGGCTGATTGTGTTCACACTGAAAGTCACCATTGAATCATTTGGTCATTTTTCCATTCATGCCATGTCAGATGAGAATTTTTTCAACACATGCAATTGTAGCTATTGAAATGAGGAACCCAGCCTTATTTGAGAAGCAAGTGTGATGTGATTTATCAGACTTGTGTGTGTGTGTGTGTGTGTGCGTGTGTGTGTGTGTGTGCGTGTGTGTGTGTGTGTGTGTGTGTGTGTGTGCGTGCGTGTGTGTGTGCGTGTGTGTGTGTGCGTGTGTCACTTTTTTCAGTATAATATGGGCGCAACCTATCTTGTATTCTTGTTTATTTAAATATACTTATATGAATGATATAGATCTTCACCTTGTATCAGCCTGTTGTTTATTCAATTATGTGTTCTATTTAACTCTACTTCACATCTCCACAGGAATCTCAATGACCTTGCTGCAATCAAAAGATGGCATTCAGTTCTTCACCTTTGAGCACAATCGGGACTACCAACAAGTACAGTTCAAGTTCTTGGATGCTGTTGAGTCCATGGATCCCAACAACATTGTGGTAAAAAAATGTGCCCAGCACTTTGTCGTCAGTCAGTTTGAAGATGACGTAGTAACATTTTCAATCGGGTTACCACAAGGCTTCAACATTCAACTTAAACATTTTATTTTATTGCAGATATATATATACGGCTACACTTATATTGTTATGATTATGAATTTCTAATAACTCAGGTTTTGTATAGTCCAAATGTCAATATTTATAGAAAAAGATGGATGTAATTATTAGATAAATCAGTAGGACAGCCCTCAAATCATGTATCTGATTCATTAAATCAGTCGTCTGGGTGGCAAGAATGTTTACAATATATTGCACAGAGACTGTTATCCATTCTAGCCTATTCTGCATTTGCATAATGTAAATAAAAAGATAATCAACAACTGCAATTAAAATGTCCTTGTTCAAAGCCAAACAGAAAAATGTGTAATGACACTTTAGGGGAGAAGTCAGAGTGTGTCATGGATTAAAGAATAGAAAAACATCCACTCACTGAGATCAATGTTCTGTTGTCTGTGCCTCTACTGTGTGAAGTTAGATGTTGGGCATTGACAGTTCTGTTATACTCTCAGAAATCCATGTTTGGATTTTGTTATAAAGCAGTGTTTTGTTACTAAATGCAGCAGCTTATAATTGTGGTTTTACTGCAGTAAAACTAAGACATTAACCAGGCTGACATTTCAAATGTTATCACTCAGTGGCCACAGCTCAGTGGGGATTAGCCTACGTCTGCTTGAAAACTCATTTAAAATATCTGCTGTTGCAGAGATAATTTAACCACATGATCAGTGAGGCTACATTTTTATTTGTTTTTGACCTTGGGGTCATATTCTAATCTGACTGAACTAAAGAAATACATTTTCTCTGTCCTGACTTCATGTCTTTGTCCATCTTTTCTTCAGGCCCTTCTACAGCTAAACCCGTACCACATCGATTCCTTGCTGCAGCTCTCTGATGTCTGCCGCATACAAGAGGATCAGGAGATGGCCAGGGACCTCATAGGTGAGGAACAACTTTTTCTTCCCTGATTAAATAAATTGTAAACCAAAGACATGACTATAAATGAGTAAATGATAAACAGTGTTATAAGAATCATACACAGGGATTTAGTGTTTTTGACCAGAATTAGATCAACATCAGAGCAACTGATTATGTAGCTAATGCTGTATAAAGTGTATCATGTTGATTTCTTCTCATGACCTTAAAGGGATATTCCAGTGTAAATGTAATCCATGGTCTAACACAACGTGAAACTGTGTTAGACGTTAGACTACCTCTCGAGAGATCAAGTTAGCAGACCGCTAATTTACGGAGTTTTATCAACCTCAGAAACGACCGCACGACAACAATACACTGCATTAAATGGATCCAACTATAAACTGCCACCGAAAAGCCACAAATAATGCTCAGAATAGTACCAAACTTCAGCAACAGTACAAATAGGGTCTTAGCACATAGTCCGGGGCATTAAAACTCCACTAGCTTAGCTGGATTTCTACTGAAAAGCTAACAAAAGTTACCACTCTTCTGCAGCAGCTTCCTGTTGACGGGAAGTCTCGACGAGTCGATTACCGAGTGCAGTAGAGTTCCGCAGCTCATGGATGAAAATGTACGATTATGACTCCATGGGAAAGCAATCCAAGTTCATAGTTCATTTATAACAGTTATTATCGAGAGCGGACAGGGAAAAGAACGGAATTGGGCATTTCTTACCGCACTCGGTAATTGTCGCGTCGGGACTTCCCCGACCCGGAAGCTGATGGACGAGAGTTGAAATCTGTTTTTAGCTTCCCAATAGAAATCCAGCTAAGCTAGCGGAGGTTAGATGCCCCGGACTATGTGCTGAGACCCTATTTGTACTGTTGCTGAAGTTTGGTGCTGTTCTGAGCATTATTTGTGGCTTTTCGGTGGCGGTTTATAGTTGGATCCATTTAATGCAGTGTATTGTTGTCGTGCGGCCGTTTCTGAGGTTGATAAAACTCCGTAAATTAGCGGTCTGCTAACTTGATCTCTCGAGAGGTAGTCTAACACAGTTTCACGGTGTGTTAGACCATGGATTAAATTTACACCGGAATATCCCTTTAAGCTACAAACTAGTCATAAACCTAAAAGGTTTTGAGAGTTTTTCTCAAAAAAAGACCTATTCATACACAAGCTCCCTCTGTTCCAGTTTTGTTCCTTTATAGACATCAGATTTTGCACACTTCCTCTCCAGACATTATTAAGCCTTTTAAATCCAAATCTGTCTTTCTTCATGACTAAGTGGACCAGGCACATACTATTCATTTAATATTTATTCTTCACTTAATTTGCTTCCAGTAGGGGTATGGCTTGGATCTCTTTTGTTGAACACATGAAAAGTAATTCCCTTTGGCCTTACAAGTTGGCCTCGTTAGTTGGTGAGCAATACCAAATTATTTAATTCATTCATTCATTCATTCATTCATTCATCCACTTTCTCTACATGGACCGCAAGAAAATTGAAAGGCCCTCCATAGAGCTGGCGTTCAGTTTTTTCAGTCTGGGATACTGTAAAGGGGGAGTACAAAATGATGGACTAGAAGAAGACCTGCTCTCTCTATAAAAATTGAATACATATTTTTTTATATAGCCGAAAACCGCAATCACATTGCTTCAGTGTGCATTAGAATCTGTACAGTGAATGATATTGTCTGTCCTTAGACGCTCGATTCAAGTGAGGAAAAACTTACCATATTGACAAAAAAACCCTACTTTTTAGCAAAAAAGAACAGATGGAAGAAACCTCAGGAAGAGCCACAGAGGACGGATCCCTAACCCGGAACAGACAGACAGACATGCAATAAATGTCGCCAGAACAGAACAGAGCAACAAAATCCCAATTTACAAATTGCATTAACAGAATATCTAATTCAAATGATTATTTAAGATATTAAAGTGTGTGGATCCAGGAGAATGACCGCGCAGGCTGAGACATCCCCAAGTGGTGCCCGAGCCACATGACCTCTCTCTCCCGTGGTGACCTGGAAGAGGGAAGGCCATACAAGATAATTAGCAGTAAAAAATAAAACATTGGAGTGAAGACTCATTAGATCTCACAGAAGTGCAGATATAAGGAGTTATAGAGGGGACAGAAAACGAAAAACAAAAGTTAGAGAAATGTAACGTTATGTCTCGCTGGCAGGACAATTTGAATTCTAATATTACAGGTAAGAGACCGACCCACTGAAGAAGCTAGCAGTCGAAGTCAAGAACTAATGAAAGGTTAAGTCAAAGAAGTACGTTTTGACTTTAGATTTAAAGGAGTCAATCAGCTGGCTTCTCTTTAAACCCGGGGAAGGGCTGGTCATGAAAACACAGTGATTTTTGTTTTGGGGTGATTATACACTAATGAAAATAATAATGTTTAGTTATTATCCTTTTTAATGATTATATCTGCAATTGTCAGTTGCTGAAGTTACCAAGTTTAATACATTTAATTTATAAAGCACCTTTTAAGGTACCCAAGGATACTTGACAAAGAGGAACAAACATAACAAAGAATAAATGGAGTACCTGTCAGTCAGCACGGCGGGAACAGCACGGTCCGCATAAACAAACTTGCGCCTGGAGGCTCCATGCACACAGCGGGGGTGAAGCAGGAGACCGAGAAATTTACACTGCAGGGTCCGTATTCATAAAGTTTCCTAGTACAAAGATAGATGAAATGTATTAGAAAAGACAATTGACAACGTTGACCCTTCCTAAGAAGTTTTCCTAGAAAAGATCAAAGTTATTCACAAGAGCATTGAGAGTTTCTTAAGCGGAGGAGAAAATGTAGACATTATCAAGATGAAAGAGAAATATTGTCCAAACACCAAATGACAGTGAGTCCATGAAACGCTACAGTTTCGATTATGCAGGGATAACATGTGTTTTTGTTTCATCTCGTAACAGATGTGCTCACTTCTGCCACCCACCACAACAAGGCTCCAGCAGCAGAAATTAAAAGTGATCACAACCCCGAGATATTTAGCAACTCTAAAAATAGCTATAAAACAGCCTGTACTTCCCATCAATAAAGTGATCTCGCGAACAATTACACTTTATTCTCTGTCTCCCTCTTCTTATTTAAAACTGCTTGCTGGTGCGCTCCCCCTGAAATAGTTTTACACTTGTTATCAAATAGATTAAGTAGACCTCTTCAAATTATCTGCATGGTAAATACATGTAAGCAAAGTATAGGCTTCTCTGAAAGTAGGCTTGTGTTAAAGCTTCTTTAGAGTATGTCTTAAGTTATTCAACAGAGATATTAAATACATCAAGTACTATTTATTATGAGACCATGTCAGTAGAGAAATTCTATGATTAGGCCTATCAATTTCAATGTTTATTCGACATCCAGATTGCATTTTGTTTCTTTTTTTGATCAACCAATCACTGCTTGGTGTCAGACCTTGCAATGGGGTCATTCCTGCCTCCTCACAAAGAGAAAGGTTGCTGTTCTTTCCCTGACAGATTGGCTCTAAGACATTACCTAAATCACGTTTCCATCAACGATTCCTTGCTATATTTTTTTTAAGGTTCAGTTGGGAGTTCTCCGACAGAATATCATAAAAATGGGCCCAGGATTTTATCCCTTATCTTGCTGTCACCAACGTTTTTTGGAGATCACCAAGAAAAATAACAGAGGTCAGAGACAGATCGCTGCACGCACCAGTGAATGATGGTCAGTGTGTGTGATCTACTCAACCAAAAAGGAACTCAGGGGCAGCTGGTCAGCATGCAGCCAGCGACAGCTGGATATCTAGCAGGGTGAATCCCTGGGGAGGCAGGAAGAAGCGTCACTCAGTGAGAGATAACATCTGCCTCCTTTCTCTCTATCTCCTCTGCTGCCATCCACAGTAGCTCTCTGAACCCAGTCCTCCTGTGCATCTACGTGTTTTGAGCGGTCACACTTATAACTTTGAGTTTCTTCTGAGAGTACATACACACAAACTGTTCATTATCTGTCAACAAGGTGTGACCTTGTAATGTGTGACCCCCTGTCGCTGATCAGTCATGCATAACTCCCAACTGCGAGGCAGAAAGTTGTTTTCAGGCTCGGTGCAGTTTGCTTTTGTCAGTGTTAATTCAACAAAACAGGCATTGTTAAAAAAAAACCAAAGTCCATGCTCCATGCAAAGCACAATACTCAGTTTATTATCACAGCTCCCTCCTCAACCTCGAGGGATAATTTAACAAAGGCCATTTGTCTCATCCCCTGGCTGATTGAATAAGACGCCATTAGTTGAACTTGAACATAAGACAGTATTTTTTCAGTTTTGGTCTTTTTTTTATACAAAACACTGCTTGGGACATGATTATCTCTGAGATTAACATTAACTGACATGACCCGGCAACTGCATCGTTGTATAGCTGTGTTTTGTGCAGCTCTCTGTTCATTGTTTAACATCCGGTTTTCTTGCTTCCTCAGTGAAAGTGTTTTTTGTTTGTTTCTTTTTTTGTTCCAGAGAGGGCTCTATACAGCTTTGAGTGCGCTTTTCACCCTTTATTCAGTCTGACCTCAGGTACCTGCAGACTTGATTATCTGAGACCAGAGAACAGGTTGGTTATTCTTTATTGCATTTGTTAGACACTTTTTTGAGGACTTGGAAGTTCAATGATTCAATAATCTCTGTTTACAGGGCATTTTATCTGGCTCTTTATAAGCACATGATGTTTCTGGAGAAGAGAGGATGCCCACGGACGGCTTTGGAGTACTGCAAACTGATTCTGAGGTACATGTGGAAAAACTTGTGCCGTAGAGTTAAAGGGAAATAGTCAAATGTATGAAGAGGGAGATATGTGGAGACACACACTTCTCCAATTAAAGATTAACCAATAAACATAACTTTTACCCTCAGTTACAGTCTTTACATCTCCAGTCCCTTTATGATGAATTTATCTAATCTGTTCCCAATATTCTGACCATCACTCTATTTCAGAGAGAAGGAATGAGGCAGTTTAGACGCTGTCTTGTGTTTGACATCACACTAAAAAGTATTGTTTGGCTTCTGAGAGAAGCAAACAGAACTATTATTTCCCTTTTAAAAAAATAACCACCGGTCAGCAGACTTGGAAATAATCTGCACAGAATTTTATCTCAACTATCAGGTTAGTGTTCTGCCAGTATTAATCCTCTCCAGGCACATTTTGAAAATGTGCTTTTTATCCGTGGTATGACACGGTTATATAACCTGTATAGTGTTGTGGCAAATCAATTGGCTTAACCCCCCAAATGATTTATTAAAGGGACAACAATTGAACATATGTTTATTCGGCAATGTGATTTTGATCTGTATATCAGTGACATACAGGCTAATGTAATATGTTTGACCAAGATCTTACATATGATAGAATAATTTGATTATAATAAAATAAGTCAATGTAGTTATTCAAACCTTATTGCGTAACTTAAAACCTCCCGTATCATGTTGGTACTTACATAATGCACACTAGGGGATTGTTCCCACACACTGCGGCCATCAGTTGTCCATAGCTTCCCATATGATGGACGATGCTTCTATGATTTTCCATCAAATTCTGGAAAATCTGTCAGCAGTCATTAATCAGTGTTGGCTCGCAATGCCAGCATGATTTACAACATAATCTTAAAGAAAAAAAGAAAAGCACTCTTTAAATTAATCTATGTGATAAACTCTGTCAATCCAATGTTTACAAGACAGAAAACAATCGTGATATTTTGTTTTTGGTATCATGATAAGGCTCAGATATATATTTTTTTAAGCCATTTGAAGGAAACCAGAAAAAATAGGGTTATAAATAGGGGTACTTATTTCATTTATCTTCTTGTCATAAGTATTTTATGCACAGCAGACTGGTCTGTTCTGAGCAAAGGCACTGCATAGTTACTTAATTTTGCCGTCTGCTCAAGTCCCTCAATTTACTCTAAAAAAGAAACAGCGGAAATGTGGTGCTTTTGATTCTATCTGGTTTGTTTGTTTGGTCTGGCTTTTTAGTTAAGTGCTTGTAGTGATCGTTTGCTTCCTGTCTTTTTAAAAACTCTTCTGCCAGTTTGGACCCAGACTCCGACCCACTTTGCATGCTCCTGCTCATCGATTTACTGATGCTGCGTTCCAGGGAGTACCAGTCTCTCCTCCAGCTGTACCAGGACTGGGAGGTAAAGTGTGCTGTCATGTGCAGATGTGTGCAGATGTGTGCCTGCATCATGCCTTCCCACCTTGAGACCTCAAAATTAGGGAGTAGTTTGAACCAGAGCAGGGTTCTGGGTGTCTAGCCCTCCAAGAATGTTAGATTCAATGACTGTTTTTCCTGCATTCTGGTGATGTTTAAAAGATGAAAATAAGTAAACTCCAACAGCATTTGTTGGTCAAATTATTTTCAATTTTAGTTTTAATTCTCATAAAACAATGCAGGATAACTTGCCCTCTGTCTGTGCCAGCCACTGCCCTGTGTTTGTCAGCCTCTCAGTGGGGATTGATTAGATGGGACCCCAGTGATTGACAGAAAATAAATAATTTACAGGCTCTTTCGTTTAAAACTTAATGTAAGAAATGGGAATTCTTCTCTCCAGGGTGTCTGAAATTTGTCAAGATATTCTTTCTCCTCTCCATTTATCCATTTCACTCAATGATGAGGACGAGGGGCAACAGAACAGTGCACAACATGCTTTACTGTGCCAGAAACATGTTATGATAACTAAAAAGGAATATGTTTGAAGGAGTGTGTAATGTTTGCATAAATTGGGGGAAGACTGGAGTCTCTCAGGAAAATCAGGAGGTTTTGGTGGTATGACCAATGTCAGTTTTACAGTCTGATACAGAAACCCTATTTGTTTTGTGTTTCAGGAGCACAGAAACCTGTCCCAGCTGCCAAACTTTGCGTTCTCCACTGCACTTTGCCATTTCCACCTCAGTCAGCAGGAAGATCTGGATCCTGAAGATAGTGACAAACGAAGACGCAAAGCTGACCGGATGCTGCAAGATGCTCTCATCATGTTCCCTGGAGGTAAATGAACCACTACCGGTATATGAATATTTAGACATTGTTGCCTCTTATTCTCTGCTTTACACCAAAAAAAGTTCTGTAAAATGCGTATATTCTTCTTATTGTGTTTCTGTGAATATGTTTTCTGCAGTGTTGATGCCTCTGCTGGACCTGTGTACTGTGCAGCCAGATGCAACAGTCACCTCACATGCTTTCTTTGGCCCAAAGAGTCAGATAGGGTAATCTTTGCTCCCGTTGTTATCTGAAGTGTTGCAAACGGAGCAATTAATACCATGAAAACTCCTTGATATAAATATTGCATGGTACACTTTATCATCCAGTGTTGTATAACCATCAACTATGACAAAGGCGCAACCTTTTCGCTGCGACATTTTTCACAGCCTTTATTTTTATCCTCACTTCGCTCCTACCCTAACTTAAAAAACTCAACCTACCTTCTGTCTCCAGGCAGCCACCCGCCCTAGCTGAACTGACTGCGCTGTATGTGGGGAGGACCTGCAACCTGTGGAGGGAAGCAGCAGTAATGTTGTGGCTGGAGGAGTCTGTGAAAGAGGTGCTGCGTCGAGTCACTGCAGAAGACCCATTTGTTGAGGACTGCCAGAACAAGTTAGATCTCAATAAGATGCTTGGCTGCCCACGTCTCTGTGCAATATGTGCTTCATAAATTAGCATTTAACCTTCACTACTGTGTTTCAGGAGAAAGCAGAGGTACCAGAGTGCACCGAGGAACATCCATCGCCACGTCCTCCTATCTGAGATCAAGGAAGCCGTTGCAAGTCTGCCCCTGGTGAGAGACGATCAGGAACCACACTATGATTCCCTGAACTTGTTTTTCACCGGCATAGTTGCTTTTTTACATGCACAACCCTGCTGCTATATACTGTAACATATTCTGCTGTGCATCACCTCACCTACACTATATTGCCAAAAGTATCGCTCATCTGCCTTTACTCGCATATGAACTTAAGTGACTTTCCATTCTTAATCCATATGGGTTTAATAAGACGTCGGTCCACTCTTTGCAGCTATAACAGCTTCAACACTTCTGGGAAGGCTTTCCACAAGGTTTAGGAGTGTGTGACCATTCTTCCAGAAGCGCATTTGTGAGGTCACACACTGGTGTTGGCTCTCAGTCACAGCTCTAATTCATCTCAAAGGTGTTTGATTGGGTTGAGGTCAGGACTCTGTGCAGGCCAGTCAAGTTTATCCACACCAAGCTCTCTCATCCATGGCTTTATGGACCTTGCTTTGTGCACTGGTGCACAGTCATGTTGGAACAGGAAGGGGCCATCCCCAAACTGTTTCCACAAAGATGGAAGCATAGAATTGTCCATCATCTCTTGGTATGCTGAAGCATTCAGAGTTCCTTTCACTGGAACTATGGCTTACCCCCCTTAGGGGCAAAGCCCAGCTCCTGAAAAACAACCCTACACCATAATCCCCCCTCCACCAACTTTGCACTTGGCACAATGCAGTCAGACAAGTACCGTTCTCCTGGCTACTGCCAAACCCAGATTTATCCATCACATTGCCATATGGAGAAGTGCGATTCGTCACTCCAGAGAACACGTCTCCACTGCTCTATAGTCCAGTGGCAGCATGCTTTACACCAATGCATCTGACGCTTTGCATTGCACTTGCTGATGTATGGCTTGGCTGCAGCTGCTCAGCCATGGAAACCCATTCATGAAGCTCTGTACGCACTGTTCTTGAGCTAATCTGAAGGCCACATGAAGTTTGGAGGTCTGTAGCGATTGACTCTGCAGAAAGTTGGCAGCCTCTGTGCACCATGTGCCTCAGCATCTGCTGACCCCGCTCCATCATTTTAGGTGGCCTACCACTTTGTGGCTAAGTTGCTGTCCTTCCCAATCACTTCCACTTTTTTATAATAACACTGATAGTTGACTGTGGAATATTTAGGAGTGAGGAAATTTCTCGACTGGACTTGTGGCATCCTATCACAGTACCACGCTGGAATTCGCTGAGCTCCTGAGAGCGACCCATTCTTTCACAAATGTTTGTAGAAACAGTCTGCATGCCTAGGTGCTTGCTTTCATATACCTGTGGTCATGGAAGTGATTGGAACACCTGATTTCAATTATTGGGATGAGTGAGTGAATACTTTTGGCAATATAGTGTATGTCACCTCCCCCCGAAAAGACACAAAATCAATATTGAGTCATAGTCCTTCGAAGAATCATATAATCTGTGCCCTACAGAGAATCCTCACAAAGCCTACAGTGCGGGTCTTTTATGTAATTCATGTATCTTTTAACTCATGCACCCCTAAGGAAGTGACTCTAATACAGCCATTTGTTTGACACCGTCAGGACGTGACTAGTCAGCCTGTGATGGGCTTTGACCCTCTGCCTCCACTGGACTCAGTCACGTCGTATACCAGACCAGAGAGGTAATGGACAACTGTGCACATGAAATTCCACAGTACAGTCAAAAGAAGATGCAAATATTGTTGTTTACAAGCAACAGACATTATATCATGAATTCAGTTTCACACTTAAGTGAGATTTCTCTGTGTGTTTGTGTCTGCAAACAGGCAGCATGTTGGTGCCACCAATGAGAGTACATTGTCGCTGTTTTTCCGGTCTTTGCTGCCAAACTTTAATCTTCAGGTAAGTTGTACAGATCAGGCAAGAGAGGTCTGGTAGGAAATGGATATGGATAATGAATTGATCAAGATTTGGGGCAAAAAAAGAGTTGTAAGTTAATTATATGTAAAAACACATAGTTCTATTGTCCCTGTAATTAAAAATTTAAAAAATGGGCATATACTATTGGAAAGCTTCCTAGGACTCTAGCAAAGACCCATTTTGTGGATGGGAAATCATATGATGAATAGCTCTGAGTCCCACATGCAAACTGATTGGCTCCAGAGAAAATCATGAATCATCTTTCTGTGCGATGTCCCAACTTGTCTGTTTTTATTTAGCTTCCTGGACAGAATTATTGAAAGAGCTCAAAGTAAACTGTGTTTAAGGGTTGGTTTTCTATTCAACGATTAGTAAAATGACTTACAGATACACCCATTTAGTCGCCGGACCCTCCAGGGCTGGTGGAAACTGAACTGGTAAAAAAGATCTGGACATCCATTCTGGCAAGATGGCACACTTCCTCCAAAGACTCATGGTTACCCTGAGGGGATGACAACTGCACAATATGAAAGAAAGCATATGACCTTGTTAACAGCCTGTCCACCATTTCCCAGTATGTCACTGAAGGACAAAACAATAACAACATTCATTAAGTTGTTTGTGGCTTTTGCTTTGCATTCTCTTTCCTTATAATCACATTTGATGCTCATACTTATTACGTATTATTCAAGTATAAAGCTAAGTGAGTTTACTCTGTTTACTTTTCATATTAATTGTAAATCTTGATTGAATGATATCTATATTTAGAGGAACTAAACCTTTAGAACATGTCCAGTGTTAGTTGAGCACATGTCATGTTTCTGGTTACACTTCATCATTTAGTAATTAATCGCTAATCATTCCTACAAATGCTCGCCGTCATACAGATATCGAGATCTGTCCACCCTAATGAACTCAGGAAATTTTACAGCACTTTTCTGTTTGAGGGTTTGTTTTTTTTTTTCAAAGAAGCGGAAGTTACTCTGAGGCAACCTAGCCATTTTTTAATCCTTTATTTTTGGGCAGAAGTTTATGTTGCAAAGCTAAAAGAAGTCTCATTAATTTTGTCATCCTCAGATTTTTACAAAGTGAGAAAAACTTTGTACATTTAGGGAGAGGTACAGTGTGCAAACAAAAGCAATGCAAAGGATGTCAGAGGGAGGTTGAAAAGGAAATAAAATAAAAGTCATTAAGGCTTGCTGGAGAGAAAAAAGATTACAGTTTCTTTCATTTAACAGCTGCACAGAAAATTTAATGGATATTCATTCTTAAGATGGATAGAAAAGTAATCCTTTCCATAACATACATAATTACATACATACATGATTGACTTTATCTATCCACTCTTGTATTGTGGGGGGATTCAGAAAGCAAGCTGTGTCTTAAGTGCCTCTAAAAAGGACGAATTAAGTTGTGGATGGCATTTCACATTATACATTTTCAACTCATCCTTGGTCTACATTGTCCTCAGCAACAAATGACTGTTTGCTCTTTCCGCTCAGGTACTCCACATTATTTGCGTACCTCTTGTTCCTTGAGAGTGGACTTTAGTTTGGCTGAGATTGTGTGAAAGATGACTCTTTACAGAAAGACCATATGGTGACAACATAAAGAGCAGGACTGTGAGATGTACAAACCTGTATTTGTTTAAAAAACATGAATAACAGGCCTCCCAGTAATTAATATTAGCACTGGCACTTAGGGGTGTGCCAAAATATTGATACTACGATATATCGCGATATTTCGTCTTGAGGTACGTTATCGATACACTGGTGCCAAATATCGATATTATATATTCGACAATGTTTTGTAATTCCTGTGAAATGGATTCAGTGCAGTCAATAAATTCAGAATTTCTTCAGTGACACAGATATCGTGATGTATCGTGGATGAAATTTTCTTGCAATATATCGATATATATATCGAATCGAATATATCGCAGAATCGCTGTATCGTGATATTATCGTTATCGTGAGCAAAATATCGTGATACTATCGTATCGCGAGGTACCTGGTGATACCCAGCCCTACTGGCACTGCAGTGGCACTTTACATAACAGTAGTTTTGCTGGCATTTGATTTGATTAAATATAATATTGACAATAACAACAACAACAATAATAACAATAACAATAGTAGGTTAATTTATATATCACCTTCCAAGAATACAGGAGATGTCACAAAGTGCTTCACAAAGACATAAAAAAGTATATTGTATATACACTTACCTTTATCTGAAACAAGATTTTTATTTGCTATGTATAATAGAAATGATCTTGGTGGTCTGTACCGTAGTGTTTTGAGTGTACTCATTGGCTTAACAGGCTTCACCACCACCACCACCATTCATGCAAGTCAAGGGGAGTAAGAGAGTCCACCACAGCAGACTGAGTTGTTGTTGTTGGGTGATGTTTAAAAAAGTGTGAAATTTCAAACGATTGATCTCTGGCAGATTACTTTGTTTAAGAGATTGAGAACCGGAGAGCAGTGTAAAGCTTAAATCTTTTACATCATCGTTACTTTCTGTAACCCATTGCGGCTGGGTTTGGTTTTTTTTCTAAAAACAGAAGACACACTATAATAATTTGGAAATTCAGTTATTATCTCCTCACCGCCATGCTGATGAAAACTCAGATGATCCGCATGGTGTGAGGATGATAATGACTGAATCTTCATATTTGGTTGAACTTATCCTTTCCCTTTTCGCAGGTTAATGTGCAATCAAGGTTAAACAAGGAGGCAATGTTAATCGTTTTACGATGGTTGAGGTGCTTAGCCTGGAACAGTGTGTACCCAGGTGATCGTAAATGTTATGCAAAGGCTGTGTTTGCATATTTCTCCATTCTTATATACACATAATTTAATATTGAAGTTACAAGGTTTAGTGATCTTATTGATTGTC
Organism: Sparus aurata; assembly: GCF_900880675.1. Taxonomy (NCBI): domain Eukaryota; kingdom Metazoa; phylum Chordata; class Actinopteri; order Spariformes; family Sparidae; genus Sparus; species Sparus aurata. Next base: position 27,188,202 of record NC_044190.1, read on the forward strand.
CATATTTAGTCCACTATGCAGAACAATCGTACTGCCTCCACTGAAAGATACAATCATCAGGCACACCCATATGTTGCATATCTGGTGGGTGTCATACATGCTTTATGTTACCAGACGGGCCCGAGGCATGTTTCCATCAGGACGGTTCCATTTCTTTTGATCATGTTATCCACTTATGGGAAGGAAGAGATAAAATTTAGATAAAACAAATGTAGTTAAGACAAAGGAACATACAGTATATTTTTACTGTTACAGAAATGAAAACAGGATATTATGTTTACATATCACATGCATAGAATACCCTGGTTGAGGGTGCATTGTGTTTAAAAGAATAAAAGTACTTTTTGTTGATAAACTGCATTTTGACTGTGTAGTCATTGAGTGGGATTGTTTATAGTAATTATCTCATTTATATATGACTTCTGGAAACAAAGTTACCAAGTGCTTTACATCGTTGAACCAGGATTGGAACATTTCAGGGCTTCAGTGAGGCAAATAGAATCCAGCAAATTAAAAATAAGCCAAAATGAAAAAATTGAATGAAATACTGAACAATGAGAGCATGTAGAGAAAATGAGAGAAAAACAATAAGTATAAAACAGATAGGAAATGTTGGAAATAAAACTTTGTATCAGCATCAATTAAAAGCTGTCTCTCAAAAGAAAAGTTTTGTGACGCGCTTGAATTATTAATTATTAATCACTGTTTATCCCTCGTCTAAATGAGGGATTTCTCTTTTTTTCCCGGGTTGTATGTGCACCGGTTCAACAGTAGACTGACAGAAAATGATATGATTTCCTGACCTCTCTTGTCATGTTAAGGGTGAACTGAGGCAGGAGGACGACATGGAAGTGGCTCGAGCTGGTCAGGAGCTGAACCAGGAAGTGAATCGCCTAATGGTGGCGATGAGGGACATGCTCGCAAACATCAGGTTTCAAGAGCCGCCGAGAGACGACAACCCGTACAGAGACGAGGAGGAATGGGACTGAGAGAGGAAGGAGACGGAGTGTGAGGATGAAAAGGAATCAATAGACAATAATAAACTTAATAAAGTGTATTGACAACAAGTAAAATGAAAATATTTAATGTTGTTTATAATTAAAAAAGAGATGGCCCAGGACACCTGAGTAGTATTTTTTTGTGGGTCACATTTTCAGAGGACTAAAGTGAAAGGAGGAGACGGAGTTACGAGTCTCTCCTCGGCTTCACTGGCATTGATCAAAAACTTAATTTCCCGAAATGTGTCAATGTGGGACACGTTATTATTGTCAGACCAGTTAGATTGGTTAGTTCCTATAAATTTCACTGTGGTTTTAATAAAAAATGCTCATTTTGCAGCATATTTGCAACATATCTAGTATATGTTAGTGCTGCAAATTGAATCTTTTTTTTTGTAAAAAAAAAAAAAAAAAAAGAAAACACAGTACACACACATATACTAGGCACTACTCTTTGTTCTTCTTCCTCTGGAGAGTTTTTCATGCTCACAAACAATGGACCGCTTTATGAAACAAGAAAAATATGTAACCAGTCTTTTTTTATATTGAATGGAAGTTCTTTATCACTAATTCAAAAATTGAGGTTGAGCAGTTTAATTCATGATGTAACAAACAGAAGATTTTAAACTCATTGACAAAAGCGCTTATCACGAAAGATCGAGGTGAAAACTGAAGGCTCTTTTATCGTGTTTTAAACACTCTCTGCCTTCATCAACATGTTTAACCAGACCAGCCTGTTTGATCTGTTTGATCTGTTTTTGCAAATGATATAATAACCTCTTTTGTATTGGGAAATTTCCTCCATTTGATCCACAAAACAACTTTATTTAGAAGAAACATATCTGGGACCTTCTGCTGAGACACACTCACCCAACCAGAAATTTTGTCGAGATCCCAGAGAAGCATATCTGAGGCATGTTTAAACAAAACAAATCAAGTGAAAACAATTTCAATTAAAATAAGTATATATGAAGCTTTTTCATAAATTACCCACTCTTCTGACTTCTTTACTTTCCTATCAAATTGCTAAACATTCTTTTTAAAAATAAAGCAAGGTGCGACTACTTTAGTTGCACATGCGTGACATTTTCATTGGTCCCACCGGTGCGCCTGATATTCAGCAGGTGAGGTTTAGAAAAGTATTTTTTTTAAACACATTTCTTTGGGAATCTGCAGTCATATAATCTATTCGCGTCTCCTCTGGCTTTTTTTTTAAAATATTATTCTTGTGTAAATCTTAGAACTGCTGTGTCAGTAACTGACTATAATGTGTCAGTTTAAGTTAGCTTGCTAATATTTCATCATTTATGGCTTACTCCACCCAACCAGACCACACTGATAACTAGGCTGAATGTTTCCCATCAGTCATCTGCTGTCCATGAAGTCACAGTGTGTTCAGTTCTCAGTTATAGCAGATAGTTTGTAAGTTTTGCCTGAATTAAATCGAGTTCCTTTGCGCTTGCTCAGACCTGCAGGATCTTACTCAGTGATGCTGATTCACTGCACTGCACTGTACTTCTAGCAAAACATCAAAGAAATATTCATCCCTTACGTAAATTATTTTTCAAGTTTCTCAAGTTTTTTCTCTCTTGTGTTACTATACTTAGATGCTGAGATGTCTCAGCCAGACAGTCTGCAAAGCCCTTCTGTGGTTTTCATCTGGCAGAAGAAAGAATTTGTCCCATGATGTGCTTATTTTGTCTTCCTGTCTAATCTCTGCGTTTTTTATTTATTTTTTTTATTTTTTACATGAATCTATTTTCGGTCTCTTTTTCTTTTATAGTCATGATTAGCTCACCGGATTCCCATTAAACTTAATTAAACAAAATCAAATTAGAAACGTTCGACCAAAGGCTTTTTGGTCACATATGGTTAAACTGTGAAGACACTGAACAAATCGTCCTCTATACATACAGTAACAAACTCTGTGAGCGGCATGTTAACACAGTGTGACACAGTGTGACTGCCGGATAGTCCATTGATGTCATTGTTCCCTAGTTCACCTGGAGCAATGAGGCTTGCTGGAGCTTTTCATGTGATCCAGTAAAGACTGGCTTTCATATGAGAGCTTTCAGAAGGAGCTGTGTGTGAGAGTCGGAGGCTGCCCCACAGTTGCACAGATATTCATTATTGTGTAATAAAAGAACATGACAGTAACCTCACATTTACTCCGAATAACTTAATCCCCCGGCGCGGGTGGTAGCCTTGACTGGAAGCATCATGATTTCAGGGCTGTCTTTCGTTCCCATTTTTGCGAGGGTTAAATCTCGAAATGCCTTTAGGTAATTTCTTATCTTAAAATTTGGCACAAACATCCACTACGACCCATGAATGGTGGTTAGATCTCGACTGCCAAATGTCAAAGGTCAAGGTCGCTGTGACCTCACAAAAAAAAATAAACTCCACGATTCATGTTATGATCATGTCACAATTTTACACACATGTCTAAAAGGATACAATTATGAAGTGATGACATTTTATATCCAAAAGGTCAAAGGTCAACTTCACTGACATCATAATATTAAGCAAAAAATGTTTGAGGAATTTCAACTTGACTGGTATCTGGAGCCCTACAGACGCGTATGTGTTTGGCATTTATTTCAAGATAATCATATAATACTTTAAAGTTAATTGATAAGCAAACTAGCCGTAGATTAATCGCCAGTCAACCAAGTGGGTGGGAGTTACGAGACTACAGGTATGAGCCTGGTTTGAGTGCCCTGTAACTTATAATCTATGGCTGACATTTCCGATGACGTAACATACTTTCAACATTGAAGAAAAACAAAGTGACTGAACTACCCACAATGTTTTTAAGTGTCATTAACTTCATAGGAGAATACGTACATTGTTTTAAAAGGCATCACTTGGCATGCACCTCATTGTGGGATGTCTGTGGGTTGTCCAGTAGATCACACTGTTTACCCAGATAACTTGTATTTCTTCAAATTTGGCACAATGGTCCAATTTGAGTTATGGATTAACTCAAAAGTCACTGTTTTGAGAATTCATGTGCTAATGTTGACGACATTTCCCCCAAAGTCTAATAGGATAACATTTACATTTATCAGATGCTTTTGTCCAGTTGACTTACAGTAATTTATACATACTTTCAGACACTGATGGCGGCGGCTGCCATGCAGGGTGCCGGCCAGCACATCAGGAGCAGTTAGGGGTTCAGTATCTTGCCCAAGGACACTTTGACAGCAGACCAGGTTAATCAAACCAGCAACTTTCGAATAACAAGACGTTGGCTCTACCCCTGAACCACAGTGATGACATTTTATAGCCAAAAGATCAGCGAAGGTCAGCTTCACTGTGACATCATAACATTCTGCCGTAATTCAGGAGCAGAAGGGAGATTGTAAACAAATGTCACATTTGGTCAGACGCTGAACAGAGGAAATTATTCCCACCTTGGTACTTCTCAATTAACTTACACACCAATAGACATAGAGCAGTACTCCTGGTTTTGCTGATATTGGGCTTCAGGTTGTTGTGGCTGCACCATGTGATGACGCTCTCTATCGGTCCTCTGTACTCCTCTGTAAAAATAGTTGCAAAGAGAAGACAACATGTTTCTCGCTGGAAACTTCCCTTTTGCCAAGACGTAGCGCTCGTTACTTCTTGGCATCAAAGTCTTTCAAAGTCTTCGCTATGAGACTAGACAGATATGGACAGCAACAGCAAGGCGGTAATTTCAGTTTTTACTTGACAACAATATATTCCTGCCTTATTATTACTACACATATGTATCTTTTCCATGTGAGTCAATAACAACACATATGTAACACATTTTTGATGTTTCATGTATTATTGTCTAGCTTTCTTCAGCTGAGACTTTCAGGAACAACAGCAGAGTTGAACCCATTGACTTCTCAGCTGTGTCCTAAAGGCATCAGGGTCAAGAACCAAAGGAGTGAAATTCAATTCTGGAATGACACTAAAGGATGGCTTCATGTTTGTTTGTTTGTTTGTTTGTTTTCAAACTAGATGGAAGCTGAGAGCACCCGTGCCTTCTTATTTGTTTATGTCGTTATCTTGAGATCATGAGTTAATTACTCTTGAGATCACAAATCTGGTTGACCTGTGATGACTGTGAATTGATCTTATTTAGAGAAACCAAAATGCCCCTTTCTCAAGATAACAAGATCATTTAATATAAGAAAACAACAAGCTTGGTTAGAGTGGAACATGATATATGCACACTGTCAACTTGTTGTGTTGAACCTCGACACAAGCGAGGAGAGCTGAGGCAACAGTTGGCTTTGATCGCTGTTCGTTCTTTGATGTCGGCGTGGTGATTCAGGGCCCTTACTGCACATACAGTACATACAGTTTCCTGCAATTGCTCCCCAGGGACAAATAAAGTTTTTTAAATTGAACTGAACAGTGGTCAACATCTAGCTCATGTGCTCATTTCCAGTATACAACCATAAGATTTGTTGTCGGCGTAAGAGAACTGTTAAAGAAGCTTCCCACACTGGTGAGCCTTTGAATGGTAAAACTTATTATGTACGTTAAACAAAAGTAAGATACAGTCTGATGCGTTGATCGTTGGTAGATCTTATTTCACAAGGCAGCCATTTTCCTCGGACATCATGCAAAGGGTGGAACCTTCGATGTCCCTCCTGATGAAACTATCCATTGTCTTAGTTGCTAATCAATCAGGAAAGGGTAAAATGAGAACAATTTGCCAGATTGCCTGTGTTTGTATGACTTGTGCCCTGGAACACAGCATTACAGCTTCATGCCCCGAATGTGATGTGTGAGGAAAAAGGGCCACCGTGTGATTATGATCTACCGGTGCTCCCTGATCGGACATTTTAGCTTAAATCAGTCGTTGCAGTTGGCAAGACACCATCTATGCATGCAGGCATGGCACTCATGATCTCTGTTAATACTATTACTGTGTTGTGAAAAAATTACAAGCATGGCCATTCTCGGCCTTCATGGACACGCCCTGGTGCGCAGTGAAAAAGATTGTTTCTCCTGTTCATACTGGCCACTGAGAGGCCATTTCAGTATAAGTGAAGGAGCAAACATGTACGGCCCTCGTTCTGTGCAAAAATGTAAAGCCAGAGTTAATATGAGCCTTCAGTGATCGTCAACTCTTCCAAAAGGTTCTGCCGCGGCACAAGAAGCAAACGTTGTTGTTGAAACAGAGAGAAGGACCTCTGCGGAAGCTGCACAACTTTGAAAGAAAGATAATTGATGAATTCATATTTAATTTTTTCAGACTGCTGAAACCCAATTTTCAGAAAAACACGATCAAACACCGTATATCATAAAATGTTTCTGAGGCATCAATGGCTTCTCGAAAACGGATGTTAGCAGGAGTAAATTGTAAAATCTTATGCAAAATGTAACTTTTGAATGTGAATTGGACATTTTGAGTCACGGTAAGGCTGAATTCAGAATTGATCATTTGTAGTCGGTAAGGTCAAAAGGATGTCAACAGTTTTTGTTTTATAACACTTTTCTTTGTTTAACTCTAGATCCATACATCTACTGTATTTGTACAAGGTCTATGTAGGCGTGTGTAGAAAAGAATAAAATAGAATAGAATAGAAAAGCTTTATTGTCTGTCCCAATAGTCACAGAAATTCTCCTTTGACAAGGCTCAACTATACACACGGGTCACATTTTAAGCACATTTAAAACATTTATTTTTTATATGTGTGACATACATATTTGTATGTATTTGTTGGCTTATGTATGAAGTTATCAATCTATGTGGATAATATGAATTTGTCTAATTTAACTTTTACCTGTAATACACTACTTGATTGTATATGTGTTGCTCTGTTTGTCTTGTGTTTTTGTTTTGTTTGTTTTTTAGTTCTCTGTTTGTCTTATGTTTTTTTTTATTTTTTATTTGCATTGTTTGGTTTGTTTTTTGTTTCTCTGTCTAAAGTTCTTGTTTTTTGTTTGTTCATTTTGTTTTTGTTTCTCTGTCCAATGTGCTTGTTTTTTTTGTGTTTTTGTTTTGTTTTTTTGTTTGTCTAATGTTCTTGGTTTTATTTTTTTGTTTTGTTTTTGTTTTGTTTGTGTTGTTTTTGTTTTTCTGTCTTACGTTCTTGTTTTTTGTTTCTTCCGTTCCTGAAATATACCTTTTTCCGTTTCTGTGGACGTCCTTCGACTGTATGTAATAATAATAATAATAATAATAATAATAATAATAATAATAATAAAGGCTGGATTTTGTGTCCCATCACCTACATTAAAATGTCTTTATCTCCTCTCTTCACAGAAAATGAATAAAGAACAGCAGATATTAACAACAGTCACACAGCAACTAATAACCTTTTCTAACTGACAGATGTGCATATGACCATCCTCTCCTCTGCGAGTCAGCCCAGCTGACGTCTGTGTGAGAGGAGGAGCCGCCTGAAGTCCTCCAGAATCCGCAATCACTTTGAGAAATGTTCCAGCAAGTCAGTCTCCTCAGTTGTCTTTAATGTCGACACTCTGCTCACTGTCACCATGTTGGTAAAATCCGACACAGGGAGGTCTACAGCTCGAGAGCCGCGTGACAATGGAAGACCATGAGGTGTGTGCCCTGTTTTGATGGAGAAGGACGTTTTATGGATCTCCATGCGGGACGACTCGCATCCACAGGACAGAAGAGGCGAGGAGACGCGCCAACTCTCCGGACTGCCGCGGTGCGTTAACGTGACTGTTCCCCCTGCAGAAGTTTAACCTCTGAGCCATAAAGTGATCACAGTTCATGGAGGTGTTGTCAGATATGGCACAGTCTTCGAATGCGTTGATGGGTTGAATGACTGAACATCTTCTCGAGCGCCTGATTTTCACTTTCTCGTTATTTTTGTTGTTCCAACGACAGTCTTCCATCACATAAAATAAATAAGACATGGCGCTGAGCAACACGTCCCTATCCAACCCCTCCGTCCTCCACGCGGACTTCACCCTGAATGACTTTATGGACGAGAACGAGACGAACCTCACCACCGGAGAGCAGAACCCGCTGGGCTGCGTGCAGATCCGCGTCCCTCAGGAGCTCTTCCTGACTCTGGGGCTCATCAGCCTGGTGGAGAACATCCTGGTGGTCCTCGCCATCATCAAGAACCGCAACCTGCACTCGCCCATGTACTACTTCATCTGCTGCCTGGCCGTCTCCGACATCCTGGTCAGCGTCAGCAACGTGGTGGAGACCATGTTCATGCTCCTCAACGACCACGGCCTGATGGACGTGCACCCCGGCATGCTGCGCTTCCTGGACAACGTCATCGACGTGATGATCTGCAGCTCCGTGGTGTCCTCGCTCTCCTTTCTCTGCACCATCGCCGCGGATCGCTACATCACCATCTTTTACGCGCTGCGCTACCACAGCATCATGACCACGCAGCGCGCCGTCACCATCATCGTGGTGGTGTGGCTGGCCAGCATCACCTCCAGCATCCTCTTCATCGTGTATCACACCGACAACGCCGTCATCGTGTGCCTGGTGACCTTCTTCTGCACCACCCTGGTGTTCAACGCCGTGCTCTACCTGCACATGTTCCTCCTGGCGCACGTGCACTCCCGGCGCATCATGGCTTTCCACAAAGCCAGGCGCCAGTCCACAAGCATGAAGGGCGCGATCACCCTCACCATCCTGCTCGGAGTGTTCATTTTATGCTGGGGCCCCTTCTTCCTCCACCTCATCCTCATCCTCACCTGCCCCACCAGCCCCTTCTGCAACTGTTTCTTCCGAAACTTTAACCTTTTCCTCATCCTCATCATCTGTAACTCGCTCATCGATCCGCTCATCTACGCGTACAGGAGCCAGGAGCTGCGTAAAACCCTGCAGGAGCTGGTGCTGTGCTGTTGGTGCTTCGGGGTGTGACACCAGGCTCTGAACAGTGTCAGCTCCCGAAGAAGGACAGATTGAACTGGCAGATGATTCCAATGCCCGACACTGCACAAGAGAAAGACTGCACCCCTGGAAAAAAATAAAATAATAATAACTCTTATAATAACAATAATAATAATTTTGTGCATCTCATTGTGGATTTTATAATTATGTACAAGCATCAGGTTAATTGCGGGACATCTGGACGTTTTACCCTTTAATGACTCATTAGATTGTAAACTCTCACACATAAGAGAGTTTGCAGGTCGCTGGACTAAACTGAAATAACTGAGTAGCATTTCATTTTTATTACATCAGGTTCAAATCTTAAAAAAACAAAAAAACAGAAAAAAAGCCATTTCCTCTGTGAATCAGTTGTGTTTCTTGCATATAAAGTGCCTTTTTTGTTGTTGATCCGTCTCATCTCTGCTTTTAAAAGCTGCATTTGAAGAGAACAAGGAAAGAAAAACTCGAAATCTGCCCTGGAGATATGTTATATAAAAGTATACAACTAAACTCATGACTCACATCAAAAACAAGCCTTGTCATTCCATGCAAAGGACATTATCACGTGTCTGTGTGTGTATTATCAAAATTGTCTCGTTAGTTCTGGTGTCGAGTGTTTTTCATGGCCTTTCATTTCTCGTCTTAACGCAGTCAATTTCACACTGTTTTTAAAATAATTTTCTTTTGGGCAGAGAAGCACCACCTCAGAGAAGAATAACGCTTCCTTTGCTTGATACCTTTTTTCCCCTTTTTAAAAAAATAAAATAAAATAAAAAAAAATTCAGCAATGAATTGGATGATTCAATGAATCGTGGTGCGAGGAGAAATCTGAAGAGAAGAAAGTGGTAAAGGAAGGATTTTTAAAAAAAATATTGTCTGTTGCGTGTGAATTACTCCACCGAGACTAAATGTCCGGATGTCTGAGGAGGAGAGGAAAAAGAAGAGAGGGTGAGCTTAATCACATGAACGCTTGGTGGCAGGCCCGACGCCAGAGGCATGATGGGATTTATGACAGAAGGCACGTTGAAGTTTTATTTCTGTGTATTTCCCAGAAATGGGCAGCGGGGCGGGTTTGTTGAAATGCGCCCTGATTAAGATATGTAGGTCAAATGAGCGAGACATTGGCCTGATGGCCTGTGGAGAATGTCATTTAAAGTGTAAGTATTTAAGATCACCAAGCCTGATGCTTGTTGTCTATAGGGCGCAGATGTGTGTGTCATTAACGAGGAAAAAGACAGACAAACTTTTCCAACTATGCCCTCAAATGTTCTCTCAGATCCAACTCACAGCTTCTGTCATCTTATTTATTCCTGTACCCTGTGATATATCATATTCTGTATTGATCCTATAGGGATTTGTTGTTAATGGGACCTGCATTTTAGACTCTGAGACTGAAATTCAGCCATTTAACCTGTCTTTATTTTCAGATCTCCATCCTCAGTGCCTTGTGCAGCAGTTTCCAAATTAAGAGGGGGGGAGACACAGATCCCATCATGAGCAGGAATCAAGCGTTGTAACTTTATTGGTTAGACAATGTCGACCCTGTAATGTGAAATGTGCGTACTGAGGATGAAGACTGTTGTACACAATAACTTGAAGACTGCCAGCCAGAGTATTTGCTGCTGAGTAATGTAACTGTACTTAAACACTGTCCCTACTGTTATTATTGATAATTTTCTGTGTAACTCCTCATTTGATTGTCAATTATTACTTTATTTCCTTCTTTTTGTAGTATTTGTAATGGTATTTACCCTCTTTATTCTTTTTTGGCGTTGGAGTTGGTAGAGAGGATTGTGAATGTACAGTGTACATGTTGTCTTTGTGGTGTCTGGGATGTAAATCTTACTATTAAAGGTCATTACACTGTGGCACTATATGGACTTTGTTGCACCCCCTGAACTAAACCTGGTTCAACACAGGCTGTAAATACGGTCGGACTAAAAAGAAGTGCAGCATGCCTCCCATGTTTACTTGAAACTGGGTAAAACAGGACCATGTTGTGCATTTATTCACTAGAAAGAATATATGTGAAGTGTAATAGCTCTGCAGTACGTGCAGAAGATGCTGTAAGAGGACAGAGGACATAAACTAAACAACACAGCCTTCAACTTTAAGACAAGACGTGCAATATTAACAGTTTTTTTCGCCGCCTTTTTAAAAAAGGGTGAAAGTCCAAATGTGCTCTCAGCAGACAGAGGGCTCATTGATATGTAACACAACAGAGCTGTTTTTGAAATGTTCATGTTTTAAACCCATGATCGAGTTCAGTTAGGATGCTGCGCTGTAAGTAAAAACAATCATTGAAGGAGAAGGGGGATTTCCAACAGGCACAAAATTAAAACTGCATCCTGCACTGAGGGGAGGAATTCATTTTAATTGTTTAAAATAATATTTAAAGATCATGTGTTTATTATAATTCAACCACATGAGCGTGATTAAAAAAAAAAAAAAGAACAATAAATAAATGAATAAAATGTGATCTGACCGTTTTTAAGGAATGTAAGCCAGAAAGACAGAGAGAGCAAAGAATAGATAAATGTGTCGCAAAAAAATATGAATGTTCCCCAGTATATTTTTTTGGTTTTGTTGTTTTAAATTGTTTAATAGCTTAATTTTATTCCTTATATTTAGAATTGTTTTGGGCCCAGCTTTTGTTGTTTCAAAGGATCATGAAGGACATTAAAAAAATGAAACAAACAAACAAAAAAGAATAAAGAACCAATCAGTGTGATCACTTGTTGATCTGTGTCTTAAACCAATTTGTCACTTTGATTTCACAATGGCAGTTGCTGCAGGGAGTTTACCCCTTAGCTTTGTGTTGTTTGTTCGAAGTCACTGAACTGTACGACCTGAAACCGAGCTCGGCTGTTACTGAAGGGGGAAAAAATATTCTATTCATGCTTTTGACTGACAATGTGCAAGGATTACTTTATTCCTCATGAATCTTACTTGTCTCTTACTGTTTATGTCCATATGTCACTGACAAATCAATTTATTCATATTTATTATTAATCGTCTTATCAGTGCATTGCGCAGTTGATCTATTAATCTGTCACGGCCATAGTTGGGGCGATAGAAGGATCAATGAGACAGGCAGAGTAGACATATGCAGTTAGTAGGTACTCTCTCTCTCTGCATCTAGGGGACAGAGAAGGGAGATGGCAGTTTTGTAATACATGTTTTAAAAAGGTAAAAGATGCCGTCTGTGAACTTGAGAGCTGAGCTGTGCTGATTTGTTTAACACCATGACCAAGCCATACAAATGAATGATAATATATATGTATAAATACATTTAAAACTAAAATAATAAATGCATCAAATGCCCATTAATATATACATATTAGTTGAATTGATCTCAATGTATTTATTTGTAGACGTATATTTTGCATTCATTCATTATTCGTTCCCACTCATCCTATGCAGGGTCCGATCGGGGGCCTGGAGCTGATCCCGACTGACATTGGATGAGCAGTGGGGTGCACCCTGGACATGTCGCCAGTTCATCATATAGCTGACATATAGACACAAACAATCATTTACACTTACATAGGCAATTTGGAGTGACCAATTTATTGTATTTGCATGTCTTTGGACTGTGGGAGGAAGCCAGAGTACCGGGAGAGAACCTGCAGGCAGGAGGAGAACATGCAAACTCTGCAAAGACAGGCTCTGCTCCAGCCAGGTCCCAAACCCAGGATTTTTCTTTTTAAATACTGCATTTATATTTAATATTTCATCTAAATATGAAATCTAAAAAGTCAGAGTTGGTCCTCCACGCTGGAAATGAAGTAGAACAATTAGCCCGTTGGCTAACACACATGACGTCTTCGATAAATATCAGGAACTGTGGAGTTCACAGTTAAAACCAAAGGCAGAAATGTCTTGTGCTTGACTTTCCATTATAGTCAAGGATGTAAATACCCCAAGGATGGCCCAAGTGTGACTGCATTAAGTCCAGGAAGCAGGATGTTTACAGTTATGACTTTTTCCTTCATTAAGCTGCACAAAGCGGCTCTGTTTACTGTTTAGCTGAGAAAAATCTCTACAGCTGCCGTCGTGACAACAAACACAGTCAAGCCGTAATTAGGTGGAACACTTGTAATAAAGTTCTGACTGATGAAGACTGTCAGCTGCTAATTGTTATATTTACACACAGTGGCGTGCACAGACTTTTTGAAGGGCAGAACCGAAAAGAAGGGCACTTTAGCGCACATTTTGGCTCCCAAGAGGGCACTTTAGCGCGTGTTTTGGCTCCCAAGAGGTCAGTTTATCATGTTTTAACCAGCCAAGGGGCAGTTTAGTGTGTTTTGCCAGTGGCGTGCACAGACTTTTTGAAGGGCAGGACCGAAAAGAAGGGCACTTTAGCGTGCATTTTGGCTCCCAAGAGGGCACTTTAGCACACGCTTTGGTTCCCAGGAGGACACTTTAGCGCGCGTTTTTCAACAATTGGGCCACGAGGGGGGGTGACTGCCCCCCCTGCTCCCCCCCCCCCCCCCCCCCCCCCCCCCCTTGTGCACATCACTGTTCACACATTAAACTTAAAGGTCAAATTTGAAAGAACAGTTCAATTTTTTTGTGTGATTCCCAACTCATCAAATCATCAAATACTGATGGTTTCCCAACTCGTCAGGAATTACAGTTCTCAGTATTCGAGTATTTGACAAGACTAGAAAATAAAATGTTCTTACAGATGGGACCTTAAATATGAAGTCCCCCTGGTATCTGACAATGACAGTTGGGTAGAGAGTAGGCTATAATGTATGCTTTTAAGTACCTAGTAGTAATCATTTAAGGATTCTTGTCACATTGAAGTAACTCCATAGTTTTCCTATTTACACAAACTGACAAGATACAGTTTTACTTGGATTTACCTGCAGGGGGAACTAATGTGTATTCATCCTACTTGTTATTTTATTTTAGTTCAACAGGTAATGGACTCGTCTCGTTAGTACATTTCAGTGTCCAAGATGTATAAAGGTAGAGGTATAGATAGCAATAGGCCACTTTGCAAGAGATTCCATGAGCCTGCTGCACTAGTCTTGCAGTCTTTCCAATAATCAATCCTGGCACAAGTATATATATGCAGCACCTTGCATGGCAGCCACCGCCATTAGTGTAGGAATGTATGTATGAATTACTGTAAGTCGACAAAAGAGTCTGCTAAATGCCCTAAATGTAAATGTAAGAGTGATCCTGCCATGTTTATTATTCATGATGTAATATATAAGGAATATATATATACTTACATCCTTGGATATATGGAAATACATGTTTAAAACATATATGAAATACCAATAGTATACTCTCTATATGCACATATATGAAATACCCATAGTAAACTCTGTATATGCACATATATGACAAAATGTCTATATTTAAATGGTATTGTATGCTGCAGCCATACATTTTAACACTACATATGTAATTGATATATGTAAAGATATAGGTTTATGACACGTATAAAATACCTATAGTAAAATTTGTATGTACATATATCTTTCATTTAAGGAACGAGTGCTACCTCCATCACTGTGAAGGTGATCTCTTTTCATCTTGGAGGAAGTTACTGCCCCACATTTCATCGAACATTCGGTGTGTTTATTTTCAATGTAAAAGCCCCCCAAAATACTTCCATATAAGATAATAGCCTTTAATATAAACCATTTAGACGAGAGACATCGGTATTACCTATTTTCTATTAAATATTTTGGTTTAGTACAGAAAATTAACCCAATCATTCTTAATTTTCTCATGTTAATCAATCAACGCTAATGACATATAGTCTTATTTTGAAAGTACGTGCCGGAACTCACCCGTTTGAACTACTGAAGACTTGACGCTGTTTGCCTGGTGATGTTGCTGATGACAGGGACAAAACAACACGGGGAAAACTGTACGTTATAACCACAAGCGTCGACCAAAATATATATTTTACAACTGTCGGTTCCTTGTTGATAAATAAGGTCAACAACGGGGTAAGCTTCGGACCAGACCGAACTGTTAAATTAGCTAACGTTAGCGTGAAACCGACGCCTGGTTTGTTTTAAAGCTAGTTAGCTAGCTGACGTTAGCTGACTGTTGACATCTGAGTGTTGATGTTGTTGAGCTCTGTTTGTGCTGGTAGCGTATTAACTGTGACCAATATTATTCAGTACCCTACATGTCAAGTTGTAATACTCGAGACATAATGGAGGTTAGCGATGTGTACAGGAGGACTGTAAACACCAGCTGTGATTGGCTGTAATTGGTGAGGCGAGGCTTCAATCTGTGTTTATAAAGTCTGTCAGGGTTTGCACAGTTTTCTCTGTCGATGGTAACACATGTGGGATAACACTTTGACAAACTGTGAATCAAATGTCCGTATTTGAATCATTATTTATAAATGACTTCCTGTCAGCCAGCTTCGCAGACTTCTCAGTGACAGCGTTGTTTCTCAGCACATTGATTTTTATAGGATGGCAGTGGTTTCAGTTTCAGGTCATTTTGATTTGGAACATCCTCACAACACTAGCATGATTCAAACCACATGATTTCAGTTTAATTCTGCTTCTTGGTTAGCTCACATGAAAGTTGAAGGTGAGGTATCGCTTATGTTGATGTTACCTGTTCTCATGTGGCCCACTCGAGCTTACTTGAAAACCTACATTCATACATTGTGGTCATACAATCTGTGAACCAGTTATTTAACATCTTGACGTGGCAATATATTATAACATTTCTTGGCATTTGTGGCAAAAGAGAGGAGCAGAGGTGTCACTGTCAAAATCCTACTACTCAGTCTTTAAAAGCAGTTACAATGTCTTCTGTGGCTCTGGAGTAGCTTTGTTACATCTGAGAAAACAACCCTGATGAGGACAGCTGGAGTTATAACAGAAGTCCGTATTACAGCCAGACTGAAAGAGTTTTTTTTAACTGGATAGCAGCAGCACAGTTAAATTGTGATCTTAATGCGACCACACTGCACAATAAGCAATAACCATGGAGACACATTAGCTACATCACTTCCATTAAAAGGCAGCCAGGAGCCTCCCTCCTGCTTAATTCAAATCACATAAGCAGAGAAGTGTGACTGCAATATATTTTGTCTTCCTTCAGATGTAGCCGATGAAATGGAGTATGATGAGAGACTCGCACATTTCCGCCAGACCCGCCTCAATCCCTTTGATCGCGGAGAGGGAGAAGATGGTCCCCAAGGAGGCAAGACGCCACCACTGCATGGTACAGTTCTCTCACTTTAAGTTCAACTTCACACCTGTAGCTATGTTCAAAGGGGGAAAAAAAGTTGACTGTAAATTAGTTTTCTGGTGCACTTTACCTTATTATGAATAAACCAATAGGTGTAAACTTGAAGTCATACGGCTGCAACTGGACCTTTTATGTCCAACACTACATATCACTTAGGGGACTATAATACATAAAGTAGGACTGGAACGCAACCTAATTCTGTTTTAACACCCTTTGTCTTTTTTATGTATCAAAATCCCAGAAACTTAATGCTGATGTGTAAAATCGTGTGTTCAAAAATTGTGAAGAATTAAAACTTTCAGCTATTGAAAATGGTGATTTTGGCTGTCAGTCTAGTTTACTTTGGCAGACATTAATATATATTGTTACACTCTGAAAAGATGTCTTGTTTGGTAGACTGAAAAAAGCCAATAAATCTGCGATTTTATAGAAATAACACATTTTAAATACTCAGCTCTCATGGGGTTGTTTGCTGGAGGTACATTGAGTAAAGAAAAAAAATGTTTTATTGATCTATACGTGGAAAGCGGGTGTAGTGATCTGACTAATATATCGATTTTCTTGACAGTTCCCTTACTAAACGGATAGGTGCAGCAGTGTGAGGTAGTTTCTGCTTTTCCAAATGTCACATACTTGTAGACATAAACTTTGTCCCCTTACAGTACAGTAAATACAGAGAAGCGATTAGTTGCTTAGATCATGTTGCTATGGCTCACTTGCTGAATGGTTTAGTGACTCTCTTCTGGAACTGATTATTATAAATAAACACACTTTTGTGGTCTAGTCTTGAACAGATCCTAATACATGAAGAACACTGGTCAGTAGGCTATAGAAAAGGAAGTTAAAAACTGAGACTGAACCAGAGGAAATAAAAGCGTAAGTGTAAGCAGTACTGTAGTAACACTTCCTGTATTTGAGGAGTTGGGAATCAAAGACATTGTTATTAGAGCACAGTGATTTTGACATGCAAGCCTGACGCACTGTAAGCTGAGCAGCTTCATTGTCCTCTCTCTGTGTGGCACTGGGAAGCTGAATTCACCCAACATGTTTTGCTCTGACGTGTATGCAGGTAATGACCACATCTGTCTGCACTTTTTCAGAAAGATAGAGAGTGGTTTGTTAAAATGTAGTGATCTGTGTAGTAGTTTGTTAGATTTTCTGAATTGTCTAATTTATCATATTTAAAATGTCAGTCAACATGCGTAATAAATCCAGTATACACTGTTGATAATTAGTGTCAGTGTCTTTTAAGTGTTCATTTTGTGCAGGTGTTATTTGACATACAGACTTGGGTTTACCACATACTTCATATTGTGTTGATGTTTTTTTTTTCTTTTTTTCTCCTTTCCCCTTTTTAATGATTATATATAGATAAGCCACACTTAAAAAAATCTACTAAATGTACTGTATTCTTCTGAGTTTCCCAGTTATTCCCAGCCTCTTTTCCCACACTAAATTTTAAGTTGCACTCATCAGTAAATTTTTTCAAATGTTAATAGGACAGCCATGTACCTATCATATACTGATATTATGGAAGCATTACCCCTTGGTCTTACGGATATTTTTGAATATTTGCACATAAACTCAAACAAAAAAAGTTATTTACTGTTAAGAAAATGTTATATACTGTACTATCTAAGTTAAGCCAAGCGTTAAATACATGTAACTAACGAGGATAAGAATAATTTCACATGCAATAGACCAATGCACATAGCACATTTTACATGCACAGTGCCACAGATTAAACTTGTTTGTACAAAAATAGTTGATAGTAGCACCAGTAGTTGTTGAAGAATGTTGTTTAATTGATTTAGAGGCATACCATGTGTGAATCTTGGACTATAAATGACCTCCCTGATAAAAAATTAAATAAAATGTAAAATATTTTAAAAAAGACGCATACCATGTGAATGCCTACATTACTGATTAATTGTTAACATGTAAATGCAAAAGTGATCAGCACTTCATAGTTCTTTCAGCTCGGTGGTCTGTTTTGTCAGCTGACTTGGTTACACATTACCAGAAGTGCTTAAAAAAAATTACCTGAGATTCCTTCAGTTGTCTGTTACAAGTTTTTGTCCTCCTCGACTTCTTGAGTGGTGAGTCAGAGTGTAGAGATTGTCCTGGGTGGCCAGAGTCATGTGTGTGAAATTAGCATGCATGCCTGAGTGCACTTAGTAGACCATAGTGTGTATGCTTACAAGAGGAACGGTGCCTTATGCCAAGTGGTCTTCTTTTTAGAAACAAGGCCTGAGCTGTTCTCTGGGACCAGAACCCACAGTTCAGATCGGACCATGGATCTTGGTCTAGCCGAAGACCACTTCTCAAGGCCTGTGGTAAGTAAAGCTTACCGCTCCAAATGAATCTGTTTCATATCGTAAAACTGAGAGTGCCTGCATGCAGAACTTCCTATTCTATTTACCATGTTTGGCACATGCCTTTGCTCTCGTTCACCCTTTGAAGGGTTCATTTGTGGCGTCCGACATTGAGCAGCTGAAACTTGCCATAGAGGAGTGTAAGAAGCTGATCCTGGAGCTGCCAGAGCACTCGGAGAGACAAAAGGACACAGTGGTGAAACTTATCCACCTTCGTCTCAAACTACAGGAGCTTAAGGTTGGAACTGAGGAGTGAATGGAGAAGTACATGAAATGATAGTGTAGTTGTTGGTGCTGGCTCAGTGGCACAATCAGTAAAACCAATCCCAAATTGACTGATTTGACTTGCATGTTTTTTAAATTTTGTGTAAAATATTACAACAGGCATGCCTTTTTACTGGATTGCTAGAGTGATGTGTCTGAAATTAATGCTGCATTCATGTGCATTTGATAAATCTAGAACTCAGGGGTTTGGATAACCTAACAGGTGAAGTTTAAATTATATTGTAGTTAGTCAAAGAGGGTATGAAGAATGTCTCAAGAAATCCTGCTCGGCCTACCTTTTGTGACATCACCTTTAAAAAAAAATAAAAATAAAAAAAAAGAAGGTTTTCTTCGGCTTTCATTGCATCACTTTCGAGCTTTTAGCTATTTTCCTGTATGGGATAAATGAGAGCAGGCATTGTAGACATGCTTAGAGAATGATACGTTGATAAACAAGTTTGTGGAGATAAGCAACTGCAAAAGTTCCTCATGTTTCTAATAGCTCAGTTTCTCTCTCCTGATAACAAATTTAACTCATTTTGTGGTGAAGAGACTGTTAGTATTTCTGGTGGTGTTTTGGATCTGCGTTTTGTGTGTTCATTTATTTCTACTAGCCAATGTCTACCGAATTTAGCATGCTAGCCAGCTAGCCCTGATCTGTAATTTTTCCTGGGAACACTTTGTACTGCCGGAGGGCCCTGTAGTTATAGTGGGGAAAGAAGGATAATGTTTTCCTCACTTAACAGAAAAGTACAACCAAGTCCAAACAAAGCTACAGCAAAGAGAACTAAGTTCAGTGAAGTAAGATGTTCATTCAAAATACACATGCTTGCAATTTGTCCCCTTAAAGGACCCTGAGGAGGATGAGCCTAATCTGAGAGTCCTGCTGGAGCATCGTTTTTCCAAGGAAAAGAGCAAGAGTGTGAAACAGACCTGTGACAAGTGTAGCGCCATCATCTGGGGTCTTATCCAGACTTGGTATACCTGCACAGGTGAGAGACACCAGACAGTTAAACTTTCTGACATAACACTGTGGAGATATTTGAGTAGGACCATTGTAAATCATCATATTGTGCTTGGAATAAGATGTTTTCAGGGCAAATAGATTTTCAAAATTGAAACCTCTAAATAAGATCAAACCAGCTCTATATGAATTTCCTTTCTGAGTTTACATTTGTGTGCAGTCTCACTGTCTGCACACTGTCTTAAGATGTCTTTTTTATCTGAGCCAGAGATTTAATTTTAATTTTAACTGTCATTTTTTATCAGATTAGTAGTTAGAACAATAATTCTAAGACTTTGATTCAATTTTATAATTTCAGTTTGATGAAATATTTTTAGATTTTAATTTTATATTCTCATGTATCCAGTTAATTTTTTTCGTAGACTTACTTCCTGAATGGTGGATTCATACTCAGTGTTAGCATCTTTTTACAGCTCTCCAAATAACAGCCATTAACCAGTCATACCAAACCCACTGGGTGTAACAGTAATGCAGTTGCACCAAAAAAATGTCATGCCTTGTGATTATCTCTTTTCTTGTTTCAGGTTGCTATTATCGTTGTCATAGTAAGTGTATGAACATGATCACCAAGCCTTGTGTCAGGTCAAAGGTCAGCCACCAGTCCGAGTATGAGCTCAGCATCTGCCCTGAGATAGGACTAGACCGGCAAGACTACCGCTGTGCAGAATGTCGCACGCCTATTTCACTGAGTGAGTACATATTTACTATGTTGGTACATGTTTGACCACTTGAAATCAGTAAAAAGAGGATTTTAAATGAGATCAACAGCAATAAGATTTCTATATCGTAGAAGCTTGGTAGAGGAAAGAAGGTGCTCTGTAGTCTTGTGGTACTACAGTGGATATTTCTATATTGCCAGATAGCAGCTGAACAACTGGCAACTCTGCTAAATGTTCTAATATAAATGTAAATGTAAACAACTGACTTATACCATATTATGCTTGCGTTGCTTCTAAGCTATAAGATGCTGTTGGCTCATTAATATAAAGACATAACATTACAACAGAATGGTGAAAACTTTAACTTTCTCAAAAGAATTACTATTACTAAGCAAACAATTCTGTTAGCTGTGGCTGACATGTGACATTGGTATGAGAACAAAGTAAACTTTGTTTCACCATCATATTACAGTTTTTTAAATCTTACATAGCCAAGTATAGATCGCGTAATTGCTGTGCATCCTGCAAACAGCTGTTCTTTGTATCTACTTTAATTGGTATGTTAAATGAATCTAAGTAAAATCCTGCCTTTTTGTTTCATAGTTTGGCTATACTCTGACACATTTGTCTTGTAGGGGGCGTGCCAAGTGAAGCCAGACAGTGTGACTACACAGGCCAGTATTACTGCAGCACATGCCACTGGAACGACACGGCCATCGTCCCAGCTCGTGTCATCCACAACTGGGAGTTTGAACCACGCAAGGTACCCCGACGACCACAACAAAATACACTCACCATGTAAAAGTATCCCTTCCTAATTTATATATTTAATCGAAGTCAATTTATTAGTCACGAGGAGTGCTGCACAGACTGTGGAAACTGTCTTACTATGTTACTACAGAGGTGCTTTTTCAAGTGAAGTCAATTGTGGTTTAAACATCAGAAACATTCAATCACAAAAAAGGCCTGTTTATGAAAGCCAGTTAGCATCTGACTCACTATCAAGTTAAACTCAAGTCAGGACAAAGTTGTGATTCTAAGTCACATGATGTGTATCGACCTATTCATGCTGTCCGCCGCTGCAGCTTTAACTAGGGGTTTCAGCATTCTACAAATCAACGATTTGATTTGACTTGAGTGTAAGGTCCTGATTTGATTCACTTTTCGAATATTATTATTTTCAGCACTAGTGGCTACGCTATTTTTAGACTTGCATCTTGATTTATTAAGATCGACAGATGATTGGTTTCAAGCCCTCACAACTGTTATTAACATTTTCAAAATCTTCTATTTAGAGATAGGGGTAGATTACAGCATCAGCTTGACTTTTTCAAGAATTTTTGGGGGCTTTTACTTTTTTTTGTAAATTGAATAAATTCACCAAAAAAAAAAGTTCCAGATTTCGACCCAAAATACCACCCTGCAATGGTTTAGGAATAAAAAACAAAAAGAAACAAAAGGGTTTCCCAGCACTGCATTTTAATTTGATGATTGAAATTGAAAGCTCATTTCGAACAAATTTCAATTTAACATAAGAAATAATGACACCCGTTGGTTCACCCACCTCACTGTTTTGGTTTGAAAACCACATGAATGTATTCATGTGCAGTCTGTGTTTTGACAGCGTGTATAATTTTCAGGTTTGTCGCTCCTCGATGCGTTACCTGGCACTGATGATACCACGACCTGTGCTGAAGCTCAAAGAAATCAACCCGCTGCTATTTAACTTTGTGGAGGAACTGGTCGAGATCAGGGTGGGTAGCTTCATCTTTTTTTAGAGGCATTGCTATTTATTGATAAGTTCTCAGATTTAGCTTGGAATCACTACAAAAATAATGAGGCTTTCAATATGGTTACTCTTACGGTTGCTTGATCACACAATGCCTCATGTGCTTTGTTGCCATGTTAAATGCTATTAAGTTGAGAATCAAGCAAGTTTTGGATGGAGTACTGCTAGCATGTGCATTTAAACTGAAAATCAATCTGTGTGCATTGAGTGAGACCAACAGTGATGTGTGAGTTTTTGTTTTACAGAAACTCCGTCAAGATATTCTGTTGATGAAACCCTATTTTATTACGTGCAAGGAGGCCATGGAGGCTCGGCTATTATTACAGGTCAGTATCTGTTTACAAACTAAACTGACTTTGCTTTTTGCAGTTGAAGTATCGTTATATGTACACAGACGATGTGACCAATGAGTTACATGTTACAACAGCACCACCATGTGGTGTAAGTGGAGAACCTGCGCTACATCGGGACAGGTGCCTGATGTGAAATGGGCATGCTGAATGTGATATTAGTCTAGAAATACACATACTGTAAACCTGACTTGACTATCTGTGGTAGCCTAAATCTGCAAAGTAACTATTAACTGAAAAGTGCAAGATTTTCTGCCAAATACAGTGGAGTAGAATTAGAAATTGGAATAACATGGAAATACTTGAACAAAGTAAAAGTACATCACAGTTAGAGTACTTGATCAAATGTACTTAGTTACATTCTACCACTGCAGCTTTTTTATTCTTTAAAACCTGGGAATTATATACCTGAAAATGGAAGTAAAAAAAAAAAAAATTGCCATGCACAGAATAGTTTGAGTCTAAATCATAGTGTTTGATGGCAAGTATCATAACAATGCATATACCGTATTTTCACTAAGCAAGTTTGTGTATGTTTTATGGTTCAATAACACAACACTTTTTCTCTTGCACTTCTTCTCTTTTTCTCTTTTGTCTTCTGCAGCTACAAGACCGGCAGCACTTTGTGGAAAATGATGACATGTATTCACTACAGGATTTGATTGACATCTCCAGCGGCAGACTCAGCTGTTCGCTCACAGAGATCCACACCACATTTGCTAAGCACATCAAACTAGACTGTGAGGTGAGCTCATACATAAAGCAGCAGGAATAACCATATTAATGACGTATCTTGAATTGTGTGCTTGTTGCAGGTATAATTACTAAAACCTTCATCTTGTTATGAGGCTCTAGGCACTTAATGGCGACTTTGTTAGTTTCTTAAGGAGTACAAAACGTAAAACCTCTGTGAAACCCAGACTTTCTGACTAATTTTGTGTGTGTGTATGTAGCGTTGTCAGGCCAAAGGATTTGTGTGTGAGCTGTGTAAGGAAGGAGACATCCTTTTCCCTTTCGACAGTCACACCTCAGTGTGCCACGAGTGCTCTGCTGTCTTCCACAGGTTAGTTACTACTGACCAGTCTGACAGAAAACTGTATGTGATTGTGAGAAGTCTAAAATGTCGTTGTGAAAACATTTATGGAGAAAAACACAGCCTGCAGTAATGATAAATAATAAAACGCCAGCACTGAAGTGGTCTTTTTTACCCCTTTGAGCAGAGCTTTTAGTAATCCATAGACATTATTGGGCTATTCTGGTGTAAGATTGTCAGTCAACATGCCCTCACACCGCATACAGAGAAGTAAGACATTCATAGCTACATTTGTTCAACTTGAAATTTTTTAACAAAAAATGTCCATGTTTGTTCTGTGTCTCTTTAGAGATTGTTACTACGACAACTCCACCACATGTCCGCGATGTGCCCGAATGACCGAGCGCAAGCAGGACGACGATGTGAAAGATGCATAACTCTGGAGAGGACCGACTGATGTTACTGGATGTTGCACTTGCGCCTCATGTTGTGCTCTACGCTATCAACAGAGTCTGATAGAAGACTACAGTAGCTTTTTCGTCTTTGTCCTTGGTTTGTCATGTGCATACGTTTATACTGTAGTGTCTTAATCTTCCTGTGCACTACATTATGAAGCAGGGTACTTCGAACCCCATCTGGAAATTAATATATATATATATATATATATTTTTATCCAACTTTTTAATCTATACTGAAATTGGATCTACTGAACACTGTGTATGTGTGTGTGTGTGTGTGTGTTTGTGTGAGTGACTGGCATTTGGTGTGTATGTGTCTGCTTGTATAAATGTACAAAATAAATGCCCTATAGAAAAAAGCCACATCATCAGTAGGTGATTATGCATGCTTTACAAGCCTCGACTTAATTAACCTAAACTGCCAACTATGCTGAATACTAAAATTAAAGGTTGCCATATATGCTTAAAAATAGTTTTGAATTTTAGGGATCATAACTCCAGCTTCCAAAGACAAAACAACATTTATATTAACCAGAAATTTGCCTTTTAGCTTCCTAATGTATGTGTCTATTTTAAATACAGTAAATGCGCTTGAAAGTTAAGTGCGTGACCTTGCACTGAGCATCAGCTCATTAGGGGATAATTGAGTATGATACCTAGTGTTAAATTAGTTTACAATAATAAATGAAGCAAATATGTTAGACTTTGCGATCCTAACATCACTGGGACTATTTTCCCTTCATGTATTCCATCATCTGTTCCAATACTGACAAACACACTCACCTATACTGTCCCTATAGCAGTCTGTACGGGTTCATGTTACATGCATAATATCCCTACAGTCATAATCTGCTGAATCAGTTTAAAATTTCATAAGATCTTAAAAAGATATGTCCAGATAAGAAAGGCTGTGTAGTAAATCTTCAAGACCATAATTTAAAATATACATACATATATAGACAAAAGATACATAATCAAAGCATGCATAACCAGTACAAAGAAAAAGGCACGTGGAAGTTAACTGTGCTGTCCTTTTTATTCAAAACTGTGAACTCATCGTCGACTTTTTTGATCTGTGTTTAATCTGGTTCAGTCTAGTGCAGTCAGTGTGTAGCAAACAGATGTGATTACTCATGAACATCGTGTGCCTCAGATTGTCAGGTTGCATACAGCTGTTATCCAAACGTCTTAATGCACTCGCCATCATGTAACGTACCTATAGCACACTGTGCCCAGAGATGACAAAGTGACACCTTTGGTAATGTGTAAATGTCGACCTCAAGTATTTGTTTTAAAATAATGAGTTTTTGGCTGTGTTATCTTTCAGCATGATACTGTGTAATTTTTTGTTATTTCAAACTAATGGACATACATGGTGTTGGTAAAAGCACCAAAACATGTTGGAGTAGTGCATGAATAAAGTCATGAAATGCATTAAAGCTGGAGCTCTGTGTCAAGTTCATCTTTCACCTATTTAGGGATGGGTTGTGGCACATTGGGCCTCATTGGCACAGATGTGTAAGTAAAACTCTTATACAATCTTATATTTTCATTGAGCTCATTACTGTTATATACTCGGGGAGTATGGCTCCCCTTGTTTTGACATTCATTCAGCTTCACATGACAGATGTTGGTAACCGTCACTTTAAACACAGGCTCTGCCTCAAACCTTAGGGCCCCACACCTCTGCCAGGTAGGCCCATCTGGTAATCCAGCCATGCAGGCTACCTATGTTACATGGTACAGTCTGTTATTCAGCTGTCAACAAAAGTAGCACCAAAGTGCAAAATAGGACAATGCTATCACTCAAATAGATCCTAAATGTTAAACTTATATCTGTGTGTGTGTGTGTGCGCATGCCAAATTTAAACAAATTTACATACATTACATAATTACAATATGTTACCCTACGTTGTCTTAATGATAGATTTTGTATGTCAAATGTAAAATGTATCATATAAGTAAGTAAAAAGTACAATACTATAAGGATGCAGCTTATCATTACTGATTATTATTTTAATGAGTTACTTAAATGCTGGTAGATAAAATGCGAATAATGATGAAAACTCACATACCAGTTTCCCACAGAGGATGAAACATAAGGATGTCTGGTTTTGTCTGATCAACATTCAAAAGCCCCGAAATATCCATTTTACAACGGTAGAAAATTAAGAAATCAAATATCTATTCGTAAATGTGAATACATTAGATCACATTAGAGATTCTTTATCGTTCCTGTGGGGTAATTTGGCTTGCAACAGTAGTCAACACAACTGGTACATATCAAAGTAAAATAATACAATAAATAGTGACAGAAGGAGAGTGAAGAGTGCATCAGTCCATTGTTTGGTGCAATAAACCTACACCTTGTTTAGGAACAGCTGATGGAACTGATCTCAGATATCTCATAGCCTATATATAGATGTGATATATTATAGTTCAATGCACAATTTTATTTTTTGTTGCTTTTTATTTTAGTTTTTATTTTATTTTATAAAATACCCCTTCTCTGTTTATATCTTATCAAATTATCTCTATAACGTGATATTTATAATCTAGAATGAGCAAGTCGGGGAACAACGAAGTATTTTTCACTCTGATACATGAGGTAGTGTAACCAATTCATTTCTGCTTTTCTTTAACAAAAAACAATAATAAATTATCAGAATTGTTGCCAATTAATTTTCTGAATTAGTGAAGTGAATAACTGACTGATCATTGCACCAATTATTTTTTCCCTAGTAAATGTGTAAAATGGCAGAAAATGCAAACTCTCCAGCAAAGTACAATTACTTCATGTACTGACTCTGCAAGAGGTGAGTTGAGGCAACACTGTGCACCCGTCACGCCTACTACACGTGTGAAATCAAATGCAAGGGTACAGGAGGGGGCGTGGAGGACGTGGATATCTTCCGATCATCATGCAACTCTGTATTAAGAACGCTATGTCCCAAGGTACACCTCAATATTATAAGCCGAGTGAAAAAAAACCGCTATGCAATGTTTGGTGCACTACATATACCGCGTTAAGTTGATCGCAACGGTGCGAGACAAAGAACTGAATCCAAGCCAAAAATGCTCCACGCCTGAAATCTCGCCCAGTGCTTTTGTAACCGGAATCGAAATCTCGCGAGATGATGTGTAGCCGTTGACTTGAGGCTCTCCCGTCGCAGGAGACAGTTTGCTCGCCACTTCTTGATGGCCCGGAGATCATCCCAGTGAAGCCCAGAGAGCAGCATACGTGATGGCGCTGCTTTCTGTGAGTGCCGGGCCCTTCTGGACCCGGGTCCGGTCGGTTCGGACGTGGAGCCGAGACTTCTCCACGATTTCTGCTACTTTTCGCAACAACGGCCCACTCGTTTCGGTAGGGTGGCGTTGTTTTGTTTTTGTTTTTTTGTTCTTGTTGTTATTATGCAAAGCTCTGCTAGGCTCCTCTCTCATAACACGAACGAAAAGTTGGTGTTTTGCAACAGCCACTAGCAGACGTGTTGGATAACGGTGTGTGGCGGGCCTCGGGTCACTGTGTTTTAGGTCTGTCGTGGGAAAGAACACAATGTCCCTGAATGCAGCCCCACCAAAACATGTAAACAAACAAACTCTGCAGCTCTGTTTGTGTTTCACTCCTCTGTTATCTGTGCTCTCAGTAGAGGTCCGTGTGATAATGTTCGGGGTTTGCTCAGTTCCATAATGTTTAGTTTGCAGGGGTCGTGTCTCTGTTATTCATTCATTCGGTTGCACTTCTTTTTTTAATGCAAAAAAACAAAGCATGCAAATAAGCTGTTGACTAGCATTAAATTAAATTGAATTGTTATTATTTTTTAAAATTTCCCTCAAGATAAGGTCTGCCATTCTGCTGACTAGAAACCTGCACTGATCACTGTGCTCAAACCAGACTGAAAATGTATTTGAGATACAGCTGGAATACTTTCCTTTGGGGTATGACACTTATAATATTAGACACATTTTTTTGTCTACAATACATCATTTTTCCTTAATTTCAACTCTTTTCCTTTAATGTGCAGTTCTTGCAGGTATTTGTCTCCCTTCATGTGGGTTAAATAGAGCCCAGCCCACTCTCTGGCAGCTGGTAGTGTGCCGATGATGATGTATTGGGTTTCTGTGCATATGGGCAGAGACTGCAAATCAGAAAATTGCAGAAGTTAGTTTATTGCCAGCATATGCGTATGTGACTCAAAGAATTAAAGTTTAATTTAGATCTGTTGCATGTTTTTTTTTCATAGTTGATGACCTTTTGATTCACTGATAGTGGCTTATTTGATCATGCTGTTTATTGTTTATTGTTGTAAGGACTGACCACCTGTGGAATCCATACTCTGCTGCATTTATACTAGTTAGCTCAGTTAGCTGTGCAGCAAGCAGTCTTTGCTGAGAGCTCAAATCCCCAAGGAATTTTTTTGGTGTGTACACGGCTTGCACAGGAGCTTTGGATCGGGAGGGGCCGGGTTCAGCTGCTGAGCATGCTGTACGTGCTTCGCAACTCAACACAGAGACGTCATGATATCAAATCTGTTATCGCTTCGCATTCTTTACACCTTAAACCTTTCTTTATTCAGACATATCTTCATACGGAAAAAAATATTAAAAAAAAGGAATGTATCTATATAAAAAATGTATTGTTTATATATTGTCAGGTTTTTATTAATTTAAAGGTGCATTATGTAAGATCGGCCACCTCTTAAATTCATACTAAAACAAATATGGGACAGCATATCACCAGAGTAACTGCTAACTTTGGCTAGTTACATCAGTTAGCCATGCAGCTAGCCGTCTGGACTGGGTGCTTGGGGCACTGGGGGAGTGTTTGAGTTTACACTGCACAATAACCATTGGATCGTTAAGGGCTGGGGCTAAGGCATGCTAACTTTCGTAGATATCTCTGCACCAATACACTGTATAGAACTGTTCATTCTTCGCATTCTGATAAAAATTGTTGCTCATTTTTTCATGTTTACAACGAAAATTCTTACACATTGCACCTTTAAGTATCAATAACGACACTGGCCTCAAAAAAAAAATTGCAGTTGTATGGAAGAAACACATATTTCAGTGTTTGTACCCTTTAAAGATAATTTAATCAGTTTTTGATATGCACAAGTAACAGTTATGTTCGTAAACACCATGTGAGTTTTCTAGCAACTGTCCAATGTCAAGTATAAGTGGGTTATATGTGCCAGTGTTGCTATGACTTAATGGAATTAGGTTAACTGGGACATAGTCCAGTTTGCCAGGGGTCCTAATGAGATTTCAGTAATCCTGCAAATAATGTTGTGATGGCTTGTTGGGACACAAACATGCTGCTGGACGGATTTCTTATATCAACATGGAAGCTGGTCTGTTCAGCTGAATCCTAACAGCTGCAGATACCATTGCACTGTTCATATCGTGTTTCCATCTATAGTGTCTGTCTGCTATTTCACATACAACATTATAGGATGTTGGATTACAGCGTTGCGTCTGTTCCACGGTTCTTTTAACTATGAACGAATTCTTCATACTCTGTCTCTATTTCAGAAACTGTCCCTGGTGCAAAGGAGATGTGGAGGATTATATCAACACAGTGTCCCAATCGCTCGCTTCCTCAGCTCAAACAAACCACCAAAAGGTAACGCTCCTCCTACTGCCGTTCAACTATGTCATGTAGCCAAATGAGCGCATGCAATGACCTAAATCTTTTCAGGATGACTTCATTCTTTTTTTCTCTGTGTGTTTGCTGTTGATTTGGTTTTAGGTTTTGAAAAGTTTTTCCCAAAGAGTGAAGAAAGCGCTGGTGTCAACAAATCAGCTGAAGGTAGGGACATTTTCAAGCAGTGTTTTTTTCAGTTCTCACTTCATCTGCAGTGTGTGACTGATGTTGTTGATATTGCTTTTTAGATGAAAACACCAAAGAACAAGGATCTCATGTGAGGGAAGAGCAGGCCACGAATGATGACGAGGACGAAAGACAAAGAGGGGGAAAAAAGGAAGAGTCGCACTGGTGGACACGCTTTCAGGTGCAAATCCTGGCCCAGACAGATAACTGTATCTCATTAAACTGCACAACACACTTAGACTGATAACGTTGGATAATTTCACTAACATGTCGACATCTGATATCTCTGAAGGTTAAATCTAAACCTGATTTCACTCCTTTTACGTGTGCAAGTTAATTAGATTGGATAAGATAAACTTTATTTATCGCACAACGGGGAAATTCACTTGTTACAACAGCTCAAGATGTACAGGAAAATAAAAAAAAGGTCAGACACTTACGCATAAAGTTAAATAGAAAATGAATAGAAAAACTAAGATATGTACAAAAAACAAAGTGAGTGGTAAGTGATTGTTCAGGGAGTAATGTTGCACTCCATCTCTTACAAC
Source organism: Sparus aurata (assembly GCF_900880675.1). Taxonomy (NCBI): domain Eukaryota; kingdom Metazoa; phylum Chordata; class Actinopteri; order Spariformes; family Sparidae; genus Sparus; species Sparus aurata. The sequence continues at coordinate 27,218,636 of NC_044190.1, forward strand.
ATTCCTTCTGTCTAACAGGAGGATTTTCCCTGGGATGAAAGAGTTGTTCGAAACTTTGTGATCGGCGCAGCAGGCATGACCTCGGCTTTTTTGTACTTTTACTTCCGTGAGACGGGGGTCCAGATCTCCTGGAAGGACTTTGTGCATCTCTACTTGAACAGGGGCTTGGTAAGAGGCAGAGTGTGTTTTACTCTTGGTGTAATGTGGGTGTATTTTGTGTGCATGTGAACAGATTGGTGTTTGTGCTCTCTACACAGGTGAATCACCTGGAGGTCGTCAATAAACAATATGTCAAAGTAATTCCTGCCCATGGAGTGAACTCATCAGATGTGGTTAGTGGCATGAAAATGTGGTTCTGTCCTCTTGTTTTTATCATACTGAGATCACTCACTGCACAAGCAAAGCAGAGTCATGCATATGACAAAAGACTAATTTATTTTAAAAATCTTTAATTTTAAGGAGGAATATTTCCTTTGTGTCATTTTCTTTAAAAAGGTTAGGCAGTCATGCTTTGAGATTTAAAGAATATAAACATTTGTACTATATGGCGCATGTTTTTGTTTGTTTCAGAGCTTTTTGTGGTTCAACATTGGCAGTGTTGACTCGTTCGAGCATAACCTGGAAATGGCCCAGCAGGACATGGATCTGGACTCCACACGGCGAGTACCTGTATTCTACACCAGTGAAAGCGACGGGTGAGAATTTCATCTGAGGACCAAATCAAATTGAAGTGATTTTTATGTGCACTGGATGTGTTCATGTTGATTCTCATCTCTCTCCCCACAGGACACTCCTTCTCACAATCCTCCCAACCTTACTGCTGGTTGGATTTTTACTTTTTGCCACACGGCAGGGACCAGTGGGTGGAGGTCGGGGAGGTAGGGGGCGAGGAAACCCCTTTAGCATGAGTGAATCCAAAGCCAAGATAATAAAAGGCAACATTGGCGTGCGATTCAGGGACGTTGCAGGCTGTGAGGAGGCCAAAGTGGAGATTTTGGAGTTTGTCAACTTCTTGAAGAATCCGCGGCAGTACCAGGACCTGGGAGCCAAGATCCCAAAGGTGTGCCATATTTTATGCATCATAAAATATTGTGTTTAAGTTTTAAAGTGTTAAACTTCTCCACATTATGAAGTATTCACTGAGACACTTAAATGTATCCTTGAATAACATCTTTGTTTTTCAGGGTGCAGTGTTATCTGGTCCTCCTGGAACTGGCAAGACGTTGCTCGCAAAGGCCACAGCCGGAGAGGCCAATGTCCCCTTCATCACCGTCAACGGCTCGGAGTTCCAGGAAATGTTTGTTGGCGTGGGTGCAGCAAGGGTCAGTACTCAGCTTAACGACACTTCCCAGGAGTCTGGGAGCTGAATGATGCATCACGTGGGCTTCATGCTCATCTCTCAACACAACAATCATTTGGGTCGTTCTCTCGAAGATACAAATGCTTGAATGATAAACACTGTAATTAAGCTAAATTGTGATTGCTGTTTGCTCTGTCCTGTATCAGATAAGGGATACGTTTGCCACTGCTCGAAAAAATGCCCCGTGCATCCTTTTCATCGATGAGATTGATGCCGTGGGCAGGAAGAGAGGCAGAGGGAACTTTGGCAGCCAGAGCGAGCAGGAAAACACCCTCAATCAGCTGCTTGTAGAAATGGACGGTATGCATTTATGTCATCGCTTTCACTGTTCGAGCCTTCCTATCAATCCCGGTGCGACATTTCAAACCGTCTTTATATGCTATTTGTATGTTTCCATTGCAGGATTCAACAGTAGCACTAACGTTGTGGTTTTGGCCGGCACAAATCGAGCTGATATCTTGGATCCAGCTCTGATGAGGCCCGGACGCTTCGACAGACATATATACATAGGTAAGGTGTAGCTTTTGTCTGAGGTCCGCCAATTCAGGACATTTATCTTTCATGCACACTCTTCTCTACCTACATCATAGTTTGTCAGTTTCAGGGATTTCTTTCACTCTTAAGTTTTATTTCCCTTTATAATTTGTTGATAAATGAAATGTTTCCTTGGTTGTTGATGCATTTGTGCGTTACCATGCAACAAATTCAATTCAATGGCCCTTCTGTGCATGTTGACCCAGATCTAACATTGTTAGTGTTTTTTGCTCCAGATGAGGTGCAATGCTTAACCTTATTGACGCTCAGATCTTGTACTTACTTACAAAATTAGCTCAAAGCCTATTAGGTTAGCGAGTCCTTTATTTGCGCCTGGCCTGTTCACTTGTTACGTCATTAAAAGCGTGTGTTGCATACTGTGCACTTTCATCTTTGGGGCTAAAATGGTTAATCTTTTTTGCCTGCTAAGATCTAATTTGCTTTGTGCCAGCAATGCTGGACAATAGTGGGCATGGCAGAATTTTCTCTGACAAAGAAAACTGGGTCAAAACGAGAGAGCTGGCTTTCAATAAAAGGAGGATTAGATAACTGGAGGCCAGGGTGAGGGATGGGACCCACCACTCCTCATTTTTTCTCCGTTCCCCGTCCTTTAGTATTTCTGTTGTTACATGCAAACCGTGTTGGTCGGACAAAAAACACTCACATCAATCATTAATGTTTGATCAGTATTTAGTTACAGCACTTGTTACATCCTTCATGTTTCTATGCAAAGAAAGTGAGTTTAGCATACATGAATAATGCTTTACATGAAGGTCAGCTGTCGTTTTAAAAGAAGACTGTAGACTGAAAACAGTTCTCTTATAAGAGCTAATGCTACTGTCCCTGTCACTTCATGGCATTACATTGTTGTCACAAGATTTGTCTGTTTATATGTTGCATCTAAATGCCCACTTTAACGCACAGGATTTGATGCACACCTCAAGAAATTGAATTTCTAATTTGGCTTTCTGTTGCTGACATCCCTGACCTCTGCTTGTATGCGGCTGTACTTTGAATTTAAGTAGCTTAAAGTGTGTAAACAACCATGGAGTTTGGAGCCATGTTTTGGAGTTAGGTTAGATCTATTATCTTGTGACACTGGCCTCTGAGTTAAATAATCATGTGATGACTATACTTCTGCAGCAACAGAACAATCTTGTTTTTTTTCCAGTGCTTATCATTCTTTTGTTTAAAAAAAAATTTGTTTTCTTTTTTCTACAGGCCCGCCGGATATTAAAGGCAGGGCGTCCATCTTTAAGGTGCATTTAAGACCTCTGAAGTTGGACTCCAGTATAGAAGTAGAGGCTTTAGCCAGAAAGCTGGCTGCACTAACCCCAGGTTTTACTGGTAAGAATTAGTGACATGTGCTTTCGATCTAAAGGGATCACACAGTTTGGTCTTGTTTGCTTTCTTTGTCCCACCAGAGGCTTAATGAGGTTGTTGTGTTTCTCTGTGTGTCTCAGGGGCTGATATCGCAAATGTGTGTAACGAAGCAGCTCTGATAGCTGCGCGTCACCTCGACCAACATATCAGCACTAAGCACTTTGAGCAGGCAGTCGAGAGAGTTATTGGAGGTAAGTTAACAACCAGGTGTATGCACTTGATATTATAAAAATATTTATAGAACAACTTATGAATATGGTTTATACACCATCATGAAGCAATAGTCTTAAAGGGAAAGTGCACCCCGAAACCAACATTTTTCTTATTACCTGTAGCGCTATTTATCCGTTTTGTTCGATTATTTGTGTGTTTTGGAGATATCGTCCGTAAAAATAATATGTATTTCTGATTTTGAATGGTTCCTTTAAAGAGGTTAGATATGCTTTTCATTTCTGTAGCAAGAAGTTTTGATCAATTATATTCTATTAATGTACATTATATCCTAACTTCCATGCAGGGAAGAGACCCGATCCCCTCAGCTGTGTATATTGTACGCTTAAAGGCTGATAAGTTGTTCCGTTACACAAAAAACACAGAGTGCTGAAGATCATCCTCTTCGCTTTCAGGTCTGGAGAAAAAGACTCAGGTATTGCAGCTTCCAGAGAAGACTACTGTGGCGTATCATGAGGCCGGACATGCTGTGGTGGGCTGGTTCCTAGAACATGCAGACCCCCTACTTAAGGTAGTCCAACCATTTTTTGTATCTGTATCTATCTGAATTCCTCTGCAGCCCTCCCACACCTTTTTATGTGTTTTCCTCTTCCACAGTCACATTAAGATTTATCTAAAGTATTAAATTGATAAATGGATTGATTTCAATGCTCTCCCTCAGGTGTCGATTGTTCCCAGAGGGAAAGGTTTGGGTTATGCACAGTATCTGCCTAAGGAACAGTACCTGTTCACCCAGGAGCAGCTGTTTGACAGAATGTGCATGATGCTCGGAGGTCGAGTGGCTGAGCAAGTTTTCTTTCGCCGAATCACCACTGGGGCGCAGGACGACCTCAGGAAAGTCACACAGTCAGCTTATGCACAGGTAACCATAACAATTAGAAGTCACTTACAGGGTTCGTTCAAGGTCTCGAAAGTTTGGAAAGTGTTCGATTATTAACTGTTATGTTTTCAAGGTTAATAAGTGCTTGAAATTGAAAATAAGTTACATTTTCAATGTAAGCTGGAGTTTTATCACTAATAAATCTTTCAATATTTGAAATTAAATGATATTTATGACATTGTCATATTTGTTTGTTGTCTCCTGGGTTTTAAGTAGGAATTTAAATATTCAACAAATGGACAATATACTTCGATTGCTGTGGGTGTAAAGGAATTCTGTAAACTTTAAAAATGTTTGCAGTTGCATTTATAGTATAGGATATGATAGTCAAGGCTTACAGTTTTCAGGCATTTGAAAAAGCTTGTATTTTACACTCAAAAAGCTGTACGATCGCAGCACTTTGAAGAAGCATACCAAGCATTTGGTTTGAAGTGAAGCAACACTGTGTAATTTGACTCACAGCTTTCGATTTTCTTCATATTTCAGGTTGTACAGTTTGGAATGAACGAGGCGGTGGGTCAGATGTCCTTTGACCTCCCTCAGCAGGGTGTCATAGTAACTGAGAAACCCTACAGTGAACCCACTGCCCAGCTTATAGACCAAGAGGTGCGCCTGCTAATAGATGCGGCCTTCCAGCGAACACTTCTGCTCGTCAACGAAAAGAAAGAAATAGTGGAGAAGGTGAGAAGCATATATTTACAATCTGGCTGATGGTTCATTTGTGGTTTACTTAAAGGTCCAGTGTGAAGGATTTAGGGGGATCCAAGGTCAGATATGGATTATAATATTTGTATTCATGCTGTCATTAGTGTATCATCACCTGAAACTAAGAATCATTGTGTCTGTGTTACCTGAGAATGAGTCCTTCATATCTACAGAGGGAGCACGTCCTCTACCAAGGAGTCTGCCATGTTTCTATAGTAGCCCTATTGATGATGGGAGTTATTATCATCATTAAAAGGCTTGTTGTTTGCTGTTTTTGGTCACGTGTCACAGGTGGCTAAACGTCTGCTGGAAAAGGAGATTCTAGACAAGGCCGACATGGTGGAGCTGCTAGGAACTCGTCCCTTCCGAGAGAAGTCTTCATATGAGGACTTTGTCGAAGGTCTGGGGGATTCTGAGGAGGATACCTCTCTGCCCGAAGGCTTAAAGGACTGGAACAAGAATAAAGGGGATGAACAGCACTTGCAGGACAGGCAAAAGAAGTCAGCCGTTTATCTGTAGGCGGACTTACAGCCTCAATGCAAATATACCTCTGGATTAAGGTGAATATTTCAGTGCAGCACCATCTGGTCCAGACGCTGGAAAATATAAATCTCACAGACAGCTGCACAGAGGATGGGGATGTGTTGCACAGGTGTTGTTGTTTTTTTTTTTATATTCGAGCAGGAATTCCAAACAATGACTCATCGTTTTAGCGTTCTGGCAATTAAAAGTCAGTACGTTATAAGGCTTCTGTGAAGAGTCTGAGGCTTATGTTCACTGGAGGTGCCTTCTACACCCTTCCTCCAACACTCTGATGAAGTCCTACCTAATATTCCTAAACCACAGTCTAAAAATGTATTGAGCTCAAGTTACAAAAAAATACAGAAATCAAATGAGACCTGTTTTTGTAAAAATCAGCCTCTTGTGACATGTAAATGAGCTGTGGTGTGCATTGGTCAGTTACACACTGTGCTGGTAGTACCATTTGATGGTGTCGTATGATTTTGATTTTATTTGGAGGTTCATTGTCCTAAAAAAGGTACTTCTTCTTTAGTCTGTGGTCGAGAAATCCCAAAATCTATAATCCTAATAAGAATGTGCCTACAGTCTCATTTCCACCCTGTTACGGTCCTCCAGCAGACTTCAATGTTCATCAACCTGGTTTTTAGCTAATATATCAGTAAAGGCAGCTGTTACAACTCAGTGTTTGTACATTTTGTAACTTTCTGACTGTTATCACAATTATTAATGGTTCACATGTACTGTAGGATGTTTTCTCCTCCTCCGTGTCCCGTACTAATGAGTCAGCACCGGTGTAGACATCCATCGTCTCAGGTGGATAGTTACTGTAGAACTGGGAACAAACGGAGCTGAGAAAGAGTCAAATACAAGCTAACAAACACCACACACTGCTCAGATGTTTGCCGATTTCTAACTCTTCGCTCACACACACACTACCTCACAGCCTCTGTATTCTTAACTGCCTCTTAGATTGACATTATCCTTTATACAGCTCATTGATTGCAATACTCACACTGACTATAGTCTGGTTTTGTTATTAATGAACTGACTCCCGGACGCTCTCTGTGCTCTGCAGTTCATTTTGATAACACAAATGAGCGAGGGCTCAAAGCTAATTGAAAATGAATAGGTTCTTTACTGCGGATGGATTAGGTCCTTCTTCCTCCAACATCAGATCATGCCTTCATGTAAATGTGGCTTATGTTTGATTGTACTGTGAGCCAGGCAAGTTAAACTAGATAAGTGGTCATGTAGCAATTTGAGAACCACTCCCACAAGAGGGTTGATTGGACACTGTCATTATAACGTTGACAGTGTCTTAATGGTTAAGCCAGAGGCTCCTGAGCTGAGTAAACATGTTTAATATGAAGATTTACTTGAACTAATGCCTTGCAGTGTGAGCGGTGTGGGCCCTTGTTGAGACTGTTAAGACCATTGTGACACTGAAACTGTCCATTATTGGAATCCAGATGACATAAAATATTATAACTGATGAGCCGCTGGTTGTATAGGGAGATGTGTGTTTCGTGCCTGCTTGACAATGCACTATTCTTTGTGTTTGCTTGATGAATATTTCTTGTCAGTGAGGATTATTGATTTTACACTGAGATGTTAAAATGAATGAAAAATCTAAAAATGTGAGGTCGTTGAGGCCTACACCAACATTAAACCATTTTTATACCCCAGTGGTTTGTCTTTTTATTTTCGAGTCTTTTCATCAGCCCAGATTCTCTTTACATGAAATGTAATTTCTAAAAATATCAGTATTACAATGCTTCTGTCTTTCTCTTTTTTAACAACACATCTTTAATTCCAGTATCAGTGACTGCCTTGCATGTAAACACGCTTCCACAATCTCATGCATAGTTTATATTTGCATATTAATTATGGGCAATTGATTTTGATGATTAATAAGTTGACTTATGCATTATGCACATATTTGGCCTGAGATCGAGGCAATCATTGTGTTCGGTAATAGAAAAATGTAACCTATTCTAATTTCCAGCACTGCTTACAACCAGACAGCGGCTTCCCTTAATTAACTCTTATACGCCAAACTAGCTGCTGGACATAAATCATGCAAATGTGTGACCTGATGATGTCGCGTGATGTCACCAAGTCAATAAATTTCAGACGATACTGCTGACGTGGCTTTTCATGGGCAGTGTTTTCTGCGGATTTTGACCTCTTAAACTTTCAAGATCTTTTACATGCACAAGAAGAACCTTTATAAATACAGTGAGGGCAAGAACAAAAAAAGCATAATAGGTCTCCTTTAAAGTATCTGCCCTCCCCACACCATACAGAATGAGGCAGTTTTCCTGATGTTTAGCGAATAAATGACGCAACAAAACATACCTTTTTCAAGACTTTTATTGTTCCTCTATTATCCCAGTGTCACTTTTGATCCATCGTGTCACAGCATTCAGAATTATTGGCACTCCTGGTATAGACAAGCCAAATGTGAGATAAATAAATCAAGTAATCAGCTATAACCTTTACGTACAAAGATGTGAAATATTGCATCGTAAGTTAGATTCACCCTTTAATAGGTGATTACAAAACTGTTGGCACTTTGTTGTATTTTTGGCATTCATGCAAAGCTTTTGTGAAGTCCACTCGACTCTGGTGCAACGCTACCTTGATTTTCTAACTGCTTCAAGTATTCTCCAGCTTTGAAGTACCAACTCCAATCGCCTGAGGAGCAGCAACTCCGGCAGCCATCGTTTATAAAAATGATATTCGGAAAACAATTGTCTGAACAAATTGTGAAGAGGAAATATCTGGGTATGGAAAAGTGTGTTGCATATAGCTTGCTACTTGGTCTGTTTATCTTGTATGTCATCTGCACCAAATGCCAATAATTCTGGGGGGCACCGAAAATACAATTCAGTGAGACAAGTGCAAACTTTCATTTCAAATTTCAAATTATAACAACAACACATTCGTCATTAAAATGTAGAAGGTGTGATGGATATGAAGAGTGTGGCTTCACTCACATCCACTTCCACTGATCAACCTGCCTTAATTGCAGGCAACAACAACAACAACAACAACAACAACAACAACAAAAAACAAACCCTGTCACATTTTCAAGCCAAAAAATAGCCTCGGCGTGGCATTTATGTTTCAAATCCTGGTGTTTCAATGTGAATCCCAGTGTCTGAACGTCAAACTGAAGGTCTGGCCACATGCTGTGGACACAGTGTAAAACCAATCTCGCTGTCCAGGCTGTCCCCACCCTGAGAGGCTGTAAGGATGGAGTTGCTGTTATATTTCTGCTGATGTCATACCCTGTCTGTCACTCAAAAACAAAACTTAAAATCATCTGGCAGCACAGGGTGGTCATTAAGAACCCCTTGCATGAAAGACACAATGACTGTGTGTGTTTGTGTGTGAGAAAGAAACAGAGGAAAGGAAGAGAGAAGGAGAGAGTGTGTATATTGCACATCTCAACATCTTAAGTCAGAGCACAGAGCACGTTGTCCAGAGTTCAACCTGAACTGTTCAGCACCATGAGACGTTACGTGAGTGCACAGTGGCAGATGAGGGGGCCTCTCGGTCCACGATGTGCTCACACTCTGGCTGTGTCTGTCTGCCTCTGGGCTTTCTCACTCTCTGCAGTCTGGCCGTTTCGCAACAGATATCACGGCTGCTTCGGTCTCTCCAGTTTCATTAGGGGCTCCGGGGTGTCCGAGTCACTGTGGTGCTTTCTCTCGCGCGGGGGCTCGACTCTGCTGCAGCGCGTCCACGAGGGGGAACGCATGTAGCCACCCCTGGGCAGCATGGGCTGGTGGGAACCTGTGGACAAAACAAAGATGTCACTGACAAGAATTCAAATCTTGGAATCTGCGTTTATACCTCATAAATGCAGACACATACAGGGACGGACATCAGGAAATCATCTGCACACCTATCATGTTTTTCCTGAAAATACAGTTGTCTTAAAGGCGCATTATGTAGAATTTGATGAAATTTTCATCAGAGGAGAAACAAACAAGCCTGACAAAAAAACCTCTTTGTTTTCATGACTGGGTAAATAAAATATACAAACTGACCTCAAAGGACAACACATTTTCACAATGTTGTACTTTGTTTATATGTGGTGGACCATGCCACCTTCCTAGCTTCAAAAAGTGTTCTGGGGACCTTATTTTCCCCTGAGAACAGCTTGTTGTTCTGCCATGGAAAAATTAAATATATCTGAGTTTGTGTTATTGCTTCAGTGATACTCTGAAGATTAAAATTCTGAATTTGTTCTCCAAAACTACACAGTGCCCCTTTCACACAGATTACTGGATAATAACTTTCTGTGAATGAAAGATATTTTTTTGCATCCTTGTGCCCAGTAACTTCATTTAAAAATAGCTCAGTGAGATGCACTTTAAAATGTTACTGTGGAGGTAAACATTTCCCATATTAAATCTCCTCCCTCCAGTCCTTTATCTCAGGATATTCACATCTTGTGCAGACTCATATATCATTATATTCCAGCGGGTTATTAGAAAGGTCTGTTGAGCCATAATGACTTTAACATGTCACGTGACTCCTAGGGATTTATCAAAAACGCATGAACCGCCATTTTTACACTGTCTCAATCTGTTTAAGTTTTGACTTTTAGTCTTCATTATTAACTTATTAATATTCTAAATATAACATTTCTGAGTTTCTGAATTTCTTCTCCAAAACTAGGTAGCACACCGTTAAAGGAAAAGTTCACCCACAAATGAAAGCTCAGTCATTATCTACTCCTCCTCATGCCGATGGAAAGTTGGGTGAAGTATTGGAGTCAACTAAACATTTCTGGAGCTCCACAGCAAAACAGAGTAGCAGCATTCTCCTAATCAACTGAAGCAGACTGGGACTTCTTTCAAAACTGAAAAATAAAAACAGCTGCAAATAAACCAACAAAAAAACCCCCCACAACACCTGACTTTGCACCAGCATGGGGGTGAGTAGACGGTGCCTCAATTTTAATTTCTGGGTTAACTTATCCTTTAATGTCTATTGATGCTGGGCATACAAATCTCTGCCCCTGCTTAAAGTGTACCTCCAGAGGCAGAGTTTAATTTCAACAGTGGCCTTGCAGGATAGAGCTAATGTTTGCCTGCATTATCACACATACATACTGGCCATTTGTAGACACACCACAGATTGCTGCCCATTTAAAATGACTGGGATCACACTGAGATTATCCACAGGAGTATTTCTCTCACATAAAATCTGCTTTCTCTTTGTATCAACTAGTAAATCTACAAAACCCATAAATACAGCAACTTGGCCGTCTTACACCAACAGTTCATTTTAGCTACATGTTTAATATCAACCATGCAAACACTTCTTTTCAGTTCCGCTTTGGACCACTTGGCGGCGATATCTAGCCTGCCAGGGTGACAGCAACTGAGGGAGTGACTGATAGCTCGCTCTGCCTTCCACTGCCCTTGTATCAGTCTATTGTAAGGTCTCCTAAGTGAAGGTTATATTCAGTACCTGGCTTATACTGTATATCTCCTTAAAGCCACGTCCATATCCTCACACACGTTAGAGACTGAGAGACAAAGAGGAGGAGAGGAAAAAAGGGAGAGGCGGAGGAGACGTATTGATCTCAGGAGATTGATGGCGTCTCCACTGGATTTTAATGAGAAGGACAACAACGGCTGCAGCAGGCATCGTGAACACCTGCTGATAACTGTGTGCTGTGTTTACCAAGTTATGTAAAAGTGTGTCTCCTGTATGCACATACTGTACTGTATTAATGTGTGTTTGTGCATGAGACGTTTTCCCTGTTCCTCGTGTGCATTCTTCAGATTTCTGTTGACCTGTTTGTGCCCCGACATCCAATTAAAAGAGTGAAAGGAAAATAATTGAAAACACACACTGTGAGGTGCATTTGCACACCTGAGAGGTAAAGCAATTACACACCTCCCCGCAACATACAATGATTCTCCCGTTCTTTTCTCTCTCTGAATCGCTCTCTTGCTGTCACAGAGTCCCCTAAGCTATGGAGTACTGCGCTGTACTCCTTCTGTGCTGCTGGCGAGCAGCCACTACATTCTTCAGTCAGCATGTTGCTGCGCTTAATGTCTCTGAAACACGACTCTCCTACAGAAAACCTGTGACGGCACGGTGAAAACAACACCAGAATTGTGTTTATATGTGGGACAATGGCCTCCTCTTTCAACCCAACAACACTCTTTTCATGATCCCTGCACAGCTTCATCAGTGTTTGTGAACTGGGGCAAGTATTTAAATGATAAAGCGATTATAATCTATAATATCTTTAATAGAGCCTGACCAATACTTGATACCTTGAGCCGATGCCACTACCAATATCAAGCGAGTAAAACATGCTGCTGTATCTCCAGCTGTACAGCGCATGCATCTTTTTTTAATAATCCCATGACTTTGATGATCGAATACTTTTTTTTATGCCTTTTCACAGCTTTACTTGACAGGACAGCTGAAGAGTGACAGGAAACGGAATGAGACGGGCAGAGGGATGACAGGTAGCCGAGGGCCTCGGGTCAGATTTGAACCCTGGGCTGCTGTGGTGAGGACACAGCCTCTGTACATGCTATCATCTGAGCTACTGGGGCGACATTTCATTGGGAATTTTACGAATTAAAAATAGTATTATATTAGTATCATATTCTGTATTATAATCCCCGCCAGGACAATTTCAGACGATAATATCAGCCAACAGATATATCAGTCGGTTTCTAGTCTTTAAGAGCCTAAAGCTGGCCCAGGGGCAGTGAGCTGAGCCGAAGTCCGACCTTTTACATACAAAGGGGCTTCTATAGCGGGTCTATAAATATGTGGTTTTGTGCTTATAAAGGATAAGACCACAAAAATAACATATTATTTACATTCAGCATTTTTATGGATGTTAGACTACCTGGTGTAATCAGACCATGCGCTCATCATTTTTCTAAATGTATCAATAATTTGGTTACTGCTCTTTTATTTCCTTTTATTTCACTGACCTATGATTTTTTTGATTGTTTTTTGTTATCATTTTTTCATATGTATGTATAAAAATTTGCTAAGTACATGTGTTCAATTCATGTCAAAATATCACATTATGCTGAGCCTCATATGACACAATCACCTAGAATGTATGGTATTTCACTTATAGAAGCCTCTTGTTGTTTTGTTTTTTTACTTATTTCAAGCAAGGAAAAACCTCTTCATCTTTATTTTTGCTGTTTTTTTGAAGTGGCATTTTTCCCAGTGAATCACCACTAAATGGCACAAGACAGAAAGCTGCTGCACTGCCTCTCTACGGGCTTCAATATCACAACATGCTTCACTTCTGGCTGCATCCCAAACGGTGGCATCACTGCAGGTACCTGTGACAGCACACTGGATAAACAGCTCAGAGAGCCAAATTCTCATCACTGACTAGGGTGTGGCCTGTTGTATTTGTTGCTTGTGTCTTCGTGGTCACAGTGAGGTATTTCTGTCCTCGAAAAACTGTCAGAGATGTCAGCTCTCATGGGAGTCTCGCTGAGCAGTCAGAACATATCAGCAGAGGATTTGAAGGTGATAGTGCTGAGTAGTAAACAAACCATGATTGAAGGACACATTTCTGTTTCTGCTCCCTATGTTCTGCATTCTTCTCATGTCTACTAAAGAAATCTTTGGGCCATAACCACAACTCATGGAACTTAAACATAAAAAAAATCAACCAGACAGACACAGAATAGTCTACAATGTCCCTGTCACTGCTCCAACCACAAAGAATAGGAGGCCAAAGCTCTGCCTGTGGTAGTTTTTGGGGGACGCGGATAAACTTTATGGTTCATCAGGCTCATTTCAGTGAGAAACAAAGAGCAAACCCAATGGACAAAGTCAGGCTTTTGTTATGTGCCTCTGGAGCTGCTCTAGCAAGAGACGCCTAATAAAACACTAATTGCCGTACGCTCTCAGCTGTCTGGATTCTCTGAACGGATCATTCGGTTTCGTGAAGTATAAAGGTAGCTGAAGAGCAATACGGAAATGGTCGGAGGGAACGCGCTGAGGAGAGACAGAAGGGTAAAACAAAACAAACAAGACACAAGCATCTATAAATAATGTGCTAGTGTAGTTGCTCGGATTATGATAACTGCTTAAATGGCTCTGAAGGCCGGCTTGTTTCCAGCAGGGAACAGTGAATTATTCAGGAACCCACATTTAGCATGAACTCGCTCACCCATCTTCATCCTCTCCTCTCCTCTTCTCCTCTCCCCTCTGCACTTCATTTAACCTCTCCCTCACCTCCTTCATGCCCACCACACACACGCTCATAGAGTCCGATGCTCAAATCACACAGGGGAGCTCGATACTGCCACGTCTGCGATGCAAGCTTCGACAGAAACAAATCAAAATCAAGTCCTCGCCACCCTCAATTCACTGATGACTTCACGGGCTAATACACCTACCCTACGGTAATCACGCTGCCTTTGTCACAGCTCAGTTTGCGACAGGTTGCTGTTATAGTTTTGAGCGGGGGTGTTCAAGACTTATCAAAAAGTCATCTCGCATGAAATTACAAGGCAGAGTAATGAAAGAGGTTTGAGGGAATCCAGATGAAAACAGAACAGCTGTTCATCACAGCTGAGATTTGTGCAATAAGTTGCGGTTTGGATAAATCCTTTCTCACACACTCACACACACACACACACACACACACACACACGCCGCTGTCGTCGTCCGCACGCCACAGCATCTGCACGCAACAATGGAATGTCTTTGTTCGTGTGCGAAACGCATCATTCCACTGTTTCAAATGATTTAAAATGTTTGCTTTTTTTGAGAGAGATCGACTTCTAAAAATGACAAACAACGTGATGAGGCAGCAACCAGTAAATAAAGCTTTTGCATCCTGTTCTCTCTCCTGCACAACATATCAGATGTTGTTAGCTGATGACATTTAGGTTTAACGTATTTTGGAGAGTCACTGCTTTGTGCAAGACAGCCTCTCTCTCCAGTCGTTAGTGTTTCTGCAAACCACAGACAGGCCACGTCCATGGTTGACATTTGTACTGATTGGTCATACCATGTTCACATATGTTTACTCACATCAGGAGGTAGAGGTAAACCTAACTGGAGCTTAAGAAAGACACAAAGACATTCAACCAAAACAAACACAGTTAACATTTATTTTAAATCGGGCTGATCTCTCGGTTTCGTCGTGAAAGCTAAATCCAACATTTTGGTGCAATGCCCTACCTGCTATGTAACACATGACGCTATTCTTTCAAATAAATCTTCCATTGTTTTGTAATACCAGAACAGCGTCTGTAAAAACAACCTCGATTCTTGTCTTTTGTGCAAAAGCAAAACACTTTGCACTTGCTCTACAGTATCTGTCTGCAGACTCTCTTCAGCAGTCTTCTCGGCTGCTTCTATCTGGGTTGGTTATCCTTCCTCTGTGCGAGCCACATCTGAGGCAGACAGAGAGACAGGGAATAAAGGATGAAGGTAAGCTAAGAGACAGAAGGTGAAGGAGAGGAGGATCGTGTCTGCGGAGAGACTGAGACAAAAACAGCTCACAGGTAGGGGAAGCGAGGGATTTTTGTCAACAAGGCACAAAATGATACGTCTTATGTCAAAAGGTTAAAGACTTTGAACACGGAGGAAACGTTTGCAGTGTCTTCCTCTATTTTTATTCATGACCTGCGCAGGTAAAAATACAAGATTGAATGGCACACTTGCATTAATTATCAATAAAAAACAGATGACTCATCTGAACATGTCATCGTGAGTGTGCAAACATTCGATCATGGTTGGTATGTTGTTTTTCTCACAGGTCTGAGGCCGGGTAAATCTAATTATTTAGCTGTACACCTCCCAACAGCAGGACTTGATCTTGATTAGTGGAAAGCAGAGCAGCGGATGTGAGGCGGTGGACGGGGGAGGCCTCTTGGCTGCTCCATCTCCTGCACCTGGCCGCTGACAGGCAGCTGTGGCCTGTGACTAACAAGAGGCGGAGGAAACTTGTGCGGTGGTGTTTGGAGAGGGCAGCTGAACAGAGTGGACAAGCCACAGCTGTTTAGTCTGCTCGGCTGCGGCGAACACAGGTTTAAAGTTTAAGGAGGTAAATACATTAAGTCATGTACAAGTACAACTCACTGACTTGTTGTTTGAGGCTTTTACAAACAACATCTACAGACTTTGCATTTGGAAAAAACTGTGAGACTTTTTTGAACTATCATATTCAAATTTAACTGAGGTGATTCAAATACATAATAACAATCCTCTCTTGATTTTATGGAGTTTAAAAGCAGATTCAGCTCTTTGGTTACATGCCAGACCCACAACTTTACAGTTTTGATTCACTCTCACAGTCTCATTCATACTTTAACTTTTCTTTAAAGTACTAAAAGGCCTCGGGCCTACAAGTACATACATCATTACATACATACATTACGAAGCATCCAGACCCCTCAGGTCCTCTGGGAAAAGTTAACTCTGTGTCCACAGGGTCAAAACCAAGCAAGGTGAAGCAGCTTTAAGTTTCTTTGCTCCCTACCTGTGGAACAAGCTTCCCGAGAACCTGAGCTCTGCTGAAACTGTCAGCTCATTTGTGTCTGAGTGGTGCCGTATGAAGAAAAACTTCATGCCTTGCCGTTTCTGTCACAGCAGGCAGCTGTTCTCAGTGAAAAAGCTCCAAACTCCAGAGACTAGTGACTAGCAGTTGAACATAGAGCATTTAACAGCTATAGAACCAGAAACCATAAACAGAGCTTAAACAGAATAAATACTGGGGTGAAAAAACAACAACTAATAAATGCTAATGTCACTCTGTAATGGCTGGATGGATTGATAGGCACAAGTTAGCCATATCAACTTTAGAGATGATGCTATGTTGTGGCCCCGTTATTGCAATTATTGTTATTAAGTAAATCTGTCACTGTGATGAGTTCAGCTCAGTTGGTTTAGTTACTCCACAATTATGATTACAGGGAAACCACACACCTGTCTTATACTGCAGTCCTACCACTAGCAATGAGCCTTTATAAGAATCTTTCCACTGAAATTGATAAACGGAGATGCTTTTTAAGTATTGCATTTGACATTCAGGTCTCCACACTCAACGATGCACAGGCTCTACAGGGCTAAGAAACAAAGACATTTCTTCTTTTCCCGTGCCTGCGCCTCTGCGCTAAGAGCTGTTTAACATCTTTAATTCAAATAATTGGCCGTGGAGCTGCAGACAGCAGCTTATAGCACAGATGGCCCACCGTGACCATAACTCACACTTAACAAGCTGTGCCATGATATGGAATATTACTAATAAACAGAAAAGAGAAGGGAGGGAGAAATAAATGACGCTGAAGCATGAGGAAATACTGTAATAAGAAAATTAAGGAGTGAGTGATCGCAGCATGAAGAGAGAATATGAGGGAAAATCTGATTTATAAAGTTTTGAGATGACTAGAGTGAGAATGTCGGACTATAAATCTGTTTTGTGTTTCAGTGGAGTCCAACAATGCAGAATTACACGTGGTCAACCTCCAATACGAGCGTCTTGTTCAGTCACTGTCACAACGTCACCACAGTGATGAACACCAACTGGCTGCAGCCATGGTTGATGACAGTATCACAGCTGAAGTCTGACATTTGCATCAAGAAAAAATGTGATGTCTTCAACTTTTTGAAAAGCACAGTCCATGCACAGGATATACTATTTTTGTGAGGCGGTGTCTAAACTGTGTCACTGGCCCCTTTGTATCATTAGCTGGCATGAAATCCCGTGTGCATGCTGAGAGGCTGCAGGAGAGTCGGAGGAGGAGAGAGTTCACCGTCCGCATGCAGGATGAGGCTCACAGGTCATAAATAAAACATGGGAGAAGATTTTGTGCTTCCTTCTGCAGCCTCTATCCTGTACCTGCTGCTGTGAGACACACGCAGGGTGAACTCTCCCCCCCCCCTTCAATATGCATCTGTGCATAAAACCCTGCACATAACGCATTTGATTAATTTGGGTCCTATACGACATTGCTTCCTTTCATGATTGCTTTCCAGAAGGATCAGATTCCTCAGTGATAGAATCTAAATAGAGCTGTTTAAGGTGAGAATCAAACAGAGTCGGACAATGTTAAAATGGCCGTTTAGGCGCGACACTGTGAAAAATGTTTTTGATAAATCCTTGAAGAAGTCACGTGACATTTAAAGTCATTATGGCTCAGCAGGCCTTTCTAAGACCCCGCTGGGATATAATGATATAAAAACTCTGCACAAGATGTGAATATCCTGAGATAAAGGACTGCAGGGAGGAGATTTAATTTGGGAAATGCTTCCCTCAACAATAAAATTTGAAAGTGCATCTCACCGAGCTATTTTTAAATGAAGCTGCTGGGCATAAGGGCGCAAAGAAACTATCTTGCTACACAAAAAGTTCTTTCTAATAATTTGTGTGAAAGGGGCACTCTCTAGTTTTGGGGAAACAATTCATAATCAGAATTTTAATCTTCACTGTATCAATAAGGCAATAACACAAAGTCGGACATATCAAATTTTACCATCCCTGAATAAACAAGCAAACAAGTCCCCAGGACACTGTTTGAAGCTAGAAAGGTGGCAGGGTCCGCCACATATGAACAAAGTCAAACAGTATGGAACTTTACTACGTTTGTTTATTCAGTTTATTCAGTCATGAAAACAAAGAAAAGAATCAATCAATGAAGATCTTTCTCATGTGATTAAAATTCATTCCCCAAAACGACATAGTGCTCCTTTAAATCTGGCATTAATTAAAACCCAACCTGTGGACTCACGGGGGGGCACCAGTTTGAAAAACCACTGCGAAAGTGCCCACTAGTGGTAATCAAAACATGATAAAGTGCGCTCAAGGGCGTCCTTCCAGTGGACAAAAAGTGGTGACGTGCCTTCCCTTCACCATAAATATGTCATGACTTGCTGTGCACTGGTGCCCCCCTGCATACAGCTGGTGCCCTTTGTATTTTTTTTTTTTTACCCCTGCCCTTCAAACATCCTGACGCTGCCACTGCCGCACCCTCTTTGCGTCGCATAGCTTGAACTTCCTGCCTTGGTCAAAATGTTGTGAGAATGTACAGTGAGAATCACATTTCCATGCAATGTTTTTGTGCACAAACCTTAAGTGAATCTATTAAGTTATAAATGCTATTAAAAATGTCGCCCTCGCCTTTATCTTTGTCATTCTTATTTACTGTAAATAAAGCATGCCTTACCTGCTGGGGACTCGTTGTGGTTCTCCTCATCAGAGTCAGCGAAAACTTCGGCCAGCTCCTGGTCCGACATGTCAGTCAGCTCAGTCAGATCCAGGAGGTCAAAGTGCACCTCCAACGAAGAAACACTACTCAGTGGTTCTAGGAGGCAGAGACAGAAAACAGGGTTTAAAAATACAGAGATTAAAAGGATCCAGTCGTTTTGGGCCGACAGTGCAGAAGAGTGAGCCTTTTAAGAGGAGTCGGGGAAGTGGAACTGATTGTGAACACTGAACTCCTCAGCACATCATGTAGAGTGTGGCGCTCTGGAATCTCTGTTGTGCTTATAATCAGATCAATAGCTGGCTCTCGCAGCACTATTGCAAAATCGATTTCAACAGAGAACATCTTTACTCTTTTATCCACTTTTATGGGTACATCTGTTCTGTACTCTTTACTTCAGAAATGTTTCATGCACAGAAGATTTCTTAAGTCGGCCTCTGAGCTCAGCACTGCAGTCAGTCTGAAACAAGAGTTAAGGTCAGCGGAGATGAAAATAGCGAGTTCCTTAACTCATTGTGATCTCCATCTTTCTCCTGGGTGTGTTGCACCTGTTCGTTTCAGCACAAGCGTTCCTCAGCAGGCTGGAGTCAACACTACTAAACACCATGGGGTGATATTCACATGTGGTGTGTGCATCGACGTGCCGGGCTCAGCATTTCAATCAGGCTGCCTTCCGGTGCTAAAGATTTAATGTAATGTATGTAAAGTAAATTTACTCGAAGCCTACATATGTAAAACCAAGCAGGGGTCGAAGAACATCTGCTTGACTCAGCATCACTTGAGCTGGGAACCAATTCTGCGTAACAGAGCTGAACTAATCTGCCATGATAGCGACAAAGATGTTTGCAGACGGCACTGAGGCAGACCGAGGTGTGTTTGTATTTCCATATGAATTAGTGTGGTACTGCCTGCCAGGAAAACGTCAAGTCTGAATGAAACACTTCGCTGGATGTTTGTGGGCGTGACTTTGCGGAGAAAACGACGGGTTACACGACAGGTTGAAAGCTGTTATTACCCCATGTCGTCTTCCTGCTGTTTGTCAGCCTGTTTAAGACAATACCTCAGAGACCACTCTCCTGCCGCTCTTTGTCTGCTGCTACATTTAATTCCCTGCATCGTCCTCCTGATAGAGCACGTATTGATTAAAAGAAGACTGATCGTCGAGGTGAAGGAGTGGCTGTCATGTTTCAAACAAATTAAAAACACTGAACACCTAAAATGCCGGGAGACCCTCAGAATAACAAATACGGAAGCAGTGGCTACGAGAGAATACGAATGTGAAACAAGCAATTAAAAATGTTCAAGCCAATACAGTTATCCCGATGAGCCATCTCCATCTGATGAGAATCAAACACAAAGACCCGCATCGGCTGTCCTCTATTTCACCCCAAACCATCTGCTCCACTCAAAATATCTTGCTGTCTTGCTCTGAACCAAAGACTGGGTCACACGGAGGCCAAGACCACGGTAGATATATGACATGCATGAATATTTACAGAGCCAGTGACCGTGTTGTCAGCATACAAATGCTGCACGTGAAATTATATTTAAAAAAGGCAAAATGATGATGAAAAGATGAAGGAGTGCTAACAAAAGGTAAAGACTCATGAAAGAGAAAAAATGAGGTGATAGCGCCATTTTAACCCTTTTAAACTGTAAACAATTTGTAAGATAGTTGATTGTGGAGCTTCATTCACAGGTCATCAAATGCTATAAGACAAAAAAAATAACCCATATCGGCAAATGTCATCTCAGATTTGACCTCCCAATAAAACACAACACAGTGATGACCTGTGGGATCCCTCAGGGCTTCATCACAGTCCCCATGTATTTGTTCCACTACATCAGATATTCCCAAACTTCTTCTTCTTCAGATGTCAAAAAACAAAGAAGGGGATGCAAGCAAGGATCCAAGTCCATAGTGAAATAAAGTTTGCTGAAGCACAGTAGCATCCGGAATAGCATTAGCACTGTTTCTACATGTAACAAGTTTGAAATACTCACATATTTCATGCTATCCCACGTTAAAAACCAACCCCGCACGCTTTGATGTTGGATTTCTGAGGACATGTTTTCAGCACGTCAATATAAAAATCCTATTTGGTTCTTCTTAAACTCCAGAAATCTTGTCCTGTCTGTACTCCAGCATAAAGCAGTAGGCAGCCTGCAGTAAAGATGATTTCTTTTAACTGAGATCAAAGAAAGTTTGACTCATCTATCTGAGTATTGGTGACAGTCAGTCACCCAAAAATCCAGCAGTTAACAGCCGCCAAACAGATGACACATGCCAGTTTAACCTCTCCCTGCTGGTCACGATCCCACAGGTTTCCACTAATATGTAGACTATCTTTAGATTTTATTGATCACACTAAAGGCTAAGCTTGTTCTGCCTTCCGGATAAATTAAGTAATAAATATTCAACATCCCCACTGGATTGTGGAAAGAGCTATCTGAAGCTGGACTTCAAATTACTCCCATATAATAAAAGACTATATTATCCCTCTGAAGACTCTCGAGCTACACAGCACTTCATTACACAGTTAAGATAACCAGTTTCCATTACAAAACCAATAACCACTGCACCACGTATGATTACACAGCAGCAATGGAAAGGCTCGGCACTCAACAGACAGATATATTTCACATCCAAAGCTTTTATCTCCTGAGTCTGCTCGACTGATTGCGGTTGGTTATAGAAACACTGTGATATACAATTATTGATTGGCAGGAATCATACAAAGCAAGTTTTAAGAAAAAATCATTTCACATTTTTCATCACTTTAGATTCGTTCTCGGCTGTGTTTGTGAATATATTCTACTTTTCCCTCGGGCTGGGAGGTGCCTGCTCACAGCTATCTGTCTTTTTTGACCCCCTTTTTTCAGGATGACTGAAGAAACTGGAGGCTCGGAGACGGGCAGGCTGGAAATTGCGGAGGAGGAGATGAAGAGAAAAAAGGGAGAGGCAGGAGGATGAGCGAAGAGGGAGAGATGATGCTTCGTATGAAGGTAAATGTGAAAACAAGAAGAGAGGGAGGGGATGGGAGAAGAATTAGACGAAAAGGAAAGAAGGTATTTTGTTAAACTAGCAGCACTATTTGCTGCCAATATTTGCAATTGGCTACAAGGTTATTCCCTTTCTGCTGCGCTTGTTTTTTAAACCACCTCTCTCCCCCCTGTCTCTTTTTTTCCTCTCCCACACCCTATTCTCCTTGAATAATTGATCAGTGCGTTTTCTCTCCCAGGCAGACACACTGAAACAACTGCCTCCATCTCAAAAGCCAATCAGGGGAGCTCTGAGATGCCAGTGGGGAGGACTGACAATAGAGAACTCATGCTGAGACAAAAAAAAGGACTTTGAGTCTGGAGCAGACCACTAGCTCTTCATACAGCAAGCAAACAGTCTTCAACTCCTTTTTTGGCATATCTTTATTTTTTCAGCATGACCACAATGTCACACTTTATATTCATGCCTTTGTAGTTAGTGTGTGTGAAATAAAGGCTCCTTCTGTTTACTAAAACCTAATATGTTTTCCTTTTGAATCAGAATATCACAGTGAGAAAAATAACTGTTTGCATGTTGTCAGTATCAAAAGGCGTTTTGCTTTTATCTTATTTCCCTTTTTCCCCTCTTCACTCTCTGGGTAAGGTGCAGATAGGATGGGCTAAAGGAACAAAGAATAGGGAGGATGGGTGAGAGGGAGGAGTTCACATTTGGGAGAAGGGATGAGAGAGCTGAGAGAGGACGCACACCCTGCAAGTTGTATCTGTGTAATCCTTTTCCCTCGCTGCTGGCTCCGAGGTCATCGGTCCAGCACGAGCAGCTTGTAATGATGACCAGAAAGAAGTATTTTCTATAAACAATTTATTCTGTTGGAAGTGTTTCTTTCCTCGCTGTGACTGAGCAAACAGGCACTTTGTCCGTACAACATGTGAGATAAACGAAGTCAAAATAAAATATGCTCTTCTCTAGTACGTGTACTTCAAGCTTTTTTCACCTCTCTGATGAAGGAAAATTAGCTGAAAATGTAGCACAGTCGCGAGGATAAAAGGCTAAAAGTAAGCATTTCTGCAAACCACGGACACGTTGATTTCTGCGGGTGTCATAGGCTACCTATCACATTGATATTTAAGACGTGTCCCATCATGTTCACATGACATGTTTATCACCTGACTTACATATCTGGAGGTGAAGGGGATGGTGGTGGAGCTACAGACAACGACAGCAGTGTGACAACACATGGTATTTTTAAGGAGACCCAAGGACAGTTTCCAGCCCTGTTTAGGCGACCATAACACGTATTTTAGGCTAAATTCTAAAGTCTTTTTCTAACCCTAGCATTTTTTTCTTACACCTTACCTAGAAAGCACAGGATCTCCATCAAGATTAAATCTAAATGTTTCAACATGTTTGTCGTTGGTTTGGATTTACGATAAGCAGGAACTTTCGCATCAAAATAAAAAATGTTCTTTAAGAAACAACTGAAATCAGGATAAAAAACGTTTTCTTACATCTGCACAACAAGATGTGTAGGCCAGGGTATCTCTGCAGCATCACTTCATCATAACACTTTTCTTTCCCACATTTTACATTATTCAAAATGATCAGCTTCTGCGACTTTTATAACATTGTGATTAAGGATGTACTCCGTAACTTGAATCCCACATTTCTCTCTTCGCCTCCCAGTCTCTGCTATCACAGATCAACAAAAACCGATAAACATTTTTTTTTGCGCTCTCAGCCCAGCACAGCAGTCACCATAAATTTTTAATCTTCCATTCCTGTACATCCACCCAATCACAATAACAAAAAGGCAATTTATCCGCACTGCAGTCTTACATGTGCTTGAATGTATTGGTGCATCTACCTGCTTTGCATGTTGTCATTTTTCATTAACAGACAACCTGCCTTTTCCTGGATGATTAAGATGTCTGTCCTTTTTTTCTCGGGTAGGATGTTTGCTCTGCGCCTAAAAATAAATGGTGCAGATGACTCAGGAAAAACTGTGGTCCCTTCTTTTTGGAGATAAACTGCAGCACTAGGCACAAATTTGGTTTTCACTCAAGATGAGTTTGGCTCTGTAGTGCTGTGGACAAAAAAAAACTCATTGAATTCTCACAATAAAATTCAAAAAGCAGGCGCAGCTTTAAATCCAAACTCTCAGTGAGGGGGGTGAGAATCAATGCACTGAAACAAGAGGGATGATCAATTTTGCGTACATGTTTTCTCAGGAAAAGAGATCTTTCTTTTCTTTCCCTCTGCATGTAGCCAGATACCTGACCTGCTAGGTGACACGGATAGTTAGTGGGTCACATTAAATCGCACAGACACATACATTAGTCCGAGTTAGTGAAGCAGATAAAGGTTGCCTTGTCACCGTGTAGCCTCAGCAGCCCTCTGTGGATCCGTGCCCTGGGCTCAGAGTCTGACACGTACAGGGAAGCCTGTGTATGGGTCTGATGCACAATGAGTCCTTTCAGCTGAGGGCTAAGCTGCAGTGGTTTTTTGAGAATGTGGGACCAGAATAACTAAAACCATTCAGCGGGTTCAAAGATCAGAGACGATCAACCTCGACTCAGCTGTGCGAGGATGTCCTCCAGAATTTTACGTGTGAAATGTGTGTAAGTGCTTCACAAAGTATTGTAACTTACTACTTTTAAGATCGATCCAGTACTGTCACTGATAAGACCTTCGTTAACAGAAGCAGGATTTTTTTTTCTCCCCTTCTTACTTAGCATTCCTCATCCCCTTCTCCACTGGAGACACTCGCTAATGATCAGTCATCCCGCTGAAGGCATTTTTCACCCGGAATTAGCCTGTAACACCTCCTTACCGCCAATGAATATTCATCATCACCATTTCACATCCTCAGTATTACCCCTCTTTTCAGCCCTCTGCTCAGGTACTCACGTCTCTTCTCGGTGATGTGCAGCAGACTAGCGGTGGGCCCAGACAGGCCACCCTCCTCCTCCTCCTCCCCCGCTGGGTGGTGGAACAACTCCTTGGATAGGTCACCTGAGCTGGAGGGCTTCAGAAGCTTCTGGATGTCTTTATTGGGCTCTATCAGTGCAGAAACAGAGCGAGAAGGTTGATCAAAGATTGTTTTTAGATTTTTAATAAAAGATCTAATTAACTTACTGTAGCTCTCATTTCTAACTCAGAACAAGAAAATGCAGTTACATCCATGAAGGCACAGCTTGTCAACGGTGGACTCAATCGCACCCTCCCCGGTGCCCCCCATGTTTGCAAAAACACTGCGTAAGTGCCCTCTTGGATGCCCCTATGGTAGATAACACATGATAAAACACCCTCTAAGCTGCCCTTCTAGTTCACTACAAATGTATCACGATTGAGCCTCTTTTTGGATTTTTCGGCCCTGCTCCTCAAACATCCCCGTTCTGCCTTTGCATCTTGTAATGCAATGAATGCAATGGGTAATGAAGGGGAAGAAATCACTTACGTTACGCGACCCCATTTACTGAAAGAACTGAATGTTTGCTCCGGCGTCTGTCTGCCATGTTCAGTTATTATCCTCCCCACAGAACCATGTTATGTTTCAGCTCTTAATTGCCAAATCTAAACCCTGACATGAATCCTCAAATAAGTGCTTCAGCTGTCTGTTGTAATGTTAATGTCTCAATTTAACACCCAATTTTTTTCCTTTTCTTTCCCTCTGATACATTCTTTATGACATTCCACACTCTGCCTTTTGTCAGTCCTGTATCAGTTTCTGTCACTGTGTCTGCATGCGTGTGGACAGTGCCGACTGATTCATAAACGTTGCGATTCCTTGAAAAGAGATCAGTTTTCTCGGCTGTGGGCAGACGTCTAATTCAACAGTTGTTACATTTTAGTGTTTCAATGAAGATTCGGAGCGCCTCTCAAACATCCATTCAAAATAGAAAAACAAGTTCACACAGGCTATTAACAAAGTCTGAAAATAGACTGTACTCAAAATAGCATCCCTTCAAATGCCGGAGTATGCACACACTGCTCACCTGTTTGTCACCGATGACAACACAGTGGGGAACGTGATGATGAGACGGAGTGAGATCAGGACAGGACCAAAAATGATAACAAGCAAATGAAACCGCCTTTCCTAATTGTATGAGGGATTTGATTACAGGTGATTCTGTTGCTACATCTCTTGGACATTTTAGATAAAATCATACAACAGATTTATTCGCACTAAGCCAGTTCTATATCAAAACATAACATAACGTGTTATGTTAGTCTCTCATGTACGAGAAGTGTGGGTAGCAACATTCCTGCAAAAAGCGACACCAGTATGGCTTTTTATATGATGACATGCAGAGTTGATGGAAAGCAGTGTGGGAGTACATCAGCGTCCTGATGGGCCTGAGCAGATGGCTTCTTCTGCCATTTCTTCTCCCCGTGTGTTGCAGCTGAATTTCTAATTTGAGATGAAAAGTGCATCACACCCGAGGACAAGCCCAAAAATGAGGGATTCTGATTTCCTCCCTCCCTGAGAGGCCGAGTGCTCATTGCTCAGCTATTGATTGGCTTCCAAAGCAGCGAGGAGTCCACACAAACTGTGGGCTATAGCATTACCTCTGCTGTAATAATGACATGGTTGTTCAATATTTGGACTATCCGCTGGCAGCTTTGGTTTCCATTTCCATCACCTTTTCTTCAGCAAGCACTTGTTGAAAAAAGTCACGCCGGATTACTGTTATTCCCCTTACCTTTCTAGCATTGCTTCCAGGCAGTTTATTACACATCCAAGCTCTAATTTTATCCATTAAATCAGCTTTCGCTCCCGGGGAAATGTCATCACTAAGAGCTACAGGAGCTGCATTCATTAAGATGCATATTAAATGCATTTGTAATGAACTCTTCAAGGAAATGTGAAATATGCGTGGCATTACTTCATGTCACAAAAACGTCTCCGGTTTCAGACACAAGGCACAACAAGATGAGTCGAGCTATCAGTCAGAATGTTAATCAGCGACAGAAGAAAAGGAGCCCTCAAGAAGGTCACAGTATTATCAGCATGTAAAAGGACGACATGTTTACACAGATGGTCTGATTTAACCACCACCTGCCGGCCCGGCTGTGGAGAAAAGCAAAGTAAATAACTGGAATATAACTCAGCTATCAGAAAATGTGGCATATCAGGCGGCGGCTGATGATGTCTGGAGCCAGCAGCCGTGACTGTCTGTGAATCAGCTAACCTGAGACACACAGGCAGACAGATGGAGAGAGAAGGAGAGAGGGAGGATGTGATGTACGCCGGCCAAAAGTTGACTCAAACTTGGTGTCTCGGTTCAATAAATCAATCAACTTGTTTGTAGCGGGGGCAGGAGGGATTAACACCCCAACATCCTTTTTTTCGTCAGGTCATTTATCTTCTGTACTTCACAGTCATGCTTGTTTGTTACACAATATGTGCTCTAATGAGCATTTCTATGCCCACTTCTCTGAAAATAGATGACCGAATATGCCGTGCACTCAGGAATGAATTTCCCCCTAACAGTTTAAACTGCTCTTGGTGCATTTTCTAGCCATATTAATTCTAATCCCCACAAGCTGGTAATGTTTTATCTGCCGCTAATTCCTTAATTCAGAGTGGCAGTTAGTTCAGAAGAACGAGGCCGATGACGGCTTCTCGCTGAAGCGCGAGTTCGATTCGAGCGCAATCAATAAGAAGGCTATTTATTTCTGAGTGCTGGTCCTGTTTGGGTTTGTTGGTTCAGAACAGCCACCATTCAAACAAACACTGCTGTCAGGAGGTCACACTTTGTGACACATCATAACAGTGATGTTCACTCTTATTCAAAATCTAATTATAATGAACAAATAATATCACAATTTGTCATGGGCCATCAGCACGAACAGGTAGTGGTCACATAAACTATGTGAACAAATCCATGGCAGGAGAATAATGTCCCTGCATTTAAAAAGTATACTGTTATTGTGGGTAGCTGCTGAATTTCTACCTTGTAATGGCTGCAGAGATGTTGTTTTAGCCTGAGGGAGTAATGAAGCAACATCTTAATAGTGGCTGATGGCACACTGTAGATTCCAAGGCAGCTAATGTGATAGACAAGACAAAAAAACTACCCCTCTGTACATGATGAGAATGATGATGAGATCTTTACACTTATCAGAGGTATTGTTCTAACCTTCCTTGCATGGTCATGATCAAATGAAGATCAACAATCACACCTCTGAATTTGTAGCTGTTGCAGTGCAATAGTGGTTTTGTGCAGCGCTGCCACACAGCGCCTGCTTCTTTGGACGGCTTTTACACAAAGGCCATATGCATCCACTATTGTCCAGCAATTTGTCCAGCTTTTGTGTGGCTGACCTACAGTGTGTGGATATAAAAAGACCTGCCCTGCTGGGGCAATGGATTCAACACGAAGCTTAATTGTGGGAATGAACCCTCCACAACTGGATCCTCGGTGAGGAAAATGATCAAAGACAGAAGTACCTTCCAGTGACTTGACTAGACTAGATTCTTTTCACCATTTATAAAGTGTCAGTACAGTAATGAACACCTGGGACATCCTGTTTTAAAAGGAAGACTCTTGCTATTCAGCGCACAACTCGTTCAAAAGACAAAGACACTCGAGTGGTGTGACAAAAGCTGATGCACAGAGAAAAACAGAAAAACGTCTCTTACCTGGGCTCCCTGCCCCTCCCTGTGC
Source organism: Sparus aurata (assembly GCF_900880675.1). Taxonomy (NCBI): domain Eukaryota; kingdom Metazoa; phylum Chordata; class Actinopteri; order Spariformes; family Sparidae; genus Sparus; species Sparus aurata. The sequence goes on from NC_044190.1 coordinate 27,247,161, forward strand.
CTCCATGCAGCTCAGCCGAGAGTGTCCTGCTGTTCACCACACCAGCATCGCAGACGAACAGGGAGGGAAGAAGGGAGAGGCGAGGGGAGAGAGTGTGTGTGTGTGTTGTGTGTGTGTGCATATGAGAGAGAGACAGAGAGAGAGTGAGAGAGAGAGAGAGAGAGAGAGAGAGAGAGAGAGAGAGAGAGAGAGAGAGAGAGAGTGAGTGGGGCGAGACCTCAGCTCTGCAAAGACTCTGCTGCTCCTCCTTCTTTTCTTTCTGTGTGTCCTCCCTTGCTCTAGATTTCCCAAACAGGTGATTTCTCCTCTGGCACGGTCCGCCTGCCCTGCTCTGCCATCAGAGGCGTGTGAGTCCCTGCACTGCCTCACAGGGGGAGTCCGCCACAGAGAGGGAGGTCTGGGAACAGCGACATCACTGCAAATATCTGAGCCACTTGGTTTGGTGAACGCAGCATTGTGAGCCTCGGCTTGGTATGCACAGAATACACAGAAAGAGAGAGAGAGAGAGAGAGATCCAGGCTGAAAGAGGGAGAGAGAGACAGAGAGAGACAGAAAGGGAGAGAAAGGGAGGGAGGGTTGAGCTGGCAGCCAGCCCAGACTGACAGAGAGAAAGAGAGAGAATGGGGTGTCAGGGAGGTTTATGGACCACTGGAGGGTTTGTGTTCCTGTGTGTGAATGAGTATCCACTGTGTGTCTGTAGCATAGAAATGTGTGGATATTCTTAAAGTTAAACATGATGATGGGTCAGTTGATGTAAAACCAGGTGATTGAAAGAGATCTCTGGCAATCAAACATATTCTAAGGGCCACTGAGCCTCCATTCCAATTCTGAAGAGTCATGACACATAATAAAAACACCCGTTACGGAATCCCTCGTCTGTGGTCTGTGGTCTGACAAACCTTCAGAAAAAGCAAGAAAGGGTGCTCCTTTCTGTTGAGGGGAATCTGTTGGTGGAGCTCGCCCTCTAGTGGTCCGATCTCCCTCCTGCAGGTAATCAAGAGATTGTGTTGTGCCACTGACCCACCAGAAGTCCCCATCTATACCGCCATCAACAGGTAGGACTCACATCCTCCATCTGCTCCTGTGATTAGAGTCTATGAGAAGACAACCCACTGGCATTGTTGGCAGTGTAAGTTTCTACCTTTTTTTTTTTGTTGCAATTTAAAATTCTTTAGATTCAATTTTCACCTTCATCTTGTTACAACGCTGTGTTTATAATCTGGTTGAGTTTAGACTAGAACAGCTCTTGGTTAGTGTCAGGAAAAGATCCTATTTTGGCTAACAATACTTTTTTGGGTCGTCACGTGGCGGGAGACATCCCGACTTCCTGTTAAAAATATCCAGTGGATGCCTGGAAATTGTCCTGAGGTCTCCTTAAAAATATCCAGTGGGTTCAAACCTACAAATGCTGAACTCAGTCTTGAACTGTGGTCACTGGATTGGCAGCCCGATCGCCTGTAATGAAAAGAAAACATTGTTCACTGGGCCTTGAATAAACACTATTACAGTATCTAGGTACCCAACAAGAGCAACATCTATCTATTTTTCTATCTATCTATATATGTATATATGTATGTATATATCTATATATATAAATATATCTATATATAGATCTCTATATATATAAATATATCTATATCTATATATATACATATTATCTCTCTCTCTCTCTCTATCTATATATATATTACCTGTGTAGATCATAAATAACATAAAACAGATCTGGGATAATCCAACACTTTCAAAGAACCTCAAAACAAGCAGGGTGGATGGCTTAAGTTCTATGTTGGTGTAAACAGATCTGCGTGATCAGCAATAAACAACGTAGGAGGCTTTGAGAATGTGACTTTTATGAAATAATTTGGAGAACACAGGAGCTGAACTTGTTTACTGCATCGTTGGCTCGACCACCATAATTTGTTTATACTCCCTTGTACAGAAGTGGCATGTGAAAGAACTTTCCATAATAACAACTGTTTTTGCGGCATGCCTTGACAAGTACTGTCATAAAGTTTGGTATAAATATCTGTGGTGCCCAGAGAGTGAACCTGCTGACCCTGGTGACTTTCTATGCCACCAGTTTACTGATTTGCAGTTGCGAAAGGGGCTGCATCTTTGTTCCCAGGGTCCTTAGTTTGCCAGCTCATACACATTACCCGTTCTATTGTGTTCAGGTCAAATAATCCTAACCCTAGAGCTGGGGAACATAGGACCTAATGACTGAAATGTTGGCATTGGTATGCTTAAAAACAGCAAAGGGAAGAGACATGTAGAACAAGCTCCTGCACACTGTCTGACTTAAATAATAATAAAAATACAAAAATACAGAAATGCATTTATTTGAGACTTTTCTATACTAGACTTTCATCAAGCAAAAAGGTCTAGTCCACGACCTTAGTCTCTTAGTCTTGTTGTTGTGTTATACTGTAAAAATAAGGTGTTCATGTGTCCATATGTGAAATTAGGATTTTGTGCAGGATATAGCAACACTAAGTTTCCTTTTAATAAAGTCACACAATACAAAAAGCAATGTCTGTCCCTCGTACACTGTACTTTACATTATAGAAATTAACTGTGGACCGCTTCTCCGCAGAAGACATTTGTACACGTTACAACAAAAGATCAGGTGTAAATAATCAGATTAATGACGCCTAATTCCATTTAGCTGCTGGCTCACTGTCACTGTATTTTGAAAATGTAAGTTTCTTGTAATGTACCTAAATATAAGAAATGGAATTTTTTCAAGTGTTTTCCAAATAACAGTCACATTGTTAGTGCTAGATTTTATGGTGTTAAGAAGTTAAATTCACCTTTTATCCAGTTAAAGAAAGATGTGACATTTATGTATTAATGTGTTATTGTTACAGAAATCCTTATAAGTTCATAAGTGTAATTATTCTCCCCTCATGTGTTCCCTTCTGATAGCTCCTTGTATAGTAGAGTGCTCACCGGCAGAGGAGGACCCTCCTCCTCCTCTTCAACACCATGAGAAAACTGTCAAACAATTCTTGCTCTCCAAACCTTCTGTCCTCACTGGGATATTTCAGAACATCTGCAACTACTTCAAAACTGCCACAAACACAACCATCCGCTAGAATTTCACTGCAAAGTCCTGACCAGTGCAGTTTGCGAGAACCATGACTCACGCGCCATGAGGTCTCATATGCAGAGGTTTCATGTGGTGAGTTCAGGGAGGTAAAGTAAACTGTGAAGAGACTGCTTTCTCTCATGGGACTTTGGAAATGTGGATTACAGATTGTACACACATCATGCTGTAGACACTGAACACTGATACCTGTGGACCGCCTGAACAATGCAGGTGAGGATGGAGGCGACGGAGGTCTACGATGGTAGTGCTCCTGAGATACATTCAAAAGTAAGGAACAGTGGGGATGTAGTTTTAGGATGAGACACAAATCTTGTTGACCCTGATGAATGAACTAAATATGTGAACATAAAATACAAGCAAAGCAAATTAAACCATGTATTGGGATGACATATTTTAACAGAGGCTCCATGTGGCTGTTGTGTCCTTTATTGGCTTTACAACATCTTCAACCATTGTGCTCCTCCTCCCTCCTTCAGTTTCATTTGTCTAACTGACACCTTTAAACAAAACGACCACACAAGTGAAGTACTGAAAACATCTGGTGAGGGACTTTTTAAACTGCAGTTTCTAAATGCAATAAATTATTAATATGTGTTTTCTACTCGAGGTTGTGATATACCTAAATACTGAATTATTTATAATGGCTACGAGTGCAGCTGTACTGAGGATACAAACCTGAAGACTGACTCAAAACTTCTTTGCTTTGACCATAAATTGTTGTTTTTTATGACCAAAAAAGACATTACAGTCACTGCCCTCAGAAATGCCCCTGGCACAGCTGTGGTTTAAGATACAGGCACAAACACATATTTGGTATTTGTTTTTTGAACATTAAAACATGTAAACGTTTAGACACCCTTACATGAATATATGAACCTAAAAAAGAGGTATAAAATGGGACAATTATAGTGTAATTCAAGAGAGCCAGCTGCCATGCAATACCCACGCCGAACCGCACCATAATCCTGCTGGTTTGTACTCCACAACAGATGCTAAAATTGGTCCCTTTCTCAGCAGGGACACTGCCCCATCCTCTTCTTACAGCTATAATCGTCTTCGTTCTGGACTCCTGCAAATTCATTTGCTTCCAGAATGCTTCGTCCCACCCTGTATTCGACCCTGTCATCCCCTGTAATCCCACCACTTGCTGCTTGGGCGGCCTGAATTGAACGCAAAAACCTGGCAATTAATGCAGGACTCTTAAGTCTAAGACAATAGCACAATACTAGCTATGACTGTTTTCAGTTTCCATAGCCTGACATTAAGTTGGTTTCATCTTTGAAAAATAAAATGTGTGCTTATGTTTTAATATACAGCAGTGTTTGCAATTTGTGTGTGTGTGAAGTTGGTAGTTTTATCATATCAGGTCAAAAGGAGCTTAAAAAAGAAATTTAAATAAAATGTCTTTATTTTAGACTTAAGTAGCAATGTGACAAATAAGGATCACAGGCAAATTTATTAAATCTTATTTAATAAATCTACTGAAAAATTAGATTAATCTTTCATACATTACCTTACATGTATTTTCCAAGTGGAAGTAAGTATTGCTTCCTTTTCTTTCAGCGGGCAGGTCGAAAATGCAGTATTTACATGTTTTAATGTGTTAACACTACAAGATGGACTCATTTTTATATTGCTTTTTTAATGTTCTACATAATGTTACTCTTGTTAAATAAAATAAGGTTTGCCTTTCATGTTGCCATGTCTGTCTTACACTTAAAAGGTGCTAAACAAACAGGCTAAACTTGCAGCTAGCCTTTATATTAGAAGCGGGAGGAAGAGAAAAGTAAAAAAAAAAATAAAGATAAATACTCACGTAAAGTTCAGGTATTTTCTAAAATTAACTCTAACGCAGTGTTTTGTTTCATGTTTCACGTCACCGTGTTTTTTCCCAGGCAGACCTTTTACAGTGTGACGCTTCCGGTTTCACGTTTGGTAAAGTTTGACCTCCTTCAGCCGCCGTAGAAATGATAAACACTGACAGGCAGCTGTTCCCTCAGTATTATGTTACAGAGCGCACTTGTAAGATTTGACATCGTGTAGCGTAGCAGAGTGTTGTAGAAGAGACCCATTCCTGTTAACATATAACACAATGGAGCCTGTTATATTAATAAAACCTGGTAGGTTGAATGTTCGTGACGCGTTGTTGTTAAAACAACGAGAGTGTCGATGCTAGTGTGCAGACATGTTTGGCTAATGTTGCTCCAATGTAGCTTCACTGTGAATTTGTCTCAAAGCCCTTTTTTTCTCTTCTGTTTTCTCTTCAGGAGCGTCGAAGTGGGACATCCGTGAGAAAGTTTGGGACTACATCGAGGATAAGAATCTGGCGAACTTCCCGCGGCCCGTTCACAACAGAATCCCCAATTTCAAGGCAGGTTTTTATTAAAGCACATTCGACTGAAGGCTCAAGACGAACACATGTGTTACTGCAGCTATAGGCAGCTGTGAGCTAAATTAAATGCACTGCTGGTAGTTTAAGTGTTAACTGAGATATGAAGGGGAGACATTTTTAAGAAGGCTGTGACAAGGACTGTAATCAGCTATATGGTTTTGATTCAGTGTGGTTTGATTCATTCAGGGTGGACTCCTCACCGTGAACACCTGTTAGCTGTCTGTTGCAGGGAGGCCACGTGTGCACAGAGCAGTAAAGTAGAGAAGGTTTATATTAGATATATGTGTACAAACAGGTATATTTTAATAGGACATGATAGAGAGAGGTAAAGAAAAGTGATAGTTTATGAAATGACATTAAAACTTTAATTGGTGGAAGTGATTGACACTTTGAAATGAGCAAAGACAGCTGATCCACTTTCATATTCTGCTTTTCCATTAAGCAAAATGTGATATGTTCTTTGTAAACAGAGCTCATTTTAAAAATTCATGCAGGTATGAATTCAAGAAGCGTAAACTTTTCCTTTTCATTGTCAATTAATCTGTCGACCATTCTCTCGAATAATCAGTTAGTTGTTTGGTTGAAAAAAAAAAAAAAAATGTCAGAGAATGGTGGAAAATGTCTCTCAGTGTTTATCAAAGCCAAAGAAGATGTCCTTGAATGTCTTGTTGTGTCCGTAACCCAAAGATATTCAGTTCACTGTCACAGCGGATAAAAGAAAAAAGAGAATATTCAGAGAACTATGAGTTGATATCTGTGCTGGAATCGATTAATTGGTTATTAAAGTAGTTTGTGACAATTAGTTGATTGATTCGTTTTTAAATCTCTATTAGCTGTGTTGTGTTTGGAAGATTCAATTATCATAGATATTGGATGTTTAAGCTGTATGTTGAGGTAAAATCACTGCAACAGTCATGACACCCAGGTATCAGCAGCTCTTGACTGATGTTCTTAAATTCTGAATGAGTAATGGTTATCTTGTCCTGTGCATATATGCATCTCTTTCACTGTTTACTAAATGTCCAGGGTGCAAATCAAGCATGCGACAAGCTAGTGGAGCTGCAGGAGTTCAAGTCCAGCCAGACAGTCAAAGTAAACCCAGACAGACCCCAGCAGCAGGCACGCTTTGTCACCCTGGAAGTAAGTGGAAAAACACAAAACAAAACCAACTATCAACTGCCCTTTTGTCCTCCTCTTCTCCCACCCAGGGTGCTTTCACAGCCTGTGCCAAAGTGTCTGAGCTGCAGGTGTTCACCCACACAGCTGAGGTGAAGGTGGATCCTGATAAGCCTCTGGAGGGGGCCCGGCTGGCAGTGCTGCAGGTAGCACTGCACTGTGGAGAAAAAGAAACGCTGTGCTTCTGGCTGCACTACAGACATTTATTTACTTTGTCTTATCTGTCTTGTGACCATGTCAGTTTGACCTGCACTTGGGGGAGTTAAATCAGTGATTGTGTTGGTAATTCAGAAGGATAAAAAAAAAGCTGCACTTAGAATTGTTTAAGTTTATTGTACGACATCATTTCAGGACACCTCACAGCTTTGCATCTGCTGAATTTGGATTGACATAATATTGCTATGTTCATCATCACTCGCCGAATTTATTCCAAATGAAAATTCGTCGAAAAATTTTGGTGATTTTTTTTTTCTCAGGCAGGGAAAACTTTATTGGTCCCGACTCCTCGTCTTCGCACCGGTCTTTTCAATAAGATCACTCCTCCACAGGGGGCCAACAAAGAACAGCTACGCATATGCTGCTCCTCTCAGGTTTGAACAAGCTGATTTTACATGTTTTCATTAACATTTTTCAGCAAGAATTCTGACGAACAAACCCTGAAATACTGAACCTCTTCCTGTCTCTTCATCTCCTCCTTTCCCTTCTGAACCTCTTCTCCAGGGCGTTAAAGACTTCAGTGTGCCTGTTGGACTGGATGCGAAGGTGAAGGTGGACCTGGTGGTGGTTGGGTCTGTGGCAGTGTCAGAGAAAGGTAACTGTTAGTTGGCACCTCCACCAACAATTAACAACCTCACCGTAATGATTAAATTCCTTGGAGCCTGAAGATAATGCAAATTTGCCCCACTAAATAGACAGTTAATTATCATAAACGTACACCTAATAATTTACATATTTATATAGAAAGATTGGAAATTAAAGGGGCACTAAGACATTTTGTAGAAGAAATTGAATTTGAATATTTACAATATATGTAATGTACAATATATTATAATCCAAACTCAGAAATGTGTATCTTTTCCATAACTGAATAAACAAGCTGTTCTCAGAAGAAAATAAGATCCCCAGAACACTGTTTGAAGCTAGAAAGGTGGCAGGGTCCGCCTCATATAGTATATAATGTAATATTACATTTAATATTTATATATACTTGCATATTAGCATTATCTTTAGGAAGACCTACACAAATTATTTCTTTCATGCCCTTCAATAACGAAGTACCACAAAGATGACAAAAAAGTTGCATCAGGCTAAAATGAAAATAAAACTGTTTCATCATATAAAACAATATAAAAGAGGCTGTCCTTCTTAACGTTGCCTCATACTATCAGGCAATTGCTTCAACAATAATTTATCAATAAAAAAATTATATAAGAATGGCTTTCCTCAAACCATTAAATGATAACACAGACTGAAATGGAAAAACATGTTTGAATCTCATAAAAAATAAGCTTGCTCACAAAACATGGCTTTACAGTCGACTCGTCCAGCTGATCTGACGAGTTTATGTCTTAAGCTTGTTGGTTACAACTCATGAAAGTATCATGAATATCAGGCGAGTTCTGGCTTAAGTGTGCCTGCCAGGGGACGATGACTTCAGTAAAAAAAATAAAAAAAATAATGTCTGTCCTTAAGTGAAGAATGTATGTTATGACATAATTCTAGAAGTAACTGTAATCTGATAATTGAATTTAGTAACAATAACACGTTATATCACACAAAAAGCGTTTTTCTCATATTAAACGGGGAGACGGTTGGGAAAGGAGAGGTTGCAGGTTAACAAAGGGGGATGGCATCTCCCCTCATCCACCCTCAAATCTCCTGCTACAGTTTCAGACAAATGTAGTGTTGTAACAGTAATGTGTTACACAGCAACTCGTTACCCCCAACGCTTGACCTCACCGTTAAAAAAAAAACAGCAATTAAAGCAGCTGGTGTGTCCTGTGTTGTTGCTGATTTAGAGAACTTGAAAATGATTTACTTAAGTTTCAGGACTTAGGACTGGTAAGACTCTGCTATGCTTGTGTATTGTACGATGTAATGAACATCAGTGTCTCACAGAATGTGACTGTTTGTGATCAGATACTGACTCTGCTAAACCAGTTCTTTGAAGATAGGAAATTAAATCCTGTAAGGGTGGTTAATTACACCGTGGAATATGACAAGAGACCGAGGGGATATGTCGCGTAAAAAAGGTCATATTAAATGTTGTGTTGTGATCACTACATGTGTTCGTGGCCCATGGAGGCACCAGAACACCCTGTCAGGAAGATCTGAAGAAGAACAGAGATGGGAATGGGGGCAGATGTGCTTAATCAGATCCATTTTCGCTCTTTGTGGGTTCGGCTGTGTTCCGCCCTCCCTGTAGATTGTCCCATCACTCACAATGCATTTTGAACCTCATTTTCAAAATGCCAGAGATAAGTGATGCGGCGCTGCGGCGAAACAGACATGTTTACTGTAACGCATGCATTTCTAAATGGCTCTAAGTGTACAGCGCCACATGGTTCTCATAAAGCGTTTGCTGCACGGGGTTCATCCGTGTTCCCATCAGTCTACATTTTAAAGGTTATTTTTTATGAATGGAAAACATTACTGCAGCTGCCCTCAACATGTGTGTCAGTGTGTAATAATTTAGTGCCGTTTTTAGATAGGAATCCTCTGTTTCAGGCGTATTTTTAATAAACGCTGAATGTGATGCAGATGCCGCGTATTTCTGGGATCTTTCGTACATTCCAAGGGCAGAAAAATGCCACATCAAAGATGAAGTGTAATTCTCTGTATCACATGATGTCTTTTAAGAAAGGTTTTCTGGCTCCCGTCTTCCCCTGCAGGCTTTCGGATTGGAAAAGGAGAGGGCTTTGCTGACATGGAGTACGGCATGATGGCCTCAATGGGAGCTGTGAATGAGTCTACTGTGGTGGTTTCTATTGTCCATGACTGCCAGGTTAGTTTACGTCTTCTGTCATCATCTTGTAATCAGAGAATGTGTCATGGAACTTGATTAACAAAGGTGAAATTATCGTTAAATTAAAGCTTTCTGTATTTTTTTACTTCATTTTATCAAATAAAAACCTGATGAACACCACAGCATAAAATGTTACATGTCAAATGGTGCTTGTTTTCTCCACAGGGGGTGGGATAAAATTTAACATTTTAAAATAATTTATCCAAATCCTCAGTTTGCTGTGTAGTCTTGAAAATATCCACAATAACTCAAAAGTAAAACGTGATTTAAATACATATTTTACCTCTCAAAATTGGCACACAAAAAAAATTTATTGATCAAACACATAATTAAAGACTTAGTGATGTTTCAGTGCTAATTGGCATCTTTGTGCTTTCAGGTGCTGGACATTCCGGAGGAGTTGATGGACAGTCATGACCTGACTGTGGATTACATCCTCACACCCACCAGAGTCATTAAAACAAACTGCCAGCTGCCAAAACCGCAGGGAATCATCTGGACTAAGGTACATAAAAAAAAAAAACAGTTTTTAATCTTGGATCCATTACACAGCATGTCTGATGATAACATTTTATGGATTATATTGCATATTAACTCACACGAAGCACATTAACTTGGATGTTGTCGTGTTTAACACGCGGTACACAAGCCTTGTGTTTTTTTTTTGTTTTTTTTTGCCATCTATTAAAAATGGATTACATTTTATTCCCCCAATGTTGTGCACATTTTCCCCGTGGCATTAAGAATGGGATAAAATATAGGTGTTTTTGAAGGTATTGTATCAAAGTTTCCTGAAAACACTCCTTCAGACTGAGGAAATAAGCATTTTCCAAACATAAGGTGATGTTTTAACTTGTTGTTTAACCAGTTGTTGCGATAGAAAGCGATTAAAAGAGAACAGAATCGGAACTTAGGAAATTTCAAGTAATAGAATAATAGAAGCTTATTGTACTGAGATGTTGATGAAAGTTCTCAGTCATCCAGGTCACAGTAGTTCTACAAGTGCTGTATCGTAGGCAACTAGACATGTTTTCAGTTTCTTGAAGACATTTCATTTCTCATCCAAGAGGCTTCTTCAGCTCTAACTAACTGGCCTCAAGTTATCTAGCTTCTCTGCTCAGCGATGCTGCCCTCTAGTGGACATTCAATAACCCGACACCTCAGCAGAGGACTCATTCAGTCTGCCCCTGAATGCTGTTAATTTATATCTTATAACAAATGTCAGTGCCATTCTTGTTTTTTTACTCATCCTATTTTTGGTTCATGCTATCAGTAATTCTAATATAAAATAAGTTATCTTTTTAGTTTTTTTAGATACAGTACATACAGTGCATATACAGTGTAAACTTCGAAGGCACATAACAACTCAGCTGTAGATGCAAAAGACTGAAGAACACTGGGGAAAAAAGCAGTAAGCAACAGCTGTATTTTAATGTGAGTCTCGATGTTAAACTGCTTCTGATTTACTGACTCTGGCAGAGAGAGATTCCTGTGTTTCTCCACCTGATAATCTGTCTTTAATAAGACAAGATGGGGACATTATTCTTACTATGTGGAGAGTTTTTGTGTAACCTCTGGGTTCCTTAAGACACACTTGTAAGTAAACAGGACCCAGTGACCTCACTGGCAGGAAGGCCATGTCTGATCATCAAAGGCTCCTCTGCCCAGCCAGCCTGGCTCTGCAGGGGCAGGGGAACGACGGGTCAAACAGGCCAGTGTAAAAACAATAGCCCCGTATATCCTTTACAGGACTGCTCAGCATCAAAGGCTGCCAAGACACTTAAAGGTCCAACAAATCAAGAGAACAGACTTTATTTTTAACTGCTGGGGAAGTGAAATGTCCTGCCTCTATAAAAAAAATATTACCGCAGTATGGGCTGTGAGCAGGATGGAATAATACCAATTAATTTGTCAGCTTTCACTTTGTTATTAAATCAACTCATCCTCAGGTAGCATATGGAGCATTGGCTCAGAGTAATGTGACCCCCCGCCTTCCCTTTTTTCAGCCTTACTGAGCCTGTCCCGTTTTGTGTCTTCAGCTGGACACTGAAAAGCTGGAGAGGATCCCCATCCTGAAGAAGCTGCGTGCTCTGGAGGAGCAGGCTGGAAAGGATGTGACACTGGGGGCAGCGCCTGTTAAAGCAGAGCCCGGTTTGCAGACGGGTCAACCCAGAGGGCCAGCCAGGCGAAGGCCACGGCAAAACACACGGCAGGATCCTGAGGGAGAATCCAAACAGGAGAAAAGAGGGGAGTCGGAACAGAAAACCAGACAGCGCCCGGCTAGAGTGAGGAAAGAAAGCAGGGGAGATGGTGCGGGAGGTAAAGAGGGAGAAGTCGGCGAGAGAGGAAGGGGAAGAAGAGGAGGAAACATGAAGGAAAAAGGCACAGAGGAGGGTGGAGGTGAGGTCACGTCACAACGTAAGCTCCCTCTGACTGTGACCACAGTTTACCTGGGGGGTATCCCGGCCGGGCTGCGTGTCAGCGAGCTGAAAACTGCCCTCAGAGAGAGGGAGGCCGGCCCGCTCAGGCTCACCTGGCAGGGAGCTCAACACAGGGCCTTCCTGGACTACAGCGACCCTCAGGCTGCAGAGCAGGCCCTGGAGGCTCTGCAGGGTCTCAGTCTGAATGGTCACAGTCTGCAGGCTGAGCTGGCCAAGAGCCAGCGGGGAGGCAGGAGGTCTGGACAGACCAACAGGAGACCGAGACCGGCGACAGCTCCCAAAACCAAAACGGCACCAGATGCTGAGAGTGACGGCGACAAAGTGACTGAGCAGTAACAGCAGCAGGCAGTATGCTAAATGCTTAATCAAAAGTTTGTTTTTTTTTGTTTTGTTTTTTCTGCATTTATTGCAAGTTGACCTCCGTTACATGAACCTTAAACATTAAAGGTGACTGCTAAGGCTAATGAGCTGAACACACTGCGAATAAAACACACGACGCTAAAGCATTTGACTAGAAAAGTGACTTGTACATATCAATTCACGATACTTAACCACTTGTATGTGCCTTTTTATTCACACACTCTTTGCGGTGTGTGTTACTGTAGATCCTTCATTTCTTGAAGGTGTTTTTGAATAGATAGATGAATAGATAGTTAGATGGAAGCTGTTGCTCCAAGTGTTGAGTGGATTTCTTTCAGTATTACCTCCTCCGAGAAGGTCGGGTTTTCAGACCTCTATGTTTTCTTGTTGGTCATATTTCAGAAACATTTAACATAAGGCCGTGAGCCAAAGAAGAACTGGTTAGTTTTTTTGTTGCAGATGTAGTGCCACCATGTGGTCATTTAATCAACTCATACAATCCTGATGAGTCCTGAGCCATGAAGTCGAAAAGGAACATTTTTAGTAAAGCCTTGCTTTAACTATTGTGTAAGACCAGTGTTGGGCCACCATGTTGATTTCTCTTCTTGTTCTGATTTTGCCTGTTCTTGGCTTTATTGATGCGGCAGTTGAAGAGTGTCAGGAAATGACAGGAGAGAGAGAGAGACGGGATGGCATGTAGCAAAGGGACACAGGTCGGATTCAAACTCACTCCAGTGACGAGGGCACAGCCTCTCTATGTAGGGCGTACGCACCACCAACCGAGCTATAAAGGCGCCACATGTTGAAATTTCTTCGCATAACATTTCATCCAAACTTTAATCAAAATGTGGAGCCTGTCAATTACCCTAAAAACATAATTTTTTTCTTTTTGTAATTTATTGCAAAATTTCGGGCCTGTTGTGCAAATTTTATAAGATGCGTAGACACCCAGTATAACACAACGTGATGCATTTAAACAGTCACAACTTGGTGATGATGACTGTGACTCGGCTGAGACGTTGTACAATTCGTCCCTGCGCATAACCCAGGGTTTTGATATTTTCTAAATATCAACGTGAAAGTCTATCAGTGTATGTCAACGTGGTTCTAGATGAGGATTATAGACGTCTAAACGACACATTTAGAGATTTGTTCGGCCTCGTTTGAGCTGCGTTTTGAATACTTGCTTTGGTTTTTCTCTGAATATTTTACGACTTTATATATTTAAACAGTCATATTTGTTGTTGTTTTTGTTTATTAAAAAACCCTCCAACGTATTTGTTGTATTCTGTTTGTTTGATGCATATTTTGTCTCTACTAAGGCATGTGACTGAACTGGTACCGGTTTAATGTCTTTTTTTTTTTAAGAAAAAAAAAAAGAAAACCACAGAGTAGTTTCTTACACTCATTTTGTTTCACCACTGGGGTCAAGTGTTTTGTTTTTTTGGTTCGTTTATCATTTTGATGGAATTAATGGGTGGCTGTGGGTTTTATTCCCACTGCCACCTTTTAGACTGTTGATTTAACAAATGTTTTGAGGGATGTTACGCTGTCATGTTGTTTTACAGCAATTGAGAAAGTACACTGATTGCACTTCTGTTAATCAAACTGAAGACTTTTTGTCAAATCCAAGCTCGCTGTCTAGTTGCGATTTAGCCCTGTTGCCCCTGACACTGTCCTGCTTGTTTTCCTGAAAAGACATTATTCAAACTTAACCAGAATATCTCAGACCAACTGATCAGCTTTTGACAAAACTTGGTAGACCGGTGGATCTCGCACAAATGCAAAGACAATACACTTTTTAAAGCTTTAAATTGTTAACAATCTTCTCCAAATCTCTGGATTATGCAACCAGTTCCTGTTTTCTTGACGGCTAACGTTTCCCTTTAGGATTAAAGTTCCCTCAAGTCTTGTTTTGAAAATCTGTCTGCAGCCGTAGTGGTTGTTTTTAAGACATATTAACAAACTGCAACACTAGAAAAGTTATTTATGTACGACTCGGACCGAAGCAACAAGTAAACGTGCATCACGCCCCCTGTAATGTTCCCGCTGCCCAGACGATCACCTGGTCCCTGATCAGTCTTGTGTCAGTCTGCAGCACCAGATAAGTGTCCTGTTTTCGCTGAACTGTTGATTGTATTTAGACACAAGCAACACGGCATGTCTGTCCGCACAGAGCAGGCCTCTGGCTTTTTATGGAGCTGTCATCCAGGCCTGGCGAGGGGAACAGCTGTGGAGCCCCATCTCGCTCCCCTCGGCCCCACCAGGGCTCTGAAGCGTCAGCAGATGTCATCGGTCTGTTAATGTGCCGTTCCACTGCTGCTGCTGAGCCGTCTTATCCCCGCGCTCCGTGGCATGCTCGTTTTACTGGGGTTCAGTCGGTGGTCATGTTGTGAGATTTCAGAGAGCATTTAAAACGCAGCGTGTTTACAAGCAGAGGTACAGCTGTATGTGTGAGCGTACACCTCGACAGCATTACTTACAGAACAAAGTGAGTGAGGCGACGTCTTGGATTACAATTCGGCTGCTTTATCCAATTTCCAGGAGGTGTGCAGGACAGAATTAGGGCGATCATAAAAATAGATCTCTGTCCGCCATGTTTTGATTTTTTTTTTTTTTTTTTTACATTACTGTTTTAAGATTCAGCACCACAAAGTTCTCTGAGACTGAACGTTAAGGGATTTCACATCTTAAGTGGCTGATGAAACTGACGATTTTGACTTTTGCAACGCTTATGATAAACCGATTATTCAGGAGAACTAGCTCGTGTGCCTTTTTGTAATGCGACCAGTGGCTGTAGTGTTATCATGGCCCAATCAGCCATTCACTTATTCATTATTTGTACATTTTGCAGGTGGACTTTTCTGCAACATTTAAAATGTAAACTCTTTTTAGGAGAAACATAACTTTCACCCACACAGTATCCCTTCATCTTTTTTCATGTCAAACCAGTTCAACCTTTTTTTTTTGTTCCTTTTTATAATTTAATTTGAGATTTTTATTTCCTTAATCCTTTATTTGTGTATATTCGCTAAATGTATATGCATCTTTGACCCCTAAACTGCCCGGCAGACAGAATGCACTTCATGAAAAAAAAAAAAAAATGCACAAATGTAAATGTAGCAGAGCTGCAGGTGACCACAGGCGGGTGAGATCTCTGCATCTGTTTTTTTTCCCCCTGACCTTAATTTTAGGCGTACACCCTTGTTTCACACTGCACGACCGAACTTTTAAAACCATTTATTTGAAATCTAGAATCAATTATTAATCTAAAACGTGTGTTAATTTAGTGTAACATTAAAAATAACAGGCACGAGCTACTCCTGTCAGACAAAAACAGGCAACCATGAAGTGCATGATGACAAGACACCGTTTATTCTATAGCTTAGACATTAGATGAATATTGTGCTTTAAATTGTTTCTGGCTTCCATATCACCAAATATTCAGCAGCTTAAACCCCACATGAAGTCAGGTTGTCCTCCTTTTTTTGGGGGGGGGGGATTGATTAATTAATTGCAAGCTTTCACATTTCTGAAATAATCCTGTTTAGTGATTTTAACTATTGTGAGGTTTTTTTTTTTGGTTTAAAAAAAAAACAAAAAACGTTTTTACCTTTTAATCACTCTTTTGCTGCCAATTTTGGGATGATTTCATAATAATGCTCACCCACTTGTGTCCCCCGTAAAACAATCCCCATGAACTATGGATGTGTCATAAAAATCGAAATACGTCTCGTTCTTTGGTGGATTTGAGCTCAAACAGCCCAACCGATATATTTTTTTATTTCTTACAAATGATTTGTTGTAATATAGCCTAAAGACCAGCCCCTCGTCGACGGACTGCGAAAATTCTTCCTAACAAAATATAAGTATACAGTGCTGAAAGTAATGTTCTACATACATCTAACACAAAACGACATAACAGTGCTTACAAATATATCCTCAATTCTTTCATTTTTAAAACAAATAACAAGCGTTCTGACAAATATTGCCAATAAAGCGTATACCTCCTTGGCCAATTCGCCTGAATTTTTTAAAATATGTAGGCCTACAGAATAAATAAAAAAAGTTGCGCTTATAGGCTATTCAAAAAAGTGCCTTCATCATTTTTTTTTTGTTTTTTGTTTTTTTTTGTTTTTACACAGTATATATGGACACATGTATGCGATGTCCATTGTTGTTCATTTCGAAAATTCAACGCTGGTATGAAAGTCCAAGAAAAAACAAACATAAAACAAAGAGCATCAGTCTAATTCGTCACAGAAAATAACAATAACAACTTCAGACGGAGAAAAATTGGACGTGTGCATTCATTTTTTTTCTTTCTTTCTTTTTCTTTTTTTTTTTTTTTTTTTACATTGGCCTATTTAACAAGAAAAATAAACATGAAGAAGAAGAAGAAGAAGTGTGAAGTGGTAGTCATCCGCTCTGCAGGACTAAGTACCAAACAGCAGCAGGGTTTCATACAGCCAGTCTTTAACCCCGCTGGTCGATGTAGACGCATGAACAAAACAAAACAAAAAGTTTGTATTATTATATATTATTATTACGTGGTTGCTTTGTGACGGGCCTTGTCTCCGCGTCTTTTGCCGCGTGGTGTGTAAAAATACAAAAACAGTACAGAAAAAAGTAGTCCGGGCTACTTGAAGCGGTGAGCTGTCTCCATGGGGGGGCCGGGGCAGGCCTCTCTCAGTGGTTATTGTACTCGTTTTTCTTCGCTTCACCCTGCCTGCCTGCCTGCCTGCCTGCCTGGCTCCATGCCTGTCACACCGGGCCCTCTGGGTTCTGCACAGTGTCCGTGAAGGCATCACATGACGCAGGGCTTGATGTCCTGGTAGGCGACCTGTTGGTGGTGGTAGTAGGAGCTGCTGCTCGGCGAGTGCATCGCCGAGGACGTCATGGCGTTGAAGGAGAACACGAACTCCTTTCGGTCGCACATGCTCGGGGACTGGGAATGGTACCGAGGAATACCTGCGAGGAAAAGGTGAAAAAAAAAAAAATAGGGGTTAAAAAAACAGGGAAGTCTTTAGTGACACAAGAAAAGAGTTTGACCTCTGAAAAAAACCAAAAACATTTAAAATAATGAAATGATCACATTTGCTTTTACTGGTGATTAATTGTCAATTATCCATGACGTTTCCTCCCCAGCAGCCGGTCCTGACTCAGGCTGTTCTGAATCCACTAATAATAATAATAATGATAATTATAATTATAATAATGATGTTGTAAGAACTGTATACAGCTATGCTAAATTAAAATGAGAATTTAAATGACTCCACACATCTTCCTCGAAAATCCATCGAGAGATTTAGTTTTGTTATTATTAAATTTGCAGAGGCCAGATAAGACCTCCACTCTGTTTTATACTCCCCGCAGTCCGTTTAGCAACCACGATTAAGATTGTCAAAAGGCGGAGGCGGGCTTGCAGGGCTAATTGACAGTGGCTCTCTTGCACGCCAGTCCCGCAGGACTCCGGGCCTCGGGGCAAGGCAGGCTGGTTCCTGACCGCGCTTGTTGTTCTTGCCCGGAGATTGGCACTGCTCTAAACTGTCCCGGCAGACCCTCCCTGCCCCTTTGTGACTATCTCCCTCTTCTCCCTCTTCTTCCTCTTCTTCTTTTTATTTTCTTTTTTACCACTTCCAGAAACCGAAACCGTGCCTTAAAAAAAAAAAAAAATTAAAAAAAATCCTGATATCTGGGTTTTATTTTGAAGTCTGTTAAATTGGAAGCAGGACAGAGAAGAAGCTTAATTTTCGTGGGAGAAATGTGTGTTTTATTCGGGGCTGCATAACTTTGCTTTAATGCGTTTGAGCTGATTTCTTCTTCTGTGTTTTGTAGACCGGAAATTAAAAATAGAGATATTCACACGAGGTTATGTCACGCTCCTTATTTTTGTTCCCTTTAGGCCCACATTTGGCGTTACACCATAAAACTCTTTGAAAGAAAAATATAATTTAGACCTTCTAGTAATTACATCGTTTGGTGTTTGTAAATGTCACCGCATCGTATATTTTCTTGTTCCCTTTATAAAATCCTCTGCAGTTTTCTGAATTAGACGGGATCATTTCGAGCTTACCTTGTAAATCTGTGGTGCTGTGCCCGTTCTGGTGAAGGTACGACTGGTCTAGTGAATGCGTGGGCAGGCTCGGCTGCAGCGGGTTCGCCCCTGGATTACAGGGAGACAGAGGCTGCTGCTTGATGTAAGAGGCCCCGTTATTGAGCGAGGCCGAGGGGGCCGGGGCCCACGCCGAGGCTGAGCTCGAGTAGACGGGGTGAGGCTCCATGACTCCCCCGCTGGTGAGCAGAGGGGAGGCGGAATTGTCGTGGTGGGCATAATCACTCCCAGTGGATCCCGTACAACTTCCCATGTAGGAATGTCCACTGTTGGTCGACAAGTGTGACATGGTGTGCCCGGACAGACCCATCCCCTCCATATTACCTGCCAAGTGTCCATTCATCATCCCGTCCAGAGACAGGCTGTTGGGCGGACAGGACAGGCCCCCGCCGCTCCCCTGGAAGTTGTAGGACTCGGGGATGTGGTTGAATCCCAGGCCGTTCATCATGCTGTACATGGGCTTCAGCGCCTGACACTTGCGCCTGAAGCCCCTGGGTCTCCTTCTGAAGGAGCCTTCCTCGAACATAAACTCACTAGCCGGGTCGATAGTCCAGTAGTGGCCCTTCCCTGGCCGGCCGAGGCCCTTGGGCAGCTTTATGAAGCACTCGTTCAGGGACAAGTTGTGACGCACGGAGTTCTTCCATCCCTGGTATGAGCCCCTGAAAAACGGGAAGCGGCTCTGTAGGAACTGGTATATTTCACTGAGCGTCAGGCGCTTGGTTGGAGAGCTCTGGATAGCCATGACTATTAAAGCGATGTATGAATACGGGGGCTTCTCGGGTCTGCGGATCCCTGCGTTTGTCTTTTTGGTTTTCGTAGTGGAGGAGGCGGTTTCCATCACCGCCGTCTGTCCGTGCGGCTTCTCCGGAGCAGACATCGGGCTGCTCTGAGCAGGAGTCTGCGCTGGGGGCTGCTGGACCTCTGCCGTCATTGGTAGGACTGAGTCTTCGAGATGGCAAAAGAAAATGGTTGATTTCCACCTTCCCAACACTACAAAGCTGGACACAAATTCGCTGACATAAAGAGCCAAAAAAAAAAAAAAAAAAAAAGGAGAGAGAGAGAAGTGGGTAAACTTAACGCGCGAACCAAAGACGAGACTTCTCTTCTAAACTTCTTCCGTCTGGTTCCGTCCTGCAGCAGTCTGAAGCCGAACCGCCTCGTAGGCTACGCAGCGTCCGAAATATGGGATAAGGAGCAGAACAGGAGCCGCTTTCCACTTCAGTTGGTGTGTTGTCGTGCGTCCGAGGAGCTCACTTTTTACTTATCTGTTGCCATCAGCGCATTGGAAGCTGGATGTCTTGGCCATCCTAACGTTGGGACCCGCCCAGTTCCCTCCTACTCCAGTGGTGGGCTGTGAGCATGCACATCTGTATGCGTTCACTTTTCAGAGAAATGTTTTTTCCCCCCTTTTCCTTACATTGAAACAGGGAATATATCTCTTATATGGCCTGTTTAAACCTTTAATACTAGTTTATGACGGAGAGCAGAACGACTTGGCTTCAGATGGATTATGACACATTACACAATGATTAAATATCCTGGCTGTGGCCTTTAGTTGCACATTACTTTGTTGTTTAATATGACTTTACTTCATTTTCAAGCTTATTTAAAACACAGAATATTCTGATATAAACTGCTCTTTTCCATAAACGCGCTGTGCAAACGGCGTCTCCTCCATTTTTCAGGCCACATGTTTGATGCACCAGCACGGCCAGCAGGTCATGTCTCTGGTCACGTCGTATTAGAATTATTGAATATTAAAAAAACTAAACAAAACAAGGACAACATTTTTTAGCTCGTGAAAAGCATTTAGCAGAGAGCGTGCCCCTCATATTCACCACCACCCTCCCGATTTCTGTACAAGATAGACAGGAACATGGGCAGGATGTTTATACAGCAGAATGTAAACATTTTCCCTGGCCTTCTTTAAATAAAAAATCAAGCAAAAGCCCCGTTGAGATCAGCTAATACTCAATCTGATGCGATATGCCCGTCTGTTCGCAGCGGCTCATGTAAAATGTTGGGACGTTTTTTGCACATGAATATTGTTTGTGTAATGCAGTCATAATATTTACGCAGGGGACGCAGGAGGAGTGAGGTGGAAGCTCTGCCGAGCTGTGAGCACAGAAACTCGGACGGGGACTTGAGGATCGACTCCTGCGGGGGAAAGTTTTGCCATCGAATGATTCAGAAATGAAGGTAAAGTGGATTTCAGACTTCATCAGACAGAAACTAAGATTTAAGTGACAGAGTGGGGGGGAAAAAACAGACGTGTTCGGTTTGTTTTATATCTTATAGAACAATCCGAAAAATAAAGCTCTCCAGAATGTTTTTTTTTGGTTGTTGCTTGAACTGAGTTGTATTTTACCCAGGAGAGGATGCGCATCTGTTTGTTTATCTGTTTGTGTTTTCCAAAGTCGAAACGCTTATTCTTTCCCTCGTTTTTACTGCCTTTTATACAGCTGCGAGCGAGAGCTACTGAAAGACGATCACTCCATAACCTAAAACTGTTGACAGTGGGCTGCTTATTGTTCCCTGGAGATCTCGATTGCCTCAGCCTGCAACCTTTTGCCTCTCCGTGAGCCTGTCGTGCTTCTGCTCTCTGTCGGCGTTGCTGTTTCTGGTGCGTGCTCACGATGACTTTTTAGTTTTGACACAATGGAAAATAACAGCAGAGAAAATAGTGAATGAAGGGTTTTTTTCCCCTTTTCTTTTCTTTCTTTTTTTTTTTTTTTAAACAATGTTTTCCCTGCGCGTAAAACCAGACGATGTTTAGAGACTTTCTGTGCGTAAAGGTCACCAGTAGCTCCTATAATATTTTTTCCTGTAGAATAACGTGACAGTGTGTTTATGAGTTCAATTTGAGTTAACATTTAGATTTAAATCCGATATAAAACATGGAGTGGTGTATTGATATTTACCGGAACTGCCCAGTCCCGCTTCTTTTTTTCTCTCTCTCTCTCTTCGAGGCGGTTTGCCGCAGGGAAAGCGAGAAAACAATTCATTGTCAAATTTTCTTTGTCAGCCCGAGGGTGACAGACGTGCCACTGTTAGTTTTTGCTGCTGCAGAGGAGATTTAAACCCGTGGATAAATGAATGCAAGTATTGTTTTAACCGGTGCCTGCTCGGCCACTCGCCTGGAGTGAGGGCCACACATTTATCAGCGCAGCAGACCACCCAGCGCGCACCAGGGGCAGGCGCGCGCCCGTGCTCTCCTCTGCCCACTGCATTTAATTACCGCTGATGACTTCATTCCATTAGGGCGCTTTTTTTTTTCTCCCCACACACTCATTCGCCCCATGTCATGTTATTCTTTCTTTGTTATATGTCGGCCTACGTATACATTTCTTACTCGCACGTGCGTTCAAAGCCAGAGTCCGTGGTGGTTGCATGTTTACGCACGCCATCAGTGTTGGCTGGTGATGCGCTACTCCCCGCTGCATTCTTCCTCCAGCAAAGTCCGTTATTTTTATTACCTAAGATAAGCTTTTATTGACATGTCATATAAAATTCGGAGAATAAAGTGATCAACTGAAAATAACAAGTGCCCTAACAGCACCATGGTGTGCTCGCATCATCAAAACTCTCATATTTAAAATCAATAAATCCATCATTTCAGAATATTTCAGTCGCTCAGAAGAAATATCAGCCATAACAGCGTCGGTGGCACGTTATGTTCGTCATTACTGAGGCTCGAGTCCCGGGGTCAGAGCTCCCCGGTTGCTGCGTCGCAGAGACGAAGTCATGCACTTTTCCATGACGTCCCATCATGAAATATTTGACAGCGCTGCATCCTCAGGAATGCTCGGCCACTTAGGTGGAGGTACACCGCAGAGTGCACAGTCCTGACAGGCTTTCCGGACTGTTTTACCGTTATTTAGTGCGCTCGAACCCATTTTGGAGCCATTTTAAAAAATCGCGTCGTTGTACAAACGCGCATGTAAATGTTGTCTTGTTGGTTAGACTACTCCTTCAGACAACTCAAACTCTCGAACAGTGCCACACTAAACAAAGAGGCCCACAGCAGATCATCCAGGCCCTAATCTTGTACAATGTAAACAAGATTCTCAGACTGACTATTTAATATTTACAGGACGTGCAGTTTAGTCTCGCAGCGCTTTTTCATCATGCACATTTAAATGTTGACAGTTCATTGTGTTCGAGGCTACATTGCCCTACATTATAAGAACGAGCAAGTCACGACACGGTTAACTTAAATAAAAATAATTGCTTATTCACACCAATTAGGCGACTGCACCCGGCGGATTACAGATCCAGCAGCTGCAGCAGCGGTGCGCAGTGTGACGTGATTTGGCCTCACGGACACAGATTTAATTGTTGAGGAGAACAGGCCTGATCCAAAGTGGCTCCGAAAATGTCTTAGTGTAAGGGTGGATTTAATTTTCTCGACAAACAATCGTCTTTGAGGAACAAGCCCGTGTGTGTTCCTCGGCGGCGAACGAGGGCCGCGGAGGGTCACCGAGAGGCCGCGCGGACTTTGTTTGGAGGATGCGGCGACAGAGTGATCGATCAAGTGGCCCTGAGTTCATCCTACTTGAACTTGAATTGGTTTTTGAAACTAAACTTACAGAAAGTCGGTTTAAGAGCGAAACAACTTCTTCCCGAAAAATAAATGTTTCCAGCAGGCGTGTGATGTCATTTGTTTTTTTGTTTTTTTTTTTAAAAAGTTTGCTGTGGACTGAGATAATCTGGAGAGAAAACAAGTGTGTATTGTGTATTAATGTAATTCCGATGAATTAATATATAAAAACAATACAAAGGTAAAAAGCTGAGACTCATGAACATGGCTGGTTTCAGAAAGTACAAATGTCAGAGGGCCTCGTGGAGTTTGATGTGAGTCTGAGTTTCTTGAGCAGCCTCATGACACACAGATATCTTTGATTGTGTTTGTTTTGTTCTCTCGTGTCACGCAGGACGAGACGTGTGAAGGACAGGCATCCAAATAATGTGAGTTTGACGCACACATGCAAGTGACAGGCTGTCAGTTTCGTGCAGAAAAAAAAACAGAAGTTGAAACAAAAAAGTGCGTTTTAGAAAATAAACTTGTTGCTGGTTCACCTCGACGTTACGTTGCAGGGACTCTGACATAAACACATGTCATGTTTATATATCATTATACTCTTGCTTTTATTCATATTAATCGTATAGATTACAATTTTCTATTATTTAACTATTAATATAGTACAAAATGATTTTAAGTCTCCTGTGTCCAAACTCTTGATTTTAGGATGCACCCTAATCGGCCCTCTGGCTCTTTGTCTCTGCAGTGTCGCCTTCGCTTCGCTCAGCATTGTCGCTTTAATTGAAAACAGTGTAATGTCGAGGTGGGTACCCCCTCATCACTTTCCCTGCGCTGTAGGTGGCCGTGTATATTTTCGTTTAAGTGGTGTTTATGTGAACGAGAGAAAAGGACGGGATTGCTAGCAGACCGCTGATTGCGCGCGTTGGGTCTCTCCATGGGTCTGAAGTGTATTTGATGGGCACCACCCTCTCCAGTAATCAGCTGCAGCGCAAGTGCGCCCGATGAGTTTTTAATTTTACTTGGCGAGATATCTGCTCTGCGCCCTGCTGTTGTGTGTGAAGGCGCAGAAGAAAGTAGTTCGTTTGGCGCAGCATGCAGATCGATTTATCAAGTGCTCTCCATGGCACGTCACTGAGTCCAAACCAGTTTGTGTGCGGGCATCACTGGCCCTGCTGCGACTGCGTTAGAGTTAAAGAGATAAAAAACGAAATATTAGGTGAAATATTTAGCCGTGTTGCAGGTGTTACAGTCTGATGTGAGTCATAATCGGATATTTCATCGCATTTTATTTGTTAAAGAGTCTCACGCGTGAATATAATCCTGTTTTTGTAATCTGATATGTAGATAATCAAGTTTAATAACGGTCTTTATAATACAGGGCGGCTGATAACAACGTGGCAGGAGGTTAGGTAAGAATGAAATATATATATATATATAGTTTTACTTTTTACATACTTCTTAATTTACCAAACGTGTCATCATGTCCATTCTCTAATCATCCTTTTACGCAACGCTGTACATGGACTTTAATTTACGCAATTATGACATTTCATTGTCTGTGGCTGTGGTTATTTCCTATTGGTCGGTAGAATGAACGCGTCACGTCTCGCACGCAGATAAACGCCCACCTGTCTGCACACCTGCAGTAACACACGCGCGGTTAATAAATCACATACTTGAGCTGTTGTTGCCATTTGAATGTCTGGATGGTGTATAATGAAATTGCACATTACACTTAAATATCAGTGATTTAGATTAAATATCGGATTTCATATATAGCGAGAAGTAATTTATCGTAATCTGAGACGTCATCAAAAATACCATTGTGATCTCACCTTTACGTAATCCGCTCCTTTGACGTGTGTGTCTCGGATAATGGAGCATTCGACGCGAAGTATTTGTGTATTTTTGTGTTAAAAACAGCCACGGTGAGCTCATCGGGGCAAAACACATGAGTCACGGGTACAAGGACGTTGTTGTGAGAACTCCAGCCTCTCCAACAAATATCTCCACATGCCTTCCCCGCAGCAGTCCCTGGTGAGCCGTCCTGTCAAATCAAAGATAACCCACTCACATCGTCAGGCTGACATTTACTCATGTTCAGTGTTCCTCCACGCGTTGAAGGAGAGTCTCTATTTGACAGCATCATGTTGACAAGACAATAAAAAAGAAAAGACTAAATGCATATGTAAAATTCGTCCTGGTTTATTCTGTGATGTTAGGCAGCACCACATAATTTGACATGAAGGACAGCAGTGGGGAGGTTTTGGCAGGTTCGGAGGTTTTTACAAATTCCAAACTGTCCAAATGTGGTTAGCACCAGCAGAGGAAATGTTCCAGATTTTTAAATACCTGCTCATAGCAGATTGGTAATTCAGCAAGTGTTGTCCGTGTATAATCCAAAATATAGCCGTAATTTACTGTTCATGTCTGAGCATAAAGAAAGAAAATTATTGTGGGTATTTGTATTGGTTTTTTTTTTAAGTTTAGGCCACAGATTAGAAATTGTTTAACAATATTCCTGAATATTTAACCAGTTTTACAAAGAAATGTTTTTATATTTAAGGATATTTGTTTTTGATTTATTCAAACAAATTCTAACATATTCATAAAAATACAACATATGGGATAGATTAATACAAGTCCAACATATTTCCATTATTGTCCCTTTTGTTAGCTCATCAAAGTTAATTAAAGTTATATACACGAAGACACTGAAGGTTAATATTGAAAGGGAAAAAAAATATAATTTTTCATCTCTGAAATATGCACATCTCCCTTGGTTCGACTGTTGCGTTTGTGTGTGGTCTTCAAATCTGTTTAGCGAGCGACTGTGTACGAGGGGAAAGAAAATTGTGTTTTAATTTATTTTAGAGTGAATATTTAGGACACTCTTAGGTTGCTGCATAATTGCATTTGGGAACAATACTTAGCAACATTTATTTTTCTACAAGGCAGTTGTTTTTGGATATTCCACCATGTGAAGATTTCATCGTTTGGGTAAAATATACTCCTGCTAAGTAACATAAATGCAAGTCTCTTTCTAAAACAATCCAAGGCCCACTGTTGAATATTGTGTACATTTTGAATTCCAGGATTTTACATCGTGACATGTATTTAAAATTATCGGGGTCAGTCAAGAGCACTGTGTGCCCAGGATTGTTTTCTGGAGGAGACTTGCATTTTATTACATTTTTAAAATCATGATTATATTTCACCTTTACAATAAACCTTTCACAAGAGGGAATAATCATAGTACACCTGAAGTTTCCAAAGACCACCTGTATGTGATCACCAGAGAGAGCCAGCCCTTCAGCTCTGTTACCTTCATGCATATCAGTTTTGACTTCCACGATGACATTTTAATCAAATGAATCCTGTTTAAAAAAACACCAACATTTTTTAAAGAGTTACAATATTAAACGTAAAACTGTAGATGAAGGTCCTTGTAATTAGATAATAGGCAATTAGATCAGATTAAGAAATAAGAGAGTTTACTGTCATCATTATACAATGTACAAGGAAATTAAAGGGCTTCATATGAAAGCGCACAAGAAACAGGCATCCATGCACGGAAATACAAAATATAGGCAACCTAGCATATATACAGCTTTATACACATACACACACAAATACACACATATATAAATAATTATAGATATATATATATGTTGTAGGTGTATGTATAAATATATTGCCCTGTTAGATGAGTGATAAGCTACTCTATAAAGTAGCAGCACTGGAGAGTGAGCGTGTTGGGCCCTTATTAACATACAAATGTAAATAAGCATCTTACATAATATGCTTATTAACATTATTTTGTGTAATAACACTACATAAGTGCTAATTGAGGAAAATCACTTGCACTCATTGTGAGATTATAAAACATTTTTTTGCACTTATATGAAAGTTGTTAACTTCTCACAAACCCATAGTTATATTCCTTATGATCTAGTACGCAATGCTTATCACAAGGACCTTGATATAAAGTGTGACTGGTGTTATTTTTATTTTCAATGCCTGCTGAGTTAAAGCAGTATTAAAAACATATCGTGCTCCGCTATCCCGTCTCTAATTCCCAGAAATCGTCCAGTGAAAACATAAAATTTTCCTCCAGACGCCTCACCACTCCTCTCTGCTCTGCTGTGGCTTCTCCAAGAGGCTTCGGTCCCACACAGTGAGTGGGAGCCTGTTTGCTGCCCCACCCTGCAGCCCTGCACACCTCCCAGGGCCGGTCCATCATGGTCTGTCTGATGCAGGGAGAGACATCAATAATAAGAGCTGAAGCAGAAACCACAGCGGGGATCACAAAAGATGGGGGGGGTGGGGGGCGGCAGATGCAGGCCACAACTGGCTCTGCTGCAGGTTAGCTCCTTTGATACTCGCTCTGATGGCAGTTTGATGGGTGCACACGGGGTGACATGGGTTTATACGTACGTGTTTACATGTGCATTTACATAATGTTTACGCGCAGCCCACCAACTCTTTTTTTCTTGACTCTGAAGGGGGATTTTCCTGTGGCAGGCAGCTTCGGAAAAAGCAATTAAGAATTCCCAAACAGCACACCACAATGGGAGATATCATTTGTGCAATGTGTGTTCCATGTCTCTCGCAGTTTTTGTCTGGAATGGGGCTGGCTATTTTTAATCTGCGCACAACCGAACCCACCTACAGACAAACCACAAATTGAATGAAGGGGAGGGGGGTGAGTGGGCATGGTAATTGCCTATTGTGGAGCTCAAACTCCTCTGTTCTGCCATAAACAGCTTTGGTAGTTCACAACTTGATACCCAGCGCTCCTGCCAGTTTGAAATTATAGCATATCCTCATTGTCTGTGGGAACCCAGAGCCAGGCAGTGGTTGGAATCAGTCAGGAATGCTTTGGGATGGTAACTGGATTCGGTTGTAATGCCCAGCTCTCCGCAGCGGAACACTAGGGTGGGAAAAAGGCCGAGAGCATTTCCTGAGTGGAGGGGGGTCCCAGCGAAGCATCACACGCATGGGCATCATGTGACAGCGATCCTGCCAGGTTTTAGCCTATGATCCCTATAAAGAGAGGAGTGCGGCTGTGGGGGGGAGGCAGCGGGTGCAGCGGGCAGTGCCAGGGAGAGAAAACGAGAGGACAGGAAGAGGCTGAAGTGAGGACGAGAGAGCCATAAATCATGAAGTCATTATAATGCAACATGCGATGGAAGGGCAAGTCCGGTGATGGAGAATAGGACGAAACAAAATCAGCAGTCGTCTGTTTATTTGGCAAAATTGGCATTTACTCCTGGAGTAGATGTGCATCCATGGGAAGTCCTTAGAAATCACCCAGGCTGCTTCCATTTTTGTGTGCGATTGTCTTTCTTGCATCATCTCTGCTCTGCATATGTGTATGTTTAAGTGTAGCTGCTCACAAAATATACAAAATAACACAGCCGGGAGCACAAACGAACCATGTGCTATCAATGATCTTGATCACGACCCCACAGAGGAAACTGATGAAGCCCACTGGATCGGAGGCAGAATCTTTTCTAGTGTCGCCAACCACATCCTGTTGCCCGAGATTCAACCCTCCTCGGCAAAACCACGAGCTCAATGAGAATCTTCGCAGACGATGTGGAAAAACAAAATCTGAAAAAAATAAATAAATGAATGCATGATTTGTATAAAAACCAAAAAGTTGAGAATATTAAAAAACAGGTTAATTGAGTTGAAATATTGAAGTTGTATTTCACCAATAAAACTCTGGGTTAAAATGCAGAAATTAAACAGGATATTTTGCCAGCTGGAAAATACGAGTCCTAGTTACACTGGGTTACATGTCTTTTTTTATTTAAAAGCGAGAGGTTTCATATTTAATGAGTGAAAACTAAGATGGAATAGTCGTCTATGATTTTTCGTTCAAGAAAAAAGAAAAAGAGTAATTTAGCTCTCTTGACCTTTTAATTTACCACCTGTGCTCCCGCTATGTAGCTTATTTATTTCATCGTTGGCAAATCTGCATCATGAGAAGTTTTGCTGCCAGCAGTTCCTGTTCGCATTCAACAGAAAACACAAAGATCTGTACAAAAAAAAAAAAATCGGTATCTGATGATAATGAGTCAAGATTAGACGTGATCAGGAGCACCTATTTATATGTGTGTCAACTGGATTTAAGGTTGTTTACGGACAGTGGGTTGGTATGATTGTGGAGTTGTGTGCGTCTGTGTGTGTGTGTGTGTGATGTCTGCGTGTTTTAATTTGACAGAGTTATGGCTGTGAGAGGGAAGGGTTGTGATGGTTGCGGCGAATCGTGTCAGTCGGGTGACAGGAAGAGTAAACAAAGTGTAACTGCAACAATTAGCAGGCTGTTTGTATCCGTTCACATCTCATCGTCTGCTCCTGTTCGCGATCCCTCTGGTGAAAGTGTGTCTTATGAAGCTTGATGCTGATTACGCTTGATTGCCGTGAACCGCAATTTAATTGTCTTTTCAGCGGAGCAATCCAGCAAATATCGGAATGAATGTTTGCCTCGCCTCCATCCACCTGTTGGCCTTTGTCTGTTTTTCTGTACACACTTGCATCATGTGCACAGGCAAATTGATACATTGTTAATTATTTATTTATTTTTTTTAATGGCTGTCAATGGCTGCTTCTGTTATTGTATCGGCACATATGAGAATGTTGCTGACTAAATATTTGTGCGTGCTGGCAGCCAGACGTTGCTCCCCTTCGGCTTCTGTAAAGGCTGAGATGATCCTGGGAGGAATCTTTGGCCTATAGTTGTCGGAGGGCTTTTTTATTTCCACCTGCTACCGGCCTCTTTTCCGTCGGTCTGCTCTGTAACAATGGCACTGGGAAAAGCTGCAGAGTGCAAAGTGATTGATGTTGCACTGTATTTGGCCCTTCTTCAGATCGGGGCCTGGGAGGAAGTGGCTATCCCTCCCTTCCAGCCCCGACTACCCTGCAATAACGGCGGGCACGAGAGGGCAAAGTGCTGACCAGGACTTTCTTAGACATCCCATTTGAACAAAGTGCCAGTCTGCACAGAGCCCATGTTGGCAGGCGCTTATAAACACGGTTTCACGACTTATAAATCAAATTCCCACTAGAAGAAACGGAATGAAGTTCGTTTGTGCCACACAATTAAACCCAGCTCCAACCCCTCCATCTTGTCTCCAGCCATCGCTCTCTTTTTCTTGTGGTAAAATAAAGAAAAGAGATACAGGCTCATCACGACTGCATTCTTTCCATTTTGCTGAACCGTGCCAGAGAAGGTAATCTATCACCCAAATCGCCCGTCCGTGTCTTTCTCTATTTCTAACCGTGTTTCTCTTTTCTCCTTCCTCTAGGCCCAAGTGGGCAGGCGTGCGGCTTTGGCCACAGGAAGCCGTGAATTCTTCGGAGAATGGAAGATGTCTTATGGGGAGACATACTGCACCCCCCCACCCCGCCCACTCGCCACCCGAACATGACACCTGACCCCTTCGTGTGTTTACATCAGACCGTGGAAGTGAGAAATAGTGATGAGTCACTCCGGCTGTGTGTTTACACTCCGGAGTCACGCAAGGAAGGAAATCAGCCACGGTCTGCTAAAAGTGGCGAGGTGAGAGAGAATAGCTGCAGTCCCCCCAGAGCTGCAGTGATTTAGCTCCGAGAGCCAGAACTTGTTTCATGTCATCGCGGCTGCAAAGACCTCCGACAAACAGAAGAACAGCAACATTAGTGACACGGCAGAGTGTTGTCGAGGAAAAGGCAACCGAGGGGTCAGAACGAGAGGTAAAAACTGATACAAGCAGGAAAAATTATTAAGAGAGATTGTGTAAATTGAATTTTAGATTGATTTGATCACATCCAGAGGCAGGTAGAACCCACATGTCACTGTGATCAAATGGATATTTTCACCTTCACTTATAACAAGTTTTTCTTCAACTTAGAAAAAAAACATTTCGCTCTGTGAGACATCTTGAAAAGTTCTCAGAAATGAGAGCATCTTATTGTTGAATTGAATTAAAAAGATAAAAATCACTAAAATAGGATAGGAACTGTAGGTTTGGGAACAGTTCATAAAACTGTTGCCTGTAAAAACAGTCCATTTGCAGATGATTGTATCATGTTTTGTTTATTTACATCATACACAACATCTCAACTCCCAACTGAGCAGTGATGTCAGGTTAAATGGAGATCAACAACAATTGTCCAAGTTTCAGATTTTTGTTTTGTTTTGTTTCAAATGATCATTAATACGCTTTATTGATATAAGAATATAAAAGGCTTGGAAAACAAAGTGTCTAGTAATGATTCCCTGCAAAGGAAAAATAAATAAATATATAATTGAAGTGCCTCACTTCACACCAACCTTAGGAACTATTATGCAGCACTTTGTTATATCTTTCTTCATACTTAAAAGACAGTTTGATATTTTTTCTGACATTTTGTATATCCCAAGTTGCCCTAATGTTAGAAAAAAGTTGATATTAATACAAGTGCATGTTTAATTATGTTGTAATCATTTATATTTATTTAAGTGACAGGCAGATTTTATGAAATGAAGTCAGAAAGTGTCACCTCTTTTTGTCCTCCTATGTCATTTTAATGACTTAGACTAAACCAGGCAAGAATAACAGGTTTCTGTACACTTTATGCCCTCAGTATTATAATGAGAATTAAATTCATTAATTCATTGTATTGTATTATAATATGTGTTTGAGAGTATACATGATCTCACAGCGTCAGTTGCTGTATGAACCTCACTGTGAACACGTGTTGCACCGAGTTGCTCTGGACGACTCTGCGTCCGCTGCACTCTGAGGTGTGTTTACTGTGGCGAGGGCCAGTGTTTCAAACACAGTGTCACCGTCGTCCTCCAAACTGAACGACTTTAGATTTCAGATTGCGCAACTGTTGTTTTCCAGAGACGGCTGTAGTTACTGCAGCAGTGCTGTGTAAATAAAAGTGACACTCTATTTCTTTCCATCACTACACCGGTGCGAGTAACTTCATTGCTGACTGTAGCGAGTATCCAGTTACACGCCCCCATACGCACCGCCACAATGAGAGAGTCAGTGGCTCTTATTTTGGCTGATCTCTCCTGAATTGTAAGTCCTGTCAGAGGCTTTGATTGATAGTTGTGTTTATCACCATATTATTAAGTAATCAGGCTCCACCACAGCTGGGCCCGAAGCTCCTTAATTCCAGCTAAAGCACACGGCTTCATGCTAATTAAAGGTTTGGCCGGAGTGTTTATTTTTGTGAATTTTTTAAAATATAGTTGTCTGTGTTTTTACGAGAGTGCGCTGATTGTTGCATTTGTATCCTCTCTGGGACATTTAGTATCAACCTTTAGTGTTGTGTTCTCATCAGGAAGATCGTGATTATTCATAATGACAGTGGAGGGAAACTCGTGCTGAATAAACTGCATGTGGAGTGGAAAAATCTGAGCTTTTTTTGATGCTGTTTCACATTACTGTAAAAGCTGCAAAATGACAAATAAGGTGCACGCTCTGCAGTAATCCTCATACATAACACGAGAGGGTCAATCAGTCTACGTTCTGTGCATCGGCAGAGGTTTCCTCTCGCTTCGTTAATAGAGCCCGCGGCAGGCTGCGTTTGTGTATTCCTGAGGTAAACACAGTCATGGCAAAGTGGACATGCTGCTGAGTGTGTCCTGACTGGAGACAGAGAGCACCGTGGCACTGTATGACTGAGACACTGGCAGCTCTCTAGAGCTTGGGTTAATGTGATGAATGGCCATTTGGTAATGGGCCATGTATTAGGGCGAAATAGCTCTTTTAAAAGCCGGAGCCGGAGCCGTTGCTATGGACAATTTGATTCAGGAATCAATCAGGTGGCAGATGTTTCATGTTGGATTAGTCAACTCTGTCTCGGTCTCTCTTTCAGCCAAATGAAGGAGGAACTGCTTGAGTGACTGAGTGCAGTCAAAAACACATCAGTGATGCCATGTTGTTTGAAAAAAGGAGTTGTAGGAGCTGTGTACATACACTGATTGACCCTCAAAGTGAAAAATGTATTCATATATTTTCTTTACTATTTCTTTGGAGCACTTTATCGGCTCAGCAGACTGTTGAGATCAGCCCAGTTTCAGCTAGTGAGGACGGTATGTACTTATCAATAGTTAGACTTTTATCATAATGTGGAAAGTTTTTCACATCCCATACAAATATTTAGAGGTTTGGAGGTAATGATGTAATCATGAGGGTGTTTTGTGCAATAATTGTTCCCATGTTACTATAAATGCTGCATTTCTTTCATTGATATGTGATACATACCCTCTGTATATTTTGCCTATTAAATTATTTTGACCTTATTGATGATGTATTTCGTGTTGTTGTTGTGTCAATTTGTTCTACAGCTACAGACTTTGTTACACAAAGTGAATATTGGAATCAGTATTTCATCTGGCTCATCTCGTTTGAGCCACTTTTTGTCAGGGGGGGACCGTATACTTGATTTGTTTGTCTTGTTTCTTGTTTCCCAATCCACCAAGTTTGTTCCAATCTGTAGGAAATCCGCATGTGAAAACACACAAAACAAAAAAAAATGTCATGCTTCTGCTTTTAAATCTGTCAGCGGCATCTCCTCTGATTGAATGCGGGGATGATGCTAAACAAACCGACCAAAAATACACATGAGGAGCCAGAACGAGTCTCATTCTTAACAAATCCTTTTACGTGTGAAACCACTTTGTTAGAGTCGTATTCAGCCTAAAAGTCATTTCCAAATTCAAAGAAAGAACCACTTAAGGAGCTTGTAATGAATTGTCTGTTTTTCTGCGATGGCGTCGAGACTCGTATGATAAACACAGCGAGGATAAATCAGCAATATTGAATCTGTTGGTGGTCCCGTTGTTTACTTCGGCGTTATGTGATTTCTTCAACAACCAAAGGGTTGTGGATCACTGCTCGCACTGTCTGCACGTCTAAATAAGCGGCCGCCACTCCTCGAAGGAAGATAATCAATAATGAACTGTGGCTGATCTATGGTGGTCTTAGATGCTGGAGCCCAGTTATCTCTCTGTGACCTGGGATCTCTGCCTGGCTATAAGTGGATTCACGCTGGTTCATCAGTTTCTTTTTTTCGGAAGAGGTCATGTGAACCAGAGAAGCTCGAGCCTGCAAAAACTGGAAGAAAAAAATCCATCCGAGCTGATCAGTATGTTTACCATGCTGTCCCCTATAGCAGGATCCAAACATCTTTTTTTTCCACGACAGGAAAAAAGATTGAATCAAGGCAATGTGCGGCAGCGTTCTCAAATGTTGTGTATTTTTGAGTATTCAGATCTGTAAGAACAAGTGCTGTGTGAAAATACTACAGAAGTCCTGCTTTAAAAACCTTGCTTGAATAAAAGTATGCGAGAGTTATAAGCAGAATGTACTTGAAGTACGATGAAGTATGATGATATCTGATAATGTCATAGTGCAAAAAAAAAATATATTTTTAAATCATATGTGATGTATTCAGGTTAATATAACTGTGGCATTAATCTGAAAATGTATGTAAAATGATCCTAAAACACCAGTCCAGACAAAACCTAAGTTTAAAGCTGTTGTCAAACCATCCAGAGTACAGGCAGAGTTTTGGGCTCTTTTGAAAAGTTTACAGTCTGACTTTTCCCCCAATATGTCAAAGGTTCTGTTAGTGCTTCTGAAATGTATCTATAGGAGTTTGAACACACTTAACCATTTATTTGTTTTTTCACCCTGAACTTATTTTTATGCAAAAGGTGACCTATGTGTGCTCCTATTAGCTGGAAAACACAATAGGTGGTCCACATCATTCATCTCACATGGTCCAAGTTCAAGCTTAATGACAATGTCACTGAAAATGGACACTCAGCTCTGATTTTTCTGGAAAAATATCTTGGCAAAAAAAAACCAAAAAAAAAACCACTGCCAGTTCCAGTTACAGGAACATTAAACTCATTCTAGCTCTTTTATGTCCTTATTTACAATAATTCGGTGAATGTAAAATAGTCAAAAATGAGTGATTAAGTTGAAATGCAATGTATCATTGTCTATAAAATCTTCACATGTTGTAGCGTTGCTGCCCTGTGAGAACCAGTATCCCTTAAAGGTCGACTTCTTGTGAGCTCAGAAAAAACAGCCCTGTGTTTCAGCTCTGTGACAGCTTATTCCTCAGCTACTCCAATAGGTTGTTTATTTACATTTAAGATCTAATATTTGACATTTCTGCATTAAAATGTCTTAAAAAAAAAAGGACAAAATCTTTGTTATATATTTGTTATGTGCTTATCCTAAACATTTCGTATGTAACTCCTGAGAGACAGTCGGAGCGCGAGGACGAATGTTGGCGAGGTGACCAAATGATGCAAGGATTAACGCTATTACTCAGGGCCGCTATGTAGTTTTGGAGAAGAAATTCAAATGCTGAATTTTAACATTTACAATGTTAATGAGTACATGATCCAAACTCAGAAATATTTATTTTCAAACTAACTGAATAAACAAGCTGTTCTCAGAGGAAAACGAGGTCCACAGAAGCTAGAGTTTGAAGCTAGAAAGGTGGCAGGGTCCGCCACACGTTGACCAAGTAAAACAGTATTAAATTGCGTTGTCCTTTAACGTCAGTTTGTTTATTCAGTTTATTCCGTCATGAAAAGGAAATGAGTTTGTTTAGGCATAAAACAAAGATGAATATAATTCTATTCTGATTAAATCTTCCCCATGACTACATACTGTAGTGCACCTTTAACTCCACTGCGAACGTTTTGGTTTTCAACAGCAAGGATTGTTGTTTGCTGTGAATCAAAAATACAATATCTGCCTTTGAGATGCAGCCGAGTGGAGGTATAAAGTTGCCTAAAATGGAAATACTCAAAAAGTAAAGTACAAGTTCCTTAAATTTGTACTTGAGTGAATGTACTTAATTACATTCCTCTGCTGGGTTTGGTGAGGCTGGAGCCTCTGAAGCATTTATCTCAGATTTAGATAACAGTTGATTTTACTTGCTTATTATCACCTCTGCCCTTAATGTCTAACAGATAGTGACAGATACTCAAGAAGGTGAACTTTCCCTGGATCCCTGGAGGCCATAATGAATGAGCGGTAAACCGAAGACACTAATATACCATTTCTTCGGTGTCCAAAGACGCCTTATCACAGGTGTCGGTAAGGACAGACAGATGGAAAGACAGACAGCCACATGGTTCCACTTTGACGTCTGCTAATTCCAGGGAATCAATCCTAAATGACACCTATGGGATACACAGAGTGGATTTCCCTCTGATGCAGATTGGTAGTGGTTTGCAGATGAAAGACAGTAAAATAAATAAAGCTGTGGCGAGCAGGCCGAGCTCCTCTGTCCGCACAGTACAACCATAATGGGATACATACTGACATGAGGGGAGAAGTGTAGGCCTGCTCCTGTTTCAACACTTTTGCCATGAATACGCCGATGAACCACTGCTGAATATTTGTTTGCTGTGAAAAATATTACATTTTTTATTTATATCAACGGGTGAGAACTCACAAGTGGAATAACAGTGATTAGCAAAAGGCAGCTCTGTTCCTCGTCACCCACGCTGCTCGCAGATACTGTTTTAATCCCAAAACACGGCGTTTAATCAAACTCAGCAGTATCAAATGGCTTTTTAACCTCCTCCAATCAATCTTTTCATCAGCTGCTGTGTCTGCGGTGGGCCACGAGTAAGAATAGTAATGGTAAGACAATACTGGCTTGTCTCATCC
This sequence comes from Sparus aurata, assembly GCF_900880675.1. Taxonomy (NCBI): domain Eukaryota; kingdom Metazoa; phylum Chordata; class Actinopteri; order Spariformes; family Sparidae; genus Sparus; species Sparus aurata. The sequence continues at coordinate 27,284,013 of NC_044190.1, forward strand.
TGGCTGGGATCAGACATGATACTCCTACAAGTTACACTGACCTCCTATTCCCCACTGTGCCAGCGCAAATTCAACTGGCAGCGTCGCAAGTTCGCTGGAAAAACTGTGTCTTGTGTTGAGGATGCTGTCTTAAAGTTTCACTTTCATTGTATCTTCGCTTGGATGCCCTTGGACCATAACTGTGCAGAATGATGCCGTGCAGAATTCGACAATAGGAAGAAGTTTTTGAATAAATCTGGTGAAATGATGGAAGGCCATTTCTGCAAAAAGAGAAAAAATTACATGAAAACCAAACTGGATGAAAATAATATTCCCATGGTAAGTAAGAGATAAAAAGTCAAAGTTATTGGATGCAAAGTCAAAACTATGAGATAAAAAGTCAAAACTTTGCAATAAAAGTCATAATTATTGGATAAAAAGGTGAAACTATGAATCTCTAAGTAAAAAACACTGACTACATAATAATTCTGACCTTTTAACTCACAATCATTCATTTTCTTTTTTGTTTATATTTTATCTTTTGACTGATCAGTTTAAGATGTGTGTACAAGCAGGACTAGTTTGGAAACCAGTCTTTGTCTAATATCCAACTTATATATTTGTGATGTAACATGTGGAAGCATATGTATCCTGAGAACGGCCTTTTTGCTGAATATGAAACATCTTGTGTTCAGCTGTTAAACTTAAAAAAAATCAAAGAACCATATTTGCTTATGAAGAGATTAAACACACGATATGTCATGTGTTACAGCTCTCTCAATAAAAACAATGTAAACATATGATGTAACATTTGATGACATCATAAAGTAGCATGGGCTCATGGGAGTTGTTGTTTATACTGTTCAATAACCACCATTGCTGCAGTTTTATTCATGTCATGTTCAGTCATGTTCGTTGATTTCCTTCCTCGCTTTCCAAGAACTCATCGCAATAGGCGACCAAATGAGATGCACTTTGACACTGAATAAAAATATGTATTTCTCTGGGTCTAAACATTGTTAAAAAACATTTTGAAAAATGTAACACAAATAAATAAAATATTTTAAAAAGGTCTAGTTATTTTGAGTCATTTTTATTGTAGAAACATTACATATTATTTCATTGAATGAGGGAGAAGGAGTAGATGTAATGTGTAATGTAATGACATATAAGACAAACAGTGATGGAAAAGAGGTTAAACATTTTTCCACTTATCAGCTCACATTAATTAATGCCTGTTTACAGGGGCATTATCAAGGTTTTGTCACTGGTGCCACTGAGGTGATTTATTCAGATTCTGGTCGACTCCCGTCTGATGCACTTCAACAAATCACAGCCTGAGGTCTGGCTGACCCCACACCACACTCATCATCTCTGTCTCCCTCTCTGACCCCCACACAGCTCACTCCGACTGACTGGACGCAGCACCCAACTACAGATATCACCCAGGGGCTGTTTGCAAAGCTCAGCTGACCAGTCCGTCCTCCAGATGTAGGACGCACCGTTAATTTAGCTGTGTCTTCTCCTCATACACAACTAATACCTGTTGGCTGAGTAGAGCTGTGAGTTTTTGTAATGATTAAGGAGCCTGTGACCACCAGCAGTGCAGTGTGACCCGGGGGCACAAGGTGATAAGACCTCCATAACTCTACTTTATCCCCCTGCTCATTATCAACCTCCATCCCAGATCTGCCCCAAGCCCTCGGGCTGCAGCAGGACAGTGGCACTCAGCGACCTGAAGATTACTCGGGGAGACATACGGGCTCAGTTTGACTAACCCCAAACACCTGACAGCTTGTTCCTGTCGAGGGGAGGGTTAACCATTGGTAAAACACCATATTGGTGCTTAACCACAAAAAAAGAAGAATTATTTTTGTATGGACACATAAAAGGCAAAGGGATAATTTATTATGATACTTAGAAATTACACATTTCTATCACATTCTGGTGTTTTATTTTTATTTTTGGGTTTAAGTTTATATTCATGTCCATTTCTATAATATGGATAATCGGAGAGTTTATTAAATGCACGCCAAAAAATTATGTATTCGTATAGTCTTCGTATCCAACAGGGAGACATGAAAAATAAATCCTCAGATCAAGTCAGCCGTCGTTTATTTCTTAGTTGTGACAAGTTGAATCACTTTCAGAGCCACAGGCCTGGACCGAGGCCTGACCAGCGGGGCTACTGAGGCTGTCAGGATGTCAGCCAGTCTGCTTTTAAAAAAAAAAAATTTAAAGGGAAACTTACAGGGGTCGGTGGCTGAGGTAAAGGAGATGTGTTAATACACGCATATGAGAGGTTTTTTTTAAACCTCATGCTGTTATTCCTGGCCTCCAATATCTGCCGCAGGGCCACATATTTTTCATCATGTTCTCTGAGCGGCGAAACACTGGACTGTTTTCATTTGTTTAACTTTCATGTCCCTCTAAGTGGGTTTTTATGAAGTGAACCGCTGTGCCATCAGTGGCACCTGATTGATGTTTTTCACATTAACCAAAGAGTCATTCCGCAAATTGATGACATTTCTTTTAAATGTGATTCCCTGGTGTTTGTGTGTGTTTCTTTGACTCTTACTCAAAGCTGTACCTTAAAGTAAATGGTGTTATGCGCTTGAGTTTCACTCTATTTTTTCAAGTCATATAATTTGGTCCTCTTCACGTGCCGCGTGTCTGTTTTTGTCTGCGCGAGCGCTTCTTTTAGCCAGCCAGCTGCTTGTTTTATGCATCTGTGTTTACACGTGTGTGAAGGAGCGTTCATGTTGGCTTGTTTGTGCATGTGTCTGTCTTCTTGGCGTGGTGTGAGCGGTACGATGATGGACATGACAACAGTTAATAAAGTTGAGTTCTCGTAACAGTCACTTAGATAAACTCAGATAACTAGACCAACGTTTATGAAACTGGTATCAGCGAGACTACAATCTGCTTATTTCAGATCTCATAAAACAGTCATTAAATGTTATGAAAATCTCAAAACTTGTTTTATTATGAAATGTGTTATCTTATGATGTCAATTTCTTATTTAGAGAATCTCAGCGATTACTGTGGGCTCTGGCTGTTTTTGTCAGGAATTAGTAATTCGAGCTGCAGCAGAGGTTTTATGGCGAGACAGACTGAAGCGATTTCAACAGTGAGACAGTCATAAGGTTTTGCAGTAGAAAGAATCCCGCCAAATTTATTTCTTGACATGTAATTGTGCATGTTGTTGTCTTTTAACATGGAAATTGTGAAAAATACAGAAGTTAATGTGTCATATATGTTGTTGTGAATGTAAAAGAGACAGGAGCTAAAAGCTAACAAAACCAGTCAAAGCTTATTAAATCTAATGTAGCAACCCAAAATAAAATCACAAACCTGAAAATTAGCATAATGTTTGTTTCATAAGGAGATGTTGCAAGCTGTATAGTGTTAAAGATATCAAATGTATACATCAGCATTCAAATGTCTAAAAATGACACACCCTTTGTTGTATATTTTGTTTAGATGAGTACTTACATTATCTCACATGATTCAAACAATGCTTATTCCCAGAGAAATCTGTTAATTTCTTCAAGGTGTGTTGGATTTGGTTGGCTGTCCCCATAGCTTGTGGGAAAACATCAGATGTTACGTCAGAGTGGCGAGGAAGGAAGTCAGCAAATGTGGCAAAACATAGAATGAATAAAACTTTCATGCATGACCTCATCAGAGAACGATTCTTCCTGAGTCATGTGGATAAATCTTCATTAGCAAATAGTGGCTGTTTAACAATGACGACAATAACTCCCATGATCCCACGCTACTTACTCCTTTTGTTTTGTTTTGATTGCGAGAACCCTCGCGGCAAATTACATCCTGTGCATTTAAACATTAATTCATGCAGACATACGTAGCGTAGTGTTTTTAAAAAAAGATTTAGAGGCAAAAAAAGAAACAGCCTCGCTGTAAAATGACTAAAATTAAGTTGTATTTATCTTGGAGTAACCTAAAATGTCAGAGTCACGCCACAACAATATGAAAAATGTCCAGTGATCTCCTGATTAGCCTCGCTGATGTAAATGACACAGTTGCTCTGTCTTATGATAGGTTTGCATTACAGTTTACCGTTTTATTTATGAGCAGTAAGTGTCAGTCTATCTGTCAAAGGGAGACATGTGTAATTGGAGGAGGCTTACTAGAAAGAGCTTGGCAGACTCGTTGGAGCAAAGCAAAACCCTGGACAATATTCCTGCTTCATGCCTGGAAATCAATAACCCAGACCCCGGTGGTGAACGCACGCAAGACAGACCCCACACAGCGGTGAGCTCCTCCACCCGTCCACTCCCCCTCTCTCACAACCCTCGATCTTCTTTCCCTCCACTTAACGCCAGAAAGTCAGCTTCGTGTGTCTCTCTTCATTCCCGTTTATGTCTTTCTCATTTAGTGCTCTCGTCAGCGAGCTGGCTTGCAGAGCACCAGTGAAGGATACTGGGAAATAGCTCTAAAATGATTCATCATCTGGCTGACCTTTTCCACACGCATGCATTTTTGTGCCTGTGAGTGTATGTGTGAGAGAAAGAGAGGAGTGAAAAAGTGGGGAGGCGGGGTGGGGGCGTGTAAATTTCTTGTTTTAATTTCTCAATTGGCTCTCAACCAGGGGTCAAAGGTTGGCTTAGCACAACAGCTTTGACAAGATAAGCACCTGTTTCTCTGCTGGTGGAGGCCAGAGTTATCCTATTACCCTCAATATGTAAACCTCTCAAAGGACCTGTACACACATGCGTAAATACTGACGTAAATATGGGAAAACACCAGCGCTGCTCCCTCAAGGGAAAAGGCTAACAGTGTCAACACCTTCCACCCCCGTCGCTTCAGACACATCCAGCATTACCTGAACTGCAGACTCTTCATCAAGAGCTTTGTTTTGAGCTGCGTTTGAAGCTCTGTTTACCTCGTTAGTAGGAAATCTGTAATTGGATGTTTCAGGACGCTCATTACACTTCACAGGTTTGGTGATGATGATGAAGATGCTTTATATAAAAGGTGCTGGCACAGATACATCTGTGGGCACGCAGCCCTTTGGGTTTGCATTGGTGTATTTTTAGATGGTAAACAGCCACAAAGAAACCACCTTTTTCTGCCACATTTTAGCACCCATAATTTGGCCCACCCTTTGTTTATACTCCCTGAGGCCTGTCTGATCTTTTTTGTTTTTCTGCTGGTGAATGACGAGGGGGTCACACATAACTGGACAGACTCACGAAGCTATCCTCCTACACCTTGGCAATATATTTTTGCTACTTCCTTCGTGTTAATAGGTCATTAAGGCCAGTAACAATGGAGAGATCACTAAGAACAAGCTAGATTTGGTAAGTATCCAACTAAGAAAAAAATCCCACAACCCTCCCTATAAAAGTGATTCCCACAAACTACACAAATGTGCACTGACTGCCTCGTAGGTCTCGCTGACCAGCTAGAAGAAGTGTGTGACGGCCATTTTGCTATGTTCTACAATTGTAGCTTTTTGATTCTGATTAAAACATAAATAAACAACTATATTAAATACCACAATATCATAAACGCACGTTAGACAGCCGTCATGAATTTACCTCAGTCCCAAAAGTCTACCCGACGTACAGTTAGCCTACTACCCACTGCTGTGGGTGTGTGCTCTGTGCTAACAGAGTTAGCCGCTGAACAAATCTGTTGCTGCTGCACTGCAACTTGTTGTCATTGGTAACCGTCTCAAACCTCCAAATGTCTCATTCAGATATAAGATATCACTGAACATTATCATAATTGATGTAAAGAATGAAAATAGCAATTGTTAGTACTCACCACTGTCAAGCCGGTATGATAGTTTTGGGACATTTTAGCTGCACTTCCTCTTCCATACTTGCAACTAGCTCGATGATAGCTTTAGCAATATATCTGCGCAGCCTTGAGGAAGTGTGTACAATGGCAGACAGGTACCAGATTCAAAATAAATAGAAGCGGCCTGTTGTTGGGTAACAGCTCACTGCTGCTCACTGTTGCTTCCAGGAGCTAGTTAGCTCAGTTAACTGTAGCTGTCTGGACTGGGAGTTTAGAGAATCAGGGTATACGTTGTGGCTAGCTGGTTAGCATGCTAATTTCTGTATATATCGTTTCCAACAATACAAAGACACCATAACACCAGGACTGTTCTTCACATTCTGCTGATAACTTTCAATTTAAGTTTATTTTTTTGTATGTTTTCAGCCGAAATTACTCAGATTTTGCACCTTTAGGAGATTATTTCTACAAATATAACAAAAAAATACATCTGAAATAAATTACCAGCCCAAGTTAACAATCAGATGTATGCATTTTCATCTCCCTTTTTCAGAGCAGCGATGGAGATGAAGGCATTCCACCTACTGGAGCTGATGATGCCATACCTGCTTTTATTTTCTGGGGTGAAAGTCTGAAGTCTCACTAGGCCTGGGCTGGCTTGTGATGGCATGTAAACATTTTTACACTTGTGAGGTGAAGTTGGCAAAAAACCCTCTAACCCTGCTGCCTAGAGACAGAGGAAACAAACAGTCTGTTGAGGTGAAACTTGTCAACATGCTGCAGTGAAGACAGGTGCTCATTAAAGTGTTGGGAGGATGTCATAGCTCTCCCTTTTCTCTCTCCCTTACCCTGTTGGATTTCCCTCTACTCCAAGTCGGACTGTTGTTTTGACGGAAACCGATCATTAGGTGCATCATGTTTCCTGAAATGAAATCGGAGCTTGGAGTAGTTTCTATCTGTGCTGTAAACATCTTCCGTCAGTGCTCCCATACAATGAATGAAGGAGTTTCCTCGCGCTATGTGTTTGTTTTCCTTCTCAATTCCATCTCTAACTCACACTCTCTAATACTTTTGACTGGGCCGCGCTCTCCTGCAGAGACGTGTGTGTGATTTGCCGCCGAACAAATGGGCACTGTGTGTGGTACCCGGCTAAAGAGCGACTGTGTGTGTCTGACAGGCAGCACTGTTAATCCATACATGAGTAAGGGGTCATATTGCTCAGGAAAGCATTGGGGTGGGGGTGGGGGTATGCACTGCACTTGCCATTGTGTGTTTCATGTGCGTGTAAGTGTCTCCCCTCACCATTCGTTGTTAATTAGGTATGGTGATGTGAGCATGTTGCAGGATTGCATGATCAAACGCAGTGGGTTGAATGTGAAACCGTACAGGGACCAGAGGAAGCAGTCACGAAAGCTGTCTTGGCAGGCAGCGCGCGTTGTGTGTGTGTGTGTGTGTGAGCACCTTCGCTCCAAGCCCGGCTGGAACGCTCTATGGATGCTGTGGCCTTTCACTAAGCCCGGGCTTTCTGCTGTATTAATCACCCGCCGCGAGGTCTGATTTCTTGGCCTTGCGCGCCGAGTCTGCGGCCTTGACACTCGACTCTGCTCTTTGCGCTGTCCGTGAACATCGAGTCAGCGTGGTTTTCCACAGCATGTGGTTTCAGATGTGTGCGAACTCATGAGAGGGTAACTAGAGAGATTTGACATGTGTACAGTTGAGGGAGAGGGGAGCGTAGAGGAGGTGGAGAGGGGGGAGGAGGGAGCCGGTTACACGCATCTGTGTGGGACCGCTAAAACTGGCAGACCTGATAAGAAGAGGTCGGTCCAAATGAATGGGGGTCAGCGCTGGAGTGGTGTAGTAGGGGTCCAGTCTGTGTAGGAGAGGCAGCCAGGGGGACAGGGGTCCCGGAGGTCACAGAGTCGCACAGACAGGGTGTGTAGCCTTGCATTGTTTCTGAGGCAGCCCGGCGGTATGAATGACGGTGTGTCACTGTGAAAACACTTTCTCACAATTGTCTGTAAGAATGTGTGTGCTCATGAATTTAATGCTCATGTGCGGCCACAGTGTCATAACACAGGACTGACAGAGTTATATATGTGCAGAATTATCAGGTTATAACATTAAATTTGACTTAATATTAAACATATTAAGGAAAGAAGAAATAAAAATAGACGTACTTTATTCTGCCCCTTTATTTATCTACCCAACATTTTGTTTCTTTATTTTGTCCATTTTACTCTTTACTACATCTGTCGATTCCTTAAGTGTTGCTTGCGTTTCTTCGTTGTCCTCTCCCATTAAAGGTTTTCAATGGACCATGGATCGTTAGGATGGAGGGTGTGTGTATGCTGTATAGCCCTTTGATTTTTGGGACTATACGCATAAGAGTTACTCGATAGCAAATTAGCTCGTGCTAATTTTGCGAATTCCCTCTCACATTGGGCAACATGAAGAAAGTTGCTTGTAGAGCCCTGCTATTTTTTTTTATAGTCTCTACCTCCTATCGGAATTCAGATACTGTAGAAACGTCCTAGACCTGGTAGCGCACTTAGCTTGGCGTTAAAGACCCATATTTTCCCTCGGCATCAAACTACCATTAAAATCTGCAGCTGTGTTTTCAAACAAGATACGTGAACCCTGGATGTGTTAGTCTGACCTTTCATTTCTCAAACCTTCCCTGCCGAGTTTGCTACTTTTGGGAGCACAAAATGAAATAAATGAAGCGTTATCGGTTCAACTAGCTAACTGCACATTTTCGGGGAAATCGAAAATGGTGGGGAGTTGTTTTTCTTTTGTGTGCGCAGGGGAAAGATGGGCAGTGTGGAAATAGTGAAACCAGATCTTATTCTGTAATTCTCTTCCACAGATGCTCTTTGTGTGTGCGATGTTAGCCCTGGGTTGGCAGTGCCACTCTAATGACCGAGCGCTCCCCTATTTTGCCGTTAAACCCCCTGTCTCTCTCTCACACAGAGCCTTTGCTTGTGTGCTCTTGTTACTGGAGGGAATCTGTCAGTGTGACGCAGCACTGGTTTGTCTTGGCGGCCACTCCGCCGCTATGGGATACAGATGTTAACGGTCTGTGTGTGTTTCCCAATTAAAGCATTAATCCAAATCAACCCAAATGATCGCACACGGCGTAACGACGACCAGGGAGGGCCCCTTTCTACTCTCTTTCTACTTCTCCTTCCTGCTCTCCATCTCCGTCCTCCCTCACTTTCTTCTTAAATGTCCATCTTTTCTCACCCTGTGGCCTCCTTAATTGTCTCCATCACCTCTTCAGTTCATCAGTGTAATCTGCCTCCCTCCTCCCCCCCCCCCCCCCCCCCGATTACTCACCCTGCATTCCTTCAGCATGCATCAAAGCGGCCAATGCTAAATGTGGAAAAAGTGAATGTGGAGAAAAGGGAAGACAATAGCGCAATGAGGCTCCGCTCTGTCGACCATTTCATTTTTCCACTATTTTCTGAGATTTAAACATGTTTATTTTCCTCTCACTGCAGCAGCCGCGCTACACTGTATATTACGCCACTATAGGAGGCATGTAATTTAACACAATGACAGATTTTCAAGCCTCTCGCCGAAAGCCTTTAATTCGGAGGGATAACACGACTTTTAAGGGCATTGCAAACTCTCATGGCAACGTCTGGGTGCAAACGCGTACGCACACCAACCGTCCAACCCACCCACCCACCCACTGATGTGCACTCTCACACATGTTCAGGTCCCAAACATCCTGCTGCAGCTTACACTAACTCATCATGTGTACAAACAAATGTCTCGAGGAGGCAGGACGCGTTTCGGAGAATAACACCCACCTGCGCAGGTCAAACAGTTCACGAGTTAGCGGCCTCGCAGATAAGTTTGCACACTTACACCTCCATGAATCAGCGGTTATTTAAAAACCATCTTGCTCGTGCACACACACACACACACACACACACACACACACACACACACTGTAGTGCTTCCCCACTCGCCCACACGGCGCATACTATGCTGCCACTTCAAACATGTTTCTGAATGTATTCACAGAGCCAAGCAGCCTTTACAATGCCCAGATATAGAGAAATTCTGAGTAAACACTCAAAACACGGCTGCAGGGCCGGGAGAGGATGAGCTCCATCTGGAGAAGCCGATGCCAGATACGAGTGTGTGCGCTGTTTCTGTGTGCGATGGCAGCTCCGAAAGATGAAGATGTCAATGTCCTTGTGTATGTGTGTGCATCGCAGGGCGTCTGCATGTGTGTGTTCTCCCCTGTCCTCCTAAACCAAACACAGTTAACAGTAGCCTGCTGTCATAACACCCTGCCATTCTACAATGGAGGCTGCTGTTCATTCTAAACAGGCAAGAAGACGAGAAGAGAGAGGGAGAAGGAGAGAGAGAGAGAGAGAAACGCAGGAGAAACAAGAGGCTGAGAGACACAATAAGAAAGCGAGCGGGAAGAGGTAAAGATAAGCAAGGAGTGACATACTGACGCAACTGATTATTCTATTGTGAGCGGGAGGCAGGTTAGTGAACGGTGCCAACAGGAAGTTCAACACATAGCAGAGGCTGAGAAAAATCTTCAGTACACCCGCTGAAGTCATGAAGCCTCTACGTGTGCATCTGGAGGCATGTTTGTGCGTTTGCTTGCCAGTGAGTGTCGATGCATCCACGTCCGTGTTTATTCCGTGAGTGTGTGCGTGTGTGTGCATTTGTCAAATTCACGAATTACCTTGAAGTAAAAGTTGCATACATATTCTTTAATGATTGTGGCTATTTAAAAACTGAAGGCACTATGTATTCAAAAAATATCTCTCCGGTTCTGATACAAAAACAAATCTCACTTTGAATTTGCGTGTGAACGCAGGACACGAAAAAGCACACGGCAGGCAAAGCGACTCTAAATTGGTCTCTGATGCTTGTGAATTTCAAAATTTCCTTTGAGGCCGACTCACAATAACACGCAGCCTAAACAGTGAAAATGGAGGAACACACACAGACTCGCACACACAGGCCTTCAGTCGGTAGGGGGGAATCCAGTGTAAACAACAATGACATGATTTTATTTTCCTCTTCTCCAGTGCTCAGTGAAACAACTTTCACGCTCTCACTTTGTTTGTAGGTGGATATTAATGGCTTGTTGACGACATGTCACCGAGAAACTATATATGTTCCTCGCTCTCATTCTAATAAGGGATGGCAGATTAATTTAGATATCTACACTTTAAAAAAGAAAATATGAATACAAACAGCTTTTCCTCTGACCTTCTCAATATTTTCAAAACATGTACTGCAAATATTTAATTGCGTTCATTGACCAAATTTAAATAAATATCTGAAGTAATTTTCATAAATGAAGAGGAAACCTCAAATATGTCATTTGTTTTTCTGTAACCAGTCAATATTACGTCCCTTGTTGTAAATCATTTGTTTCAAATTGTTTGTTTTTTTTTACACAGAATGATTTATCATACTTAATGTTGTGTATAAAAAAGTATAAATGAATCTAATGGAAATAAATATTGAAATTTTCAAGTGAACTAAAGATTTTTGTCTTGGTCCATTTTTTTAGTTTCTGAACTCGTCTTTATTGATTTTAGATTAAAGAAGAGGAGTTTTTCCCATAATGACCACTACTAAGCTCTCTCTCAACAAAGCCTTTAATTCCCTGGATCTCTGCAAACCTTAAATTAAATCTGTCAAAATTACAGAACTACTGTAAAAAAAAAAAAAAAGAAAAAAGAAAAGAGGGGATTTTTACTAGATTACTACACCGACTAAATCCACTGAAATTAAAGAACAGCTACGTGGAAAATTCCAGGTTTTCCTACATTACATAATTTTGAAAAGTGAGGGAAGAACTTTCTAATGTTTTAAGGAGAATTTCATTTTCGAGGATATTTTAACATTTTATCAAACAAGCTTCGTGCTCATTACACTCCCTTTAATCTCACTTGTGCAGACATCGACTTTGGGAGCTGTGTGAGGTAGTGTGTCGCTCATCTTCCCTTACCCCGTCACTGTGGTGCTGTGCTGGATTACAGGCCTGAGAGCGCCACCTAATAACAGGGTGCACCATGACTTCTTCTCCAGACCCATTTTGTGGACGGATACCTGATACCTTAACTCATTCTATCATTGTCATCAAAGATGCATGGCTCTAATTAACTGTAAATATAGGTGATTTTTTTTCCTCTCCTCCAAATTATGCACATGGCGCTCTCTCATTTGGACCGAGTTAGGAAAATCGAAACACATTGTGAAAGTTACATAAATAAAAAAAGGGGAAATTAAAGTCAAATTATTTGAGTGTAATATTGATTGAAGAGCAACCTGTTCGGTAAACAACACTATGGATCCCAGAAGTTAGATTTTTTTTTTTCTCTTTCTCTGGTCAGGCTGAACTTGGCAGCAGTATCGGTGGACATTTTTCTCTGTCAGGCCGCAGGAGTCAGTACAGCAGAGCCAGCTGCCGAGGCTCACAGCCCGGCCTCTAATTAAAACAGTGGAAAATGAGATAACTCCACAGATCCATCATGGCCGCCGTTGGCTGTCAGAGTGCTCGGGGGCTGCCACCCACCATATGTTTACACCAGGGCCACTCGGCCTCTCTGCTCTCAGGGTGTTTTTAGAGTCCCGGCCTGATTTCTCTAATGGGCCGAGAGGTTTTTTTAGCCTCCTTCCACCCTTGCTTTGCTACAGTCCTCTCTCCACTCCCACCCCTCCTTCAAGTGTTCCTGTTGACGGAGGCTTGGAGTGGCAGAGTACCCCCCCTCCATCCCCTCCCTCCCATATTACCCACCCACTCTTCCTCGTTAGCCCTTCATTTATTAGGCCTTAATGGAAGCTGGGAGTGCTGTGATGTCATGCAGTGGTGCACGGAGAGGACAGCCTCTCTGTGTTTTTTCTTCCCTCATCCCTTACTGGTGCCTCGGATTCTTTGTGTATATCCAACAATTTTCCATTTCGCCCGTGTCCACTTACAGCATCCTTCTTGCTTAAGTCAGGTGTTCGCCAAAGCACAGGGGAGAGCGAGGCCAGTCGGCCAGATCTGTTGCAAGGTCGTGCACTGGGTGTGAGGCGGGGCACGGAGGTGCACAGCACGCCACGGCCGGCAGCGGTTTATTTATGGGCAGAGACCTGGAACGTGCCTGCGCTGCTCGCCTATTTCGTGTTATTTTGACAGCTGCCATTTAAAGGAGAATAAAACTGCCGCTGTGATTAGAGTCAGAGGCAAGAGCTGTTTCATTCTTGCTGAATAACGGCAGAGTGTTAGCAGATCTCCCTCAACCCTCTCATGCCAGCCTCACTAATGATCCTAAGGCCTCTTCCACAGCTTTTGCCAACACGCCGCAGAGGAATCCAGCTAGCAGCTCTGTTTCCTTTCCACAGGCAGAAAACAGCAGCCTTTTACACTGGAAGGAATGTGGAGGTAGAGTTGAAGGACTCGTCACAGCTGGAGACGTGTTAGCACCCTGTTAGCGGCTTTGAAACGTCAATTGTTGGAAAATAATCCAGGAATGAGCTTTCCTAATGCCGTCTTGACAGCAGAAATGTTTTCTCTGTCACTGAGATTTTAACGATTTAACAGTTGGTTTAATACAATAACCCATAAATCTGATGACAGGTATCTCCAAAATACATGGATTACATGACTGATGTCTTGCTTTTTATGGCATACAGCTGTTCTAATATAGCATCCACAGGAAAGATCTCTTATCCATAGGATTTTGGACGATGGTCAATTGCCAGGATAATGTTACACAGATTGATTTTTTTTTTTATCATGATGGAGAAAACACAATAAATGTTGACAAGAGGAGCAATGTACAGTATATAACTATACAGTTTATAAATAAGTGTGTGTGTGTGTGTGTGTGTGTGTGTGTCCAATAGGCCACCCAGCGGCAAAGCTCATTAGTTTTCAGCAACTCATCACCTCATGTTTCGGGCCGCATATCGTACCGCAAACCTCATTGATCAAACTGTTGTGAATGCAGCCAGGCTGATGACAACGACCACAAATGTGATACTCTGTGCTGTAACTGGATCCGTGTTTTTGTTCTCATTTCCAGAGACGTGTGCATCCCCCGCTGGGTCAGCCCGGCATGTGCCTCATTTAAAAATCAAGCGGGGATCATTACAACACCAACGTCTCTCACTCTCTTACTAGTAGCTGACACGTTTTCAGACGTCAACAGATGTCAAATTACTCCACAATTAGCCCATTGGGCCTCCTTGCACGCTTGCATGGTGTGCTCTAGCTAAGAGAAGGGCTTGGTAGATTGGGCTTTTGATTCCGATAAAATAACAAGTCACTAGGGGTGTAAAGATTCACCGATATGAATCGGTAACCGGTTTTAACGTTAAAGATGCGACTACATCGATACGCGGAGTCCTGCATCGATATCGTAACCATTAACCGATCGATGGCCCAATTCTTAAGTTACGTATTGGTTGACTGTAGCTTTGCTGCTAATTCTGCAGAGCATCTCTCAACTCTTGTAAAAGGTTGAAGGTCATTGCGAGATTCTCGCTAGAGTAATAAAAAGTAAACGTGAGGTTCTCGCGAGAGTAATAAAAGGTCAATGTGAGATTCCCTTGAGAGTAGCATATCAGAGGGACAAACCACAAGAACAACGACAACAAAAACATGTCCAACAACTCCGACACTGTTTACAATGCACTAGCTAATCTGAAATCTAAAGTTTGGAAGAGATTTTGTTTTTATAAGAAGATTTTTGGACATTTTGGCCAAAGTCTAGCCATATGTAAGGTCTGTAGAACAGCTATTAAGTAGAGTTGTAGCACGACAAATCTGAAAATTCACCTAGTGCGACAGCATGGAGAAAACTAAGTGGGTGACGTGGAGTCTGTGGATGCTAACGTTAGTAACATTTCAGCTAGCACAAGCAAGAACACGCAAGACAACGACATGGCTATTAAAGACTTTTTCCAGCCACAGCTTAGCCACAACTCGGCGAGGTCCAGGGTAATCACGACATCTATAGCCTGTTTTATTGTGAAGGACTCACGACCTTACAGTGTGGTTGAGAGTGATGGAGACAAGGTGAGCAATGCCACTTTTATAGAATTGCTTATTTTAATTTATAATGGAAAATGAATGTCAACATTAAACAAATGTTAAGAACTGTATCAGATTGCATCGTATCGAATCGCGCCAAAACGTTCCGTATTTAAATTGTATTGTCCCTGAATCGTATCGTAGCCCATGTATCTAGATGCGTATCGAATTGTCTTATGAGGGAGAGATGCACACCCTTACAATTCATCCATCAAGCTCCTCTGCTCGCTGCTCTCTCACTCTCTCTCTCTATTTCTCCTCACTCCCTCCCTCTCTCTTCCCCCCTGACCTCCCTCTACACTCACTTGCTCTTTCTCTACTCCCCCCGACTCTTTCTCCCCTCCCTCCTGTCACTCTCCGTCAGGATGAAAAAAGGTCAGTGTGAGAGAAAGAACAGGAGAGTAAACAGGGGAGAGAGATCAAGAGCGTTTTACACCCGGTATAAATATTTGCAGAAATGTGGCTGAAACACGTGGAACCCACATGAAGAAAAAGGGGAGAACATTACTGCAGCCTGGGTTTCGGCGCACATGCACATGAGACCCACATGCACATATACACAAACCTACAACAAAGTCTTTTTAAAAAAAAAAAAAATCATTCTCATTGATGGCATTCAGGCTGGCAGAGTGGTGAAGTGAGTGGAGAGACCACCCTTTCACCAAAGGGCTCCTGATGCACGCCTTCGTGTCAGTCGCAAGCTGCCCTGCTGTAGTGTCCTTGAGCACTGTATCGAATCCAATATAAAAACCACCCCATGCGCGTATCACTTCAGCTCCATTGATTGTTACTTTTAGTGGCAACGTATAATGCCAGCAGCGACATAAGGCTGGACGGTGTGACCTGCAGACCAGTTAAAGAGGTTCAACTCACCCGCTGTCGTCGACTCCCTGTCAAACTCGTGTCAGCTGACTTGAGTTGCACGCAGCTGGTTTAACTCTCGACACCTCCCCCTGTAATTACTGATAAACATACAAACACCCAGTGATGCCACCGAGCGTCTTGGCTGTGATGGATGGACAGGTGAGGAGACCCCGTCACCGAGAGTGTGATCGCTTGTATGAAACAGCCGGGTGCTGACAGTGAGATAAGTCTCTATCTGTGGATGATAGATAACTTGACAGGGTGGCAAAATCAGACCCGATCGCATGAGTGAGTGGTTATTTACAAAGAGTGAAGAGGTGAACATCCAATGGCACTGTGAGATATTCACAAGAGCTGAAGGAATAGGAAGTTGTAAAACATCTTGATCTCATGGGATGATTTATAAATAGCACACCGCTTAAAAAAAAACATTTCACGTATCAAGTTATTCAGAGTTATTTAGAGTTATTGATGTGCAGGAAAAGACGACATTAGGTGACTTTTCTAAGGTGAACTTGGTCGTCATGGTAAGTTGGATGACCTTCACCATCAACAATAATAAACACGTTAACTTACTGAATTGTTGACAGTTTTGCTTTGCTAGGTTTTAGCACCATAACTATTTGGTTAGGTTTAGGAAAACACCAGGGTTAAAATGAGTATGTGACTAAAGTTAATACATCCCGAAAGTTAACTCACAAATGTAAGATAAACTTAATTAAGGATGAATAATTTACTTTTTCTTACCAGACATATCCATCCACCTCCACATGTGGACTTTCTCGCTCTTCACACTCCGTACCTGGTGAGTTTTTTTTGTATGACATTTACAAGAAAACGTCACAGATGTAATAATGTGGACATTGCTAAATGATGGCAAAAAAGCAAAAAATGTGATGCGATAACTTACTAAATTACTTCAGACATTGGTGTGTTATTCATTTGCTATTTGGTGAGACAATGCAATATTTGAACAGGCTGAAGTAGTAATTCCAGAATAATTTAGGATACAAAAGAATTTGAAAGAGTCTAAATTAATCTGAACGTTGACTGAAGTTTGATCTTTAAAAATCCAAAGTTACTCAATAATAAAAACAGCAGGAACTCGAGGGGCAGTCAGTAGAGCACTTACCTCTCACAACAAAAAGAAAACACAACAAATCACCATCGATAGAGTAAAAAAGACAAAATAGAAACAATTTTCAAGCCCTCATCTGAGCGTAGTAGCTGCTATTTATCAAGGATACTTTAAGTGCATAAGTGCTATGATTTAAATGCAAAGGTTCCCATTAGGATTTGTGCATTATTCCCTGAGAAGCTGTTGAAATATTGAAAAACACCCGTCTGGTAAGGAAAGTGAGAAAGAATTCCTAGCACCAAAATGTACTGGGGTCTGTTTTGGGTCGAGTTCCATCTTCGATCAGAGTTTCGTGGAAATCTATTGATCAGTTTTTGTGTAATCCTGCAGACAAAACAACCAATCAACCCACCAGAAAATTGACAAAGCAAAAAACACAAACTCATAAACATAAACAGCAAGAGAGATCATAACAGCAAGTCAGCAAGTACGTGTGTGTGTGTGTGTGTGTATGGGATGACATTTAGGTGATGGAGAAGATCAGGATAATTGAGATGTGGCTGCTTGGACGTCTGTGTAATCCCACTTCATTGTTGTCTGTAGCTGCACGGCTGAAGAAAGCAGAACATCACTGCTGCCTTAAAAGGAGGGAAACATTCTGCGGACACAGAGACACAGGCGTGACAAGAGACGGCAGCTCTCTGTTCTGTCCTCCCGGCTCCATTCACCACAGTCACATTCTCTCAATGTCAATCCCACCTCTGTTTCCATCTCTGCATCTCTCTGAATATCATCATCTCTGTATAGAAGGCAGACTCCTGCTGACCTCCTGGTCAGACCTCAGATAATGTGGTGCTGTGAGCAGAGCAATGTTCTCTGTTCAATGTCTTGCTTGAAAGAAAACATGTCCAGAGGAGCCTCACATCATACATACATGTGGAGGGTGGCTCGTGATATTTCAAGACGATGCTAAGAACGTTTTTACGTACTTTAGATTCTTCTTTTAAATGAGAATGTACGGCTTTCCAGTATAGCGCAATTTCATCGAAAAAGAAATATCATGAAAGATGATGATGATAAAAACCTACATTTCTTCAGTGCAGACTGTCAACAGTCGCATAGAATAAGTTCATTAATTTGAGTATTTGACCTTCCTCCACCACCATGAAGATGGGGTATAAAATGTACACATTAAAAAAAAAAAAGAGAATATATATATATATATATATATATATATATATATATATATATATATATATATATATATCTTTTCTTACTAAATCTTTTCAAATGTTAGTGCTTTGTATTACTTTCTTTTGTTTCAAGTAATTTATCTTATCAAATGTGAAATCAAAAAGTGTCCTCCCCCACCTCGGATACAAATTAGCCAGTTGAAAATACACAGATTTGATTTAACAGTCCCCGTGCACATCCTGTGAAACTCAAACACTATTTGTCAGGCTTCACTGAAAACTGCAGCTCAGCAGCATATCAACATATGAGGGAGGAGTCAGTGAAATATGAAAGACATCCCTTAAAACGTCACGCAATCCACAAAGCCTGTTCTATCAATCATGATGTCACCGAGCTGCAGAATTTACAGAAACAAGATTACAATACACACTATTATAAATATATCAACTATATTCATTTTCTCAGGTGTAAACTGAGAAAAATTAACCAGCGGATGAAATAAAATGCAAATTTGTTCAAAACACATAATCTCTGTGGTAATATAGTAGTTGCATATTTAAAATAAATAGATAAATAAATAAATGAAAAAGCTGTTTTACATAATCACCATGGGAGTTTTGAACCACTCAATCCCATCCTTCATTATCTTTGCAGGCCACCAGCCGCCTGTGTCTCCTCCCAGTTCAGCCCAGTGTAACCTCCAGGCTGCTCGTCCGGGGCTTCAGATGCCCACCGCAGCTCAGGGTAATTGAGTGGTGAGCAGATAAGGAAACTAGCTGGGCTGATCTGCTGGTATGAGCAGGGAGGGGAACAGGGGGTCCCAGGAGCATTGAGGTCATTTGGCTGCTCTCTCTGGATTGGCAGAGGAACGTCAGAAACATTTCATAGACCTATTTACGGTGAAGAAGGGTGGCTCTGGTAAACGGAAATGAAAACTGAACAAAAATACATTTGGATAGGTTTTTCAGTTGAGAGTTTTTTATTGGTAATTTAAGAATTATCATTGTTTCAGTTTCATCTCCAAAACAGTTAAGTTAAAAAGTTCATCTACTAATTGAACGACAATCATGTCCAGATGGTATCATAAGTAAGTTCCACATTTTGGGAATGAAAATATGAAAATGAAAATAACTAAATATGAAGGCAGCAGCCGGTTAGCTTAGCAGAACACAAAGATTTGAAAAGCGGGATCAGTAACAAAATTCGACCTTTGGGAAGAGCCAGGCTAGCTGTGTAACATTGTTTCCAGCTAGACTAAGTGCAGTACAAGTTACTTAATGTAACTCACTTCTATGAGTAGACTTTGTTGCAGCATCGAGCTTGTGATGCAGCAGGAGAGACGCTGGCCGTGTTGTTGAAGAGGCAGCAGGAGCACAGGAATGTCCTCAGAGATGCACTTGTCAGTTCCCAGGTACCGCGGCTAGTTTGCCACCGCCATGTCCTCGCGTCCAGGGCAGAGAGGACAGAGCAGACAGTCAAATACAGGTAATGAGAAACTCTGGAGAGCGACCGAGTTTCGCTGAGTGCTTTGTCTGTGCTGCTGAGGGAGAAGAGCAGTGGCTACACTGGGGTTTCATGTTGTGTTCTTGCTACCTCCTGATTGGTGCAAAGATCAGTCTCAGGTTCTGCAGCAAAGCTTCAAAAGGGATTTTCAACTAGCGAAACCCATGCGAGGGCGTAACATGTAGCCTACAAAAGAGAACCAGCAGCTTGCAGGATTCATATTTACCACACAAACTGACATGACAGACCAGTCTGACAATCCGACGAGTAACATTAAATGAAGAATACACATCCCTGCCCGATTTAACCATGAACTAATCAGTAACATTCTTCTCTCTCTCTCCCACTCGGTATCCGTTTCCTGCATTGGTGGTTTCCGCGCTGCTCTCCGTCAGCGTTGCCGCTGAGTGCTACATGGTGCCGTGCTCTGGTGTTGCTGTCATTTCCAGCTGCTCCCTCTATCAGCTGTCATCACTTCCACAAGTCCAGCGCTGCCAATTAATTATCTGCGTCCCCACGCTACTATTCAAGAGCTGCTGCAGCTCCATGTTTTTTTGTGTACTATTCTTGGGGGCTACATCAGCGGTGTTCAAGGCTGTGACGTCACCTCGGAGGCAGCTGTTTTTATTCTTATGTCCTCCTTTCACCCGCTCTCAGAGCCGGCAGTGTGCTGAGTAATGATCGAGGACTTGTTTTGAAGTTATCTGACTACATTTTCTACTTTCTGCGTTCTCAGAGTCTTCTGTCTCATACATTTGTGCAAAAGTACCTACTTAAAGCTTGGTTCCCGACTTCTTAATCAGATTTTTGACTAACCAGCGCCGATTGGCTCATGTAATGAGTCTGAGGTGTGTTCAGGAATATGTTGTGCTGCAGTCACAGAGTGAAATTAGGAGGAGGGGGGTAATGAACCCTGGGGTCCTGTGCCGGCCAAGTAATGGCCCAGTTTTATCATCCTACGACTTCCTGTTGCCTCCTCTCCTGGGAAGGCCTGCTGGAGCTCTGCTGGAAGCCCTCTGATAAAAAACCCTGGCTAATGTTCACACGCTGCTGGGAACAAGAGCGAGCGAGAGGGAGAGATAGAGAGGGAGTGACGGGGATGAAGAGGAAAATGCAAGAGAAGACATATTTTAGTAGTCATAGATACAAGAAAACAATCCACCAATGCCGCGGTTTACACCTCTGAACAGGCTGACACGCGGTGATGTGACGAAAAGCAGTCGACCAGCCCATGAGAACACACCCTCTCAGAGACATGTGTCACATGTGGGTAGCTGTAGGACAGTGGAAAAGTGACCAGAGTGTAAGAGCAAAGCAGATGAGGGGAGGGAAGATTGTTATTTTGGTGTTTTTGGCCCCAGATGAGAGTGAGTCCAGTCAGAGGATAGGCATGCTGGACACCAGGCATGGGAGCAAGGCACAGGAAGGAGAGCCATGATGATCACACAGCCTCAGATGATCCCTGGGTACCACACTGGCTTCCTGTGTTGGGAAACTAGCATTTAGAGAAGGAGTGGGGGAGGGAGGAGTGAAGAGAAAGGTACTGTAGAAAAAAATAAAGAGGTGAGGAATGAATCAGTGAAAACTCTCTGGGTATTTCCTCAGAATAGGAAAGCAGAAAATAGAAAGACACTGCAGATAAACTGATAAGGACACGAAGAGCTTTGCATGTATGTGTGTGTCTATGAGCGACCTCACGCTGACAGAGGTTGAGAAAGTCACCAGCACGTTCGTAAATCATCTGGCAAATACTCAATTTTGTGGATGTCTAAGTGACACTTTCTCACATGTCCGAGCCGTATCTGCTTTTCTTTAAGATGAGCCACTGTCATACAATCCATCATATTCTCTTGCAGCTATACTGTAACTCAGACTTATCGCATTCACATAACTCTGTATCTGGCCTTTTAATAAATCAGGCCTCGGTGACCTATTTCTGCCCGCTCGCATTAATCTGGAGCAGATTCCGGACGCTGCCACGAGACAACGTCATTAAAACTACAAACTCATCTGCCCACAGACTGTTTCATGCCGGGACAGGGTGTCAACTCAGCAGATCGTTTTAAGACCGTCCAAGCGTTTACTCCGTGCCGTGATTTCTACATTAATGTCATTATTTCAGTGACACCTCTTACTTAAACGTTTTGTTAAGAGCCACTAGATAAAATCAGATTACGTCATTCTCAACCACGAGTAATACGTTACAGACTCTTGTTTACCACAAACCATCAGTGATGCCAGTTACTAGTGTGTTTCTGTCTTTCCAAGCAGAGATTTTTCTGGGAGTGTTTTACACTTACAAGGCTCCTGAACGGCACACCTTGTGCGCTGCGTTTTTGTCGGGTTTCTCCAAAGTTCATCAATGCGTAATTTGAAAAAAACTACCAAAACTACTTGGTCAGGGTTGCCACAAACATTATCATAGTCCTGTTATTTTCTACCTCCTTTAATTGTATGTTCTGGGTATTTGCAGTGTCGTTGCACTTTGCACTGTCTCCCTAAACTGTGCGCTCCTCCTTAACCTGATTTTTCTCTCCACACCTGTCCTGCATCAGCCTCATTAGCCATACCCTCTTCTGCTGCTTCTTCACCTTATTCCCCTCACCTTAGCCTCTCCGCGCGTCCCTCCACCTGTGCCTCATTCCCTCGTTAGTTTAGTTTGTACTTTGTACCAGTTTTCACTTCAGTCTTGTTTGAATCTCTGTCCTTTTTTTACCTCCACCTGGTGTTTATGTTTGCTACTGATCCTCCTGCGTTTGGATCCGCCTTCTTCATCCATGTTCAATATGACAAATGTGGCGGGAAAATTGTCTAATGTTTTGTATCCGTGGTTTGCAGAAACATGCACTGACCAGTATTTTATCCTGGAGTGAACGGACTGGTATTCTGGGGTAGATGCAGTAAAATATGCTATGACATGGAGTCTCAGGTCTTCACTGTGAAGACCTGTCAGTATGAATTGCTACACCAGATAGGCTTGCAATTTGTCAAACCTGATTTGTTAAGTAATATCGACAAAGGATGCTTAGAGCCCATGCCCATGTAGCTTTTTTTCCCTAAGCACTGACTTAGAAAAGTCAATTTGTGGATGTTGCTGAGCGTAGTGCTTTAATCACTCTATGCTTTTGTGAGTTTGAATGTTCAACCCTCCGTTATCATAGCATAAGCAGCTGTTAATCAAAACCAACTTGTAGGGAAAAAAGTGCTTGATCCCAGCGCTGTCGAGTGGGCCCTTTGTTAGCTTGCAAGTTTGCTCACTTTCATTTGTCAATATTTTTTGGGATAGACTTTCTTTCCTTTCTAATTCAGAAAATGTTGACCTTTTTCCTATATATAACCTATATTTTACACCTTTTTATCACTGTGTCATTGTGGCTAAAACAATTAATTACTGTTTAATTGTAGCATTTAATAACTGTAGCATTTAATAACTACAGTTCCCATGAGTCTCAGTGCTATCAAACATTACCTGAGCCGCATTTGATGACTGCTCACAAAACAAGTTTTTGCCTTTAAAAGAGCAATCTTTTTTTTTTCTCTTTGACTATATTGATAGCTGAGAATATGGACCAAAAACCAGAGATCAAAACTAATGAAACAAACCGTCCATGGGAAAATTCATTGTCATCCAAAGGCTAGCATGAAAAGGGAGAAGTGGTATCTGGCTCTCAGTGTGGAATAATGTTTTATTTCAGGGGAGATAAAAGGCTTTCTTGATGTCAGACACAGGAAAGAGCGGTTTGTCCGCAGTGCCGTCTGGGTGGGGCCGACACACAATGTTGAATGAATTCCATTAGGGCCTAAATTACCTTTAATAATAAAACAACAGGCAATTAGTGGGGCGCCATTAGCGTGGTATTGAGGTGTTTGCTCGTGCGTGCGGCGCGGGCCAAACATATGGTTCGGCTCACGGCAGCCCACCGTTATAAAGCTAACATTGTCATGACTGATGTATGGTGGCGCAGTAGTGGGCTCTGAAAGATCCATTTGTCTTCTCAATTAGAGCTGAGAGGGGGAAGAGAGGAACGGGATATGGGTCAGGGAGGTTAGGGGGCTACCCCCTGTGCGGTCCGCACTTAGGAACATGTGGTGGGGGCAAAGCCGTATGTGTATTTGTGTGTTTGCAGAGAGAGTGAACAAGTGTGTGTCGGACAGTTGGATGCAGGCCAGATGAAGCCTGGGAGTTGTTTTGGCAGCTCCTTTTCACCTAAATGCCCCTGCCCTCCCACTTTACTCCCTCTTCCCATATCTTTTCCTCGCCATATTCCCCACCCCTCTCCATTTTGCCATGCAGCCAGGAATCTCTTCCCTGAGGCAGAGGCCACTTTAATGTGGGAAGCCTAGCAAAGGCAATCAGAGACCCAGACTCTTCTACGCCATACACACACACCCACACATGTGCGCACACAAACACACACACACACACACACACACACACACACACACACACACACAGAGAAACTTGTGCTTAAGCATAGACACACACTCTGAGTAGTCTCTTATCTGACTTGACGACATGGCATGCATGTTCTCTATTTCCCTCTATGATCTAACACTGTCTCACCATCAAGCACTACAACTTAGATAAGGCCAAATGAGGGAGAAATGGGAGAGGGGAGCGATTATTGTGAGGGTTTAAAACTCCACAAATCAGTTTTTTTATCCATCAGGGTAACGTTTTCGACAACTGGTTAAATAATTAGACTATCTACAAAGACATTCTCTGATGCTTGTCAGCTCATCCGGTTCATACGTGATGTTTTTCATCTTATTTTATCTGACAAATTAACTTAAGTGCAGCTCCACTTAAGATGGACTATTTTCTCCTCTTGAGGGGTGTATTAATTGGGGTAACTGATGAATCAGTAGCTGTGGCTTTCTGTCTGAGCTGGGAAATTGTGTTTCCCCCCCCTTGCTGATTCTTCCACCTTCCCACACAAGTTAATACTGTCACAATGGTTTGGCAGCATCAAAACACTTAAGACATGACTCATACAATGAAAGACCCCGGCTCACATTGTCACCTGCAGCGTGAAATGCAGCGTAACCATATTTTTATCCTACTACTTTTCCGACTATTAGTCACATATAAGAATTGAACCATCAGACTGCTTTATATGACAAGGGTGATTGCTGCCACAGGAGACCATACAGGCATAAGAAAACACCAACCCAAACCGAATCTCCTTCTGTCTGTCATTCAGGGCCCGAGGTGGTCTGCACTAAACAACCACTGAGACTAAACAGCTCTTTGTAATGTCTCATTTGTTATGTGAGGTAGCCTTTCATTAGCATCACAGCTCAAAAATAGTATAAATGGTCTTGCACTTCTGTCGTGGTCATTTTTTACACATAAAAGCTCTGGTTTGTGTAGAACAAAATGCAAAAAAACTCAGCGCACGTTTTAAAAAAACACACTTACAAATAGATGGATGATGAATAAGTAGACACGTAAGGAAATCATGTACCAATGCTTCAAACACAAATGTGTCCTTAATACTGAACATCTGTGAATGTGTGTGTGTGTGTGTGTGTGTGTGGGTGTGTGTGTAATTCATCATTCATCATTAAACATTTAAAATTGTACAAAAGTGAACATACATACGTTTTATCAATAAATTTGACTTCAAACGATGACTTAGAAAGTGTTGATTATTAGCAGGTTTAGATTTTCCCCTTTCATTCAGTGTTTTAAAGGTTCTTGTGCCTGTATAAACAGAAAGTCTTGAAAGTTAAATAGATCCAATTCTGCACCAACGGAAGCTCCTCGCTCCCACTGAAAACACTGCTACTGGAACACCTCGTCAGTATTCCCCCCCTTTAATTCTGTGACTTCGTGACATCATACTACGTCACCATGTCACACATTTGCATAATTCATTCCTAGAGGCTAGTTTTGCACTTAATGATTGATTTAGCACAGTTGCTCTGTTGTTGTTGTTAGCGGTGCTGTTTCAGGCATGTGTGATCTGACCAATCGGAGCAGACTGGGCATTCAGGAGGGGGTGCCTTAAAGAGACAGGAACTAAAACAGAGCATTTCGTACAGAAGGGGATCACAGAGCTGCAGCACTGGACAGTATGAGAAAACTCATGTGTTTTGTGAGCATTGAAGCATGTAAACCTACTCTAGCAATAACCCAAAATAAAAATTATCAACCTGAAATTGAGCATGATATGTCTCCTTTAACTGGTTTATTTGGTTTATGTATGCTGATGGATCATAAGATGATAATATGTGTTTTTAAGAAACATTTTGAATTAGTAAGTAAAAACTGCAGTAAACTTTGCTGAGTTGCAGACACATATGGCAAATAACTCCATTAACAAACATTAACATACATCCAAAAAACATTACAATAAAAAAGCCCTGCCCCTGATCCACCATACGATTTTCTTCCCTTTTAATGTTAATGGGGAATACTAAAAGCAACAGGATTTCATCAGTGACTGTGTTCCAAAGCCAGCTTCAGCTCACTCCGAACACACATACTGGCTGTCTTAATGCTACTGAGGAATCATAATAAAGGCAGTATTGTTCTGAAACATCTTATCCCGTCCAACAGCTCCTAATTGGCCCTTCTCATTATCCTGCCTCAGCGGTCCACTGTTGGTGGTATGCAGTGAAATCGAATCGCACTTCTAAGAGGCACAGGGGAAGTGCACTATATGCTCAGTGTGTGATGCTTTTTAATTCAAGGTCTCATCCAGTTCCCTGTTGCTGCTTGTGCTGGAACATCTGGAGCAGGCGTTAGCCCTCCGTCTGTGTGTCTAATAACTGCTGGCAGCTCTTTGAGAATGCAGACCCAGACTGATCTCGCTGGTTGATTATGAGGCTCTACTTTTTATGGAGATGAACATGTACCTGTGATGGTACGCAGCACCTTCATTCACCTTATTTAAACCCATGCAGCTGCCAAAGACCTGACACTCCTCAGCTGGCAGCTGGTGTGGTTAAAAGTTAGCTTGGCGAAAACGGTGGAAGACGCAATAATGAGCGACGGTATGAGTGTTTTTCTGTCACTGTACCAACAGGAACGATGTGTGGGTTGACGTGGCTTTGGAACTAATCTCCTCTACCAAGACTCTGGCCGCATTTCCCTTTGTATTTATTGTGAAAATGTACAACAACTTAAGCGAGCGGTTTATGGCGGAAATGGTTTGAGCGCAGCCCTCTCGTGTGAAACTGAATCCGCTGCTGCATTATGGAAATGTGAGGCTCGGCAGTGAGTGCAAAGCAAACTGAGGCGGCTCTAATAGTGCGGTGCACTCTAATGAAATCAGCAACCCCAGGCCTCAGGAATGAGATCCATGCACGGCTTTTCATTCCCCTGCATCCTCACCCAAGCCGCCTTTTCAATTGGGCGTCCCAGCGCTGGTTTGAGAAGAAGAGGCCCTCATGTCTCATCTGGCTAAAAGGATGGCAGAGTATCTCGGGAATCAGCAGCACTTTAGTGTTTCAGAGGCACTGTGTATCCTGTCCGGGTCAGATTGAGAACAGAGGGGGAAGAGATATATAATGCTCTGAATCATAGGCTACTGTAGCTGTGTACTAAACACGCAGACAGGGCTGGAGTAACTGACGATGCCAGGAGTCGTAATTTGAACTTTATATGGATGAAAAACAGGACAGAATGACAGAAAGAAGCGGTTGTCTCTGGTCATATGGCTGTCTGCGTCTCTCTTTTCCGTCTCACCACAGTGGCAACACTCTTAAAACACAGGCTGTCATCTTTAAGGCAGCTGTGTCAAAATGCATGTTGCTTTTCTTTGCACTATATTATTGTAATATCACATTAAAGGGGCACTATGTACTTTTGGAGAAGAAATTCAAACCCCGAATTTTGATATTTACAATATCAACGAGGTAATAATACAAATGAACAAACATACAAATATTAATTTTTTTTCCATAGCTGAATAAACAAGCTGTTTGTAAGAGGAAAATAAGGTCCCAAGAAAACTGTTTGAGGATACAAAGGTGGCAGGGTCCGCCACATATAAACAAAGTTCAACGGCATTGAATTGTGTTGTCCTTTAAGTTTATACAATCATGAAAATAAAGACATTAAGTTTGTCATCACCAAACTAATCCTCAAAACAACATTAACCACTCTTGAATTGGAGTGTGAACCCAGACGACTTTTAAAGCCAATTTCAGAATAAGAATTACAACACAGAAAGAAGAAAATCAGCTTTTATTCCTTTCAATGATTCTCACTTAACTCCTTTACCAAAATCAGGTCTCTAGTTTAAGTGACGGATTGATGTATTACAGTTTGAGTGGCTTAAATGAGGAGTCAGACCCTTTTAGGGAGGTGAATTGGCGATGTAAGAGACACCCACGCGGCCCCACAGACGGAGGAACCCTTAGGAAGTTCTGGGTTAATTAGATTTGTCCTACAACGCAGCGCAGCCCTTTCCACTTCAAATATTTATGGATCACACGTCAGGAAAACAGACATTTGAGACTTCTCTGAGAGCTGACTAACATGAATTCTCCTCATACGACACTGCTCCCTCCACAGCCTGCACACACACACACACACACACACTCTCTTAGAGGCAGAGACACACAACACAAACATGAAGACATGAAGCACTTGAATGCTCACCCACATAAGCACTAATCCACTCTTTACCCGTAATGAGTGCACAGGAATTTGGGTGAATTTGGATTTAATGGCTGTGATTCATAGCTTATCGGACTCTTGAGAGCTGATTAGGAAACTCTGAAATTTTATCTGTTTACCTTGAAAAAGAAGTGACGTGCGGCACACATTTTGAATCCCGGCTTCACTTCCAACATCATTTTAACACCCCATAATTCTTGATCATGACGTCGACCTATGTGTTTGTTTGTGTGTGTACTTGTATGCGCGCATGTGCCTACGCTTGCTTGCTGAAGGGGAAACTGGATGTGTAACAAACAAAGATTGGCTTTTAAAGTCTCACTTTACAATACGTTGTGCGTACAGCTGATGCAGAAATTCAGGAGTATTGTAGCATGTGCGTGAGTGTGAGTGTGTGTGTGTGTGTGTGTGTGTGTGTGTGTGTGTAGACGTTGATTTGTGAATGACAGTGCCGTGTGATAAGAACTCCCTGTCGACCGCTCTGCTTCGTGATGGGTCACAGAAGACCCCCGATTCTCTGTGACCCCATCAGACACTTCAGGGATGCTCTCTGGTTACTGTTTCCCCAGACCTCTGCCTTAACCCCCGCCAGTACGCACACACAGACACGCAGACACACACACACACACACACACACACACACATGCATAGCCTTAAATAGCCCTGTCAGACCGATGCTGGATGCTTTACACGAGGAGAGACACAGACCAAAAGAGACAGGGAAGCAGAGAGAGAGCTGAAGGGAATAAAGAGAGCAAAAAAACAGAAAGAGAGGAGAGAGATAGAAGGAGAAACAAAGAGAAAGTGAGAAAAGGAAAGAGGACCAGGTCGCTGAGCGAAAGAGAGCGAGAGAGACAGAGCTGTCTTGAGGGCAGCCAGACGCCTGTTTGCAGCCTGAGAACAGGCCTGTCCGACTATCTCTCTTTGTCCTTTACAGCTCTACAAGGCCTGGGAGACGTTTTATAGTAGCAATCACTCAGATCCTCTTGGCTTTTATTCCATCTCTGGATGCCTCAGGATTGTATTCCATCACTGTTACTATATATAGATGAAGGAAAAACGTTGGACACATTAGAAACACAGAATTCATGAATTCCTTTCTAAAAATTGGGCACTGAAATGTTTTTTACTGCTTGTTTTCTTCTCCAAATTAGAAACAAAAACTGACTGAAAAATAAAATCTCCCGGGTGAAATCCTCTCACTAGGTGTTTCCGTACTCTATTGACACTGACCTTGTAAGCTGTCTAAATGCTCGTCTCTGTTTGATATTGAGTGACACAACAGTTCTTTTGTGCCCCAGCGAGATCTGATGTCGACGAGAGCGTCGAGCTGCTATTTGATCCAGAGAGTGAATGTTGTTTCTGTCCCAGAGGGCGGCTGCTTTTCACTGAGCCTGCTGTGTCTGCTCAGGACCACACAGCCATAGAGCCTGGGACCCTGGGACCCCAAATCATTAGCTATAAGGGGCCTGTGAGACTCTGCGAGACCCCCCCCATCTCTCTTCGCAGGACTGTTTTAGCCCAATCATGTGCTGCCTGCTGACCGACAGATGCATCAATTATGAGCATTTAGTGCAGCAGATATGTGAAAATATGTGAAAGGGCAACAGGCGCCCGAAAGTGTCTCTGAATGATGACCCGGTCAATGTATTCGCTTGTGTGTGCGTGTGAGAAAGACGGAGATGCTACAGATTTTGTCATTTGCTCCGGATATTTATTCTAATTGTCGTAGATTCGAAGAGATTTTCAGTAACATTTGTCATTCTGAGTGACTTTTATTTCTATTCCTATCAAGGGCAGCAGATGTGCGCTGAAAATAACTTTTGTCAACAGCTTATTATCAGCTGCTGCCTGAGCCAAGCGCAGACACATTCTGTGCACATCACTGACACCGAAGAATGAAATAAAGATATGAAGGTTTATTTATTTTTTAAGACGTAGTTTGAAAGGAAATAACAGAGCAGTAATTATGATTTTTCTCTTTCAGTGAAGTGTCTTGTTTTCAGATCACAACACAGAAAAAGCCCCTTATAGCATGTTAACGCCACCTAGAGGGGCCTATTAGTAAACCATATTAGTTCAAGCTGGTCTCAGCTTCACACTCACTGTCACTGTGTGTGTGTGTGAGTGTGTGTGTGTTTGTGTGTGTGTGTGTGTGTGCGTGCGTGTGTGTGTGTATGTGTGTGAGAGATATTGATTAGTGAACGTTAAGGTTTTCAGTGTTGTGAAAAACGTTCTCCTCTTTGTTTTTGGCCAACATTATCTGCCATTGAGCTAATTGATTTTCCACTTTGCTTTGGACAAAGATTGTATTCAATAAAATGTAATGTAAGAAATTATAAATCTAATGCTCTTATTGAGGCTAAAAATTTAAGTAGCTCTGCACACTGAGAACTTTGTTGTCTTGACTTGAATAATGAGTGAACTAACCACTCTTTCACTCTTGTGCTGTCAACATAAAGAACAGGTGAGTGCACAGAAATCATCAAATCAAGTTTTCCTGAAAGCTATGCCGACTGTTACCCTCTAATATTACGTTTTCTTAACAATAAGTCAAATTTCAACAAATAATATCACAGTATTTATTTGTAGTGACTTGATATTTCAATGAAGGGTAATTTCCTTAAAATTAACTGTTGTGTGAATTAAATTAATTTGCTGGGTTTTTTTTTTTGTAAAAGTAACTGCTTATGTTTATTTGGGGCAAAATACAACAAAAGAGACATTAACTAGAGAGGCGTTTCAAAAATGCAGAACATATGTTTGTTTTTTTTCTCCAGTTTTTTGTGTAATGATGTGTTTATTTCATTATTTCCAGGCTTCAGTGGCCTTTTCTGTGTGCAAAACAAAGAAATATGATCAAGTCCAAGTCTGACCTTGACTCCAGAGTAAATGCTTGTTAAATTTGATAACGAGACATTTCAGATTTGGAAATATGGTAAAAGTGTAAGAAGAAATAATAAAAAAAAGAATTACATTTTTTTTTTCCTGATGTTAAATAAATGAAATAGATGTCAGTCCTGAATGCTCCGTCATTTCACTGATTTTTCTTTTCTTTTAAACAATTCTGATGGCTATTTTTTCTTGACGACCTGATACATAAATACATGTAGGTTCAGGCTTACAGGGAAGGGCCTGGCAGGCTGATTCCCCTCTCAGTCGGAGCTGAAAAGCAGACGGCGGGCAGGTGCTATTTTGGAGACTTAAATGTTTCATGCGTAATGTGTTGGTTATAACCCGTGCAACGCGTCGTCGCTCCTCGACATGTTAGACAGCAATAATAACAGAATCAAAAGGAGGCCATCATCTGGAAAGCAGTGAAAGTTGGATCGGGTTTCTCATCTCGAAGCCAGACGCGGAGTGCACCACGGGTCCATTTGTCCAACTTTGTCTGACAATAAACCAAAACTCCGAATATGGATTTGACCACTGAGAATAAAAGCACGTTTTTAAAGGAGGGTTGGAGCTGCTTCACAGTTGAATGCTCTATAAATACACTCAAATCAACAGCAAATGCTATTGAGGGAAAAAAGTGTTATTGATAATCACTTTCATAATAATAATAATAATAATAATAATAATAATAATGTTTCTTGTTCAAACTGTTTATTTAAAAAAAAGTAAATTATTATATCATCAGCTATGATTGTTGGATTTTTCAGAGGTCACCTCCCGAGCGCGCGCGCGCGCACACACACACACACACACACACACACACACATACACACGCACACACAGAAGGAGAGAGAGAGAGAGAGTTTGTCGTTGCCTGTGTGACGCAGCATCTGGCAGCAGCCCAGAGGGGAAGTGTGTTGTTGCATCTTAAATGCCCGCGATTGAAAAATTAAATGAGTCACCTCTCTCTCTCTGTCTCTCTCTCCCTCTCTCTCTCTCTCTCTCTCTCTTTCTCTGTCCTTCCTGTCCACTCCCCTCAGCAAGGTTTCCTCGCCGGGGTCGGTCCTCCTTTCTTTTTACTTTTTTTTGTTCCGAAGAGGAATCTCGCGACAAGCCTGTGGATGTCGCGGGTCAAAGGGAAGTGGCCTACGTGCGAGTCTCATTAAAGACCAATTTAGAGAGCTGAGGACTTCTGCTGTCTGATCGAACAATGGAGGAACCGGAGCCAAAGTCTTTGAAAACCTTCAATCACGCAGAATCCCAACACTGAGAACAGGCCCCTGTCTTCTGAGACACTGGCCCAAAGACTTCTGCGAAGCTATTATATCAAATATGAATAACACAGTAAATACAGTTAGTCAATTTCACCTCCGGTCTGGCCTGTGAAAAGTTGACATTAAAATTGCTTTTCTCAATTCAGTTAAAGATTTCCTGAGAAAGTGTTAGATATGATTCATTTATCATATACATAATAAAAATGATACTTATGTCATAAAATAAAGAAACATTAGATTGTATAATTGCAGTAATAATTATTAGGTTCTGAAAACATTATTTTTTCACTGAAGTTTTAAACTAGTTTTGTAATTATGATAATTAACTTTATCCATCTGTTTCACCTTCATCCTTATCAACTTATTATTTCTAAAGAAGACCATGAATTGGTTATTTTGCTGAATGTGTCTCTCTCACAGAAAAGTTCCTGTCTTTTATGTCTCATTTCACTGTTTGCAGTCACCAGTCTTTTTGTCTGATCATCTTAACAGGATGTCTTATCAGAGAATGTCCGTCCTACATGTAGGATGCACTTCTGCGTGTGAGAACCTCGTCTCAGCGAACAGGGCACGACCCCGCCGTGTCACCCGACATGGACCCAGACGCTCTTGTGGCAGGGCAGGAAGGACAGAGTCTGTGCAGTGCTTCCCTTCTGCCATATTTCACTGCTCGGTGACCTTCACCAGCTCCTTTACCAAGCAGACAAGTGTTCAGCTCTCCGCTCCTCGGTGCCACAGACCCCCCAGACCCCCCGTAACCGTCGCCTCACCTCACCTCACCATCACAGCGTTAAATCATCTGTCCGTCTGCCTCGCTACAGCCAGTCCCTTTCCTCAAATCCATGGCTTCAAATCACAGCCATCTCTTGACCTGCTGACCCCAGCCTCCTGCCCAGACACTGACCCACACCCATGTCCTTGTCTAGCTTGACCTCTGGAAAACAAACTTCTGCTCAGCTCAAAAAACACCAAATATCCAACGTCAGCACCGTTTTCAGATTGAGTCGGACTACAAGGAGTTCTTCCTTTCACTCAAAAAAGACCTTGAATCTCCACCTCAACAATGCAATCCCCTAGACAATACAACCTCCTCCCAACATACCATGCACAATGCACTAATATTTCACAAACACGTGGCCCGCATATTTCATTAGCAGCAAATCTCACACTTGTTTCTCAACTGCCCACTTTTGCAGCCAGAAAAACTTTTAGCAGGCGGTTTGCCCACCCTGTGATCCAGATTTATCAAGGCTTGCAGGGCCCTGCACTGGAAGGAAGAATGCAGCTCGTACCATTATGAGATAAAGGCCAGATGAGGAGGGAATCGCAGCCCAAGCTACCTGTCATCCGTTATCATAAATGTGGTATTAAACGTGGAGATAAGCGATGAAAGAAGAGGGAGGCAGGGTGCTGAGGATTACTGATACACGGGAGGGTGTGTGTTGTAAACAGGCAGATGGTGCAGTCCGGCCCTGCTCCGCCTGATCCCTCTGACAGCTGCACTAGATCCTCGGCGGTGGAGGTGAGCATGGACTCATTGCCGAGCTCTGAGTACATCATGTCCTCCTGGAAACGCTGACCTTGTGTTTCATATTGTGTGTGTGTGTGTGTGTGTGTGTGTGCGCGCGCGCATGCGTGGTAAGGTCATGCGAGGCAGGCAGCATGACTGGTGGCATTGGGGGGTAATTGTGATTGAGAGCATTACTCCTCAGTCCGCCCCATGTAAGGCTGACTCCACACACACACACACACGCACACACGCACACACATTCACAGGCTCTCCCATGGGTCATTCTGACACTGTCCAGATAAAGAAAGGGACTGATGGTTATGTGGACGTGTGGAAAGAGAGAGAAAAAGGGAGAGAGAGAGAGTGTGTGTGTGTATGTGTGTGTGTGTGTGTGATTGTGTGGTATATATTTATTTTTGTTTAGCCTCCGAGTGTTAATGTGTTTGCCAAAGTCTTAACTAGGCACGTGTGTGTGAGAGAGGGAGTCTTCTGGAGGGTGATAAGATTTATTTTTTTTTTCCTGTGTTTTTTTCTTATTTTTTAACAGGAGTGTCAGGGAAAGTAAGAATAAAAAACAGAGAGGTATTATATGTCATAGCTGGAGCATGAATTTGTGTATTTGTGTGAATGTTTGTCGGGTGTTTTAAAGCAACAAGCAGGGATAATTTCTTGGTGTTTATCCACCAACACGATGTATTATTTTTCTTGAAATTCGTGGGCAATTAAATACAAAATTTGAGATTTAGAGATATTCCTGTCACAACATATACCAACCGACCGAATGCATTCACTTGTCAAAAAGAAAACTGCAAAAAATATTGAGCTATAATGTGATATGCCACATCATAAACAATAGAACAATAAATGCTGTCACAGTGTTTCTGTTTTCCCATTTTGGTGCATTTTCTAAAGTAAATAACTAAGCAAAAAATAAATCTCGTTGACAACTGCTTGTTTGACTTTATGGTTTATCAACATGATGCGATTTCCCAGCTAACGTACGTGTGGATTTCTTCCCCAGAAGAGCGTGCGTGCCTCCAACATGGAGGCGGAAAGATTTCCAAAACGCACTTTAAGATTTGGCAGTGGAACAGCAGCGTACTTATGAATCTCTTCCTGTTTGTGTTTACTCTCTCTTACAAGCTCGCCTCTATAGGAAGATTATGTCTCCGGTCACTGGGCCAGACCCGGCCGGTATCTCTCTCATACTGAGGCTAAGTAAAGACCATCCAGGCACTCGGAGGGTCCCAGGCCAACTCTGTGCCAGTCTGTTGTTCCTCTGTGCTCCGTGTTGCACCGCCCTGACCTGCAGCATGCTTTTGCCCACAAGGGAACCCTGCCGATGGGGCGTGTGCTTGCGTGCGTAGGCCCCTGAGCCCCGGCCCCTGTGTGGTCTGGCTGTATGTGTATGTGTGTGGTCTTCCCGGCCCCCTGCTCATCTGTCCGAGGCCTGCTAACGGCCTGCCCAGTGACCACGGCTGTTTACTTTACTTCTGTCTGCACCAACTGAACTCTGATCGCCCGCTTCCTCCAGCTGGACCAAATCAGGCCCCAGCTCCGACTCTCTTCAGCCCATGGAGAGGCCCCAGAGTCTGGGACAAGACAGAACATTTGCTCCTGGTGGATTAAGACACCTTCAGACCCCACCCCCAATGTCCCCGACTCTGCCTTCCCCTCGTCTCCTGCTCCCAACTGCCGGGTGACTGCTGGCCAAACCAGGGCATATGGTCTCTGGAAGGCAAGGCTGCCTGTAATTATGCTGTCAGAGGCCTGTCCTCATTGGCCAGGATAATTGGTCTCTCTGTAACAGTCACTATCAGAAACAGCTCAGTCTCTCTCATCAGTGGAAACAGACAGACTGGCAACTCGCTCGGATGCAGACAGTCCGACTGTTGGAGATTACCGATGCTTTCTCAAAAGCTGCTTTTGCGTTGCCTTTAATGGTCCTCTAGTGTTTTAGTGACAAATCGCTGAAATATCAAAATGGTTATAAATGTAGTTGAAGCTCAGATGTGGTGCTAACAACATCCTCTGCACTCCGTCTGCTGTATTAACCTTATGAGTTTCTCTGATCCAACTCTATCCCCAGACAGCCCGCTTCGTATTTATTAATTTACGTATTTACAGCGCAGGTCAAGGAGTTAAGCGCCCAAGTGTGCCACTACATGCATGGCATATGATCCTACATAAATCCACTGAGTAATGAGGTGGAGATGGGGGCATACCTGCTTACCCCTCCCCTTCGCTTCTGCCCCCGCCTGCGGTAATTCCTCTTATTAAGGATGGATTGGTGTTGAGTGTGTGTATGTGTGTGTGTGTGTGTGTGTGTGTGTGCATGTGTGTTGGACTATTGGTCCTGGTTTTGGAGCAAGGGAGTCAAGGGGAGACAAGGGAATCAGGGGGAGGCTGGTAGTGTTTAGGGCCTATGTTTGGCCAGGGAAGCCAGGAGAGGCCCTCCGGGGTCACCCCTCTACCGCTTTACAAATTGAGGACTGTGCCGGCAGGCGCCAAGGCAGAGCCGAATGAGCGAGCCCACTGACCTGTGACCCTGGCTCAGCCCTCGTGCAGGAGCCCCTGTAACCCGGGAGAGGGGACCGCTGACCTCTGGGGGTCACATTCCTCCTCTTCCTCCGCCAAGGCTGCAGGGGATTCTTAGGTCCACAGCACCCATCCTGCACAAATTAGATTTAACGCAGACTATTCCGAAAACAAACAGCTGGTTTATGCTTGGATTTGTGCTGAGTACCGTGATGTTTGAATAAAATTATGTGCTGTTGGAGGAGATGGCTTTACTGACTGCTGCTGTAATGAGTCCTAAAACCTGGAAATGAGTTAGCATTGTTCACGCTGAGTTTACTGAATGGGTTTTGAATTAAATGCCCTGAATAAGTTCTGTCACCACAAGTTTAAGGTAAGAGACATTTTGTTCCAGGTTATAGAATACATCATTAAATGTCCCACGATTGAGTTAAAAAGAGTTTACGTATCATAAAAATGGCGGTTGCTAACAAGTGGCTAAACGAGACTACAGAAGTTGTCACGGACATTAAACGTCATCACACCGAACACAGAGACTCACCTACTCACTATTCTGTCTCTACAGGCGGACTTGAGTTGCAAAATATTTTAAATCTAACTTTGCAATAGATTGATCAATTTATAGAAAACGTGTATAGTAATTGTATAGTAAGATGCTTAGTGGTGGTGACTCTTAAGTCATGTGTCTGTTTATAGCCATATATATATATTTATAACATTAGCTTTTTACTTCAGGCAATTCAATTTATGTTTCACAAATATTTAGATTATACTGATAAAAAAAAAAAAAAAACGTCAGACTTGTGTGTTGCCACAAACATTGTCTTCAGCAGTAATCCAAAATCCAGTTCAACAATCCTATAAGGTTTTTGTCGAGGGAACTTGTGTGATGCCAACCTACATGTTAGCCCACAAAAATATGTCATCCCTACTGCACTCTGTAGACAGAAGAGAGGAGAAGAGATCACAGTCTGGTTTTTTATTTTGTTTCAGGGAAGCTCTTCAGATCCTTATAAAACTTGTACATCTTTTTTGATGAATATATGAGGCTCCTGTAAGTCTCTCTAAACAAAATGTGAATTTAATCAGACATTAGGGTCTTTGAAACACTGAAGTGTAATATCAAATCTAATATTTTTCATTCGGCGCATTTTGAAATATGCTAATGATTCCAGTGGATAAAAAAACAACAAAATCTGCATTTTAAGCGGCTTCCAAATTGCAGTGAATGTGAGGAATCCTGGTTTTCATTACACCTCTGACGCGGTCCATTTCTCAACCACCTCTTTTCAAATTGCCTTCATTCCTTGTCTTTCTGTATACAGTGTGTGTAACCGGACCCCCGATTTTCCATGTAAAGCTGAGCTACATCTGTCCGTAATGTGATGTTTCCTAACATTTCATACCGTGTGGGTAAATCCTGACAGCTTGGATCCTATAAAAACAGACTGGTGCCCCCTATACCCCTTATGACCTCAGCCTCCCTCTGCCAGCCTGTGGAAAAAGCCCCTCTGGCTGCTTCTGGTGTGGGTGTCACCATGCAGGCTCCTCGCTGGGCTCCGTGTAAACAGCCTCCTGTCTCTCGAGGCTCTCTGGCCACTGCTGCTTAATAGTAATTGCTTAAGGAAGTGTGATCACCATGGTTCAAGGACCCACTAATTCTATCAGAAGGCACGAAAGAGGGGTTTCAGGACCAGGGAAGAGGTTTGAGAGAGGGAGTGCGAGGAATTAAGGGAGGAGTAAAGTTTGTGATTGAAAACGTGTGGCCATGCTGTGAGACTCTGAAGGATTGTCACAGCCTATTAAGCAAAGAAACCATTCATATTCTTGTCAGAGGAAATCAACGTGCGGTGCAAAGGGAACAATCAAAATTCCTGATTGCTTTTATCCCAGGCTTGGATTTATAGAGAGCATCAGGGAGCAGTCATAACTTCCACTGCGAAGCTGGATGAATCACCCCAGCTAGTGTTATTAAGCCACCATATGGTCACCGAGGGGCCTTTCACTGCTACTCTGGATTGTTGGAAAGTGTATTTAGCCTGAGACGAGTACTGTAACTGTCAAATACCGTGGAAGATTCAGGTAAAGATCTCTTGTTAACAGGTGAAACTGAAGAAAAAATTATGATATTAGCGTAAAATGTGTGTGTGTGTGTGTGTGTGTGTGTGTGGCCTGCTGGGGCACACTGCTCCTGACACCCACGAGACGAAGAGGCCAAGGGGTGCTGAGAATTTCCTCCACAGGTCTCTGAGCGTGTCCACATGCATGGCTAAACCTCACCACTGGAAACACATCCTGCCCCATCACGTCACCGTCTGGCCGGAGCTCTTCTGGGCCACGGCGTTTCCCATGGCTGACAGCGACACAGACAGCGAAAGGTGTCAGACCACAACCCTCGGCTGGCATTCCTCACGGTCATACCCCAGACCCTGTAACTGATCCCTCGCATTTATTCCTCTTTGGATGTGTATGTGTGAGTGTCCGGGCATCTGCGCGACTTGTGTATACACACGTATGTGCATGCCAAGTGTGCGTGAGTGTGCGAAGACACATCTCTCGGCAGCAAGGCTCCCACAAGAGCCCCCCTCGAAAAGGCCTGGTGACATATATAGAATAGCAGGAAGAGGGGCACATCCGAGTGAGGCTGCTGGAATTTTGTTATTACATGCGACTTTGGATGCTCCCGCTATCCCACATGTGTCACAAAAAGGACCAAGACGATTTAAAAGAAAACCGAGATGGTGGGAAAATATGTTCTTTGGGATAAAGTTTTCTATGCCAGATGTAGGTGTGGGTAGGAGACTTCATCGAGTCTGCAGATAACATTATCGGAGCGGTTGGTGTACATTCTGTACAACTTACAATATTACCTGTGCTACTGTGTCTGCACGCCGACGGACGGGTTTAAGTCAGAGTGTGTTAAAGAAGGACAGAAAGCCAGAACGAGAAAGAACACTCCAGTGTGCTATATGTAGTGACCTGTGAATGGCCTGCTGGTAGGTAGACCATAAGAGTCCGCTCTGCTCCATATCTGTTTACTACCCCCTGACACCTCAGTGAGGCTCCTCACATCAGAGCCGCAACCATTTACACACAGAAAAAACACACACGTATATGCACACATACACATTTTCACTTGTTTCTGAGCTGCGAAAGATGAAGCCAAACACAGCAATGCAGAGCACACGTTATCTTAATATTTGTGGCACTTGTTGTGTATCCTCATTCTGCATATGTTTCCACTTGTCCCTGTAACAGTTTGTATTGTCCTCTATAAGAAACGGGACACGTGCCTCAGCGCTTTGTTAGTGCCAATATCGTTGATGGTGGTCAAGTCCAGATGTGGAGCCTAGTCCTGTAGTCGCGTAGACTAAACCTGTAGAGAGAAGAGCTCCAGACCTCTATAGGCACAGCGCTCCACTGCAGCGTGTGGCCCACATGTGCACCACCCAGCCCGGGCGGCCACTCCCTGTCACACACTCCAATTGCAAAATAAACCCGTCAATAAGGCTGGTATATTGTATCACTTGCGACAGGGAGGAGTTAGGATCCACAGGCTGGTAGGCTAGAGTTAACGTCGCCTCTTGCACATGTAGGGATGAGAGAAAGTACTTAGAATGTGTTATAAGCACAGACATGGGTCAGACTCCACACACAAATAATTTAGCAGATTTGTTTACAGTACAAGAAGATAAGCTGTAGGTGGCGCACCGAGAAACCCCTTTTCAACACTGCTTTGTCCGCCAGTTAAACTAATTAAATGCAACTTTCTGCTGTCGCTGTATTGTTCTGCAGGGACATAGCACAAAGATCTGATCCTATCCCACACCTATCCCCTTTGTTCAACAATGAGGACTTTCATCAAGTCATCTTTTTTCTTAACCACTTTTTAGACATGCTCGACCCAATTGCCCCAATAGATGTTGGCAATCTACAACCATGTCAAATCTTTACATTTCTTTAGGTTTGATTTTCTATCTTATGTTGTAGCAGCACTGTGAACCGCTTGGTTAGGATTAGGAGAAGATCTTGGCTCGCATAAACAAAATACCTGGTTTTGTTGGCACAAAGCAGGCTTGACATGCCCTGATGTCTCATTAAAAAACAGATGTTTGTCACCACAGACATGGTTAGAAATTGTTAAGTGTTGAAACACAGTCTTGAACCGCGGTCACTGGTTTGGCAACCGTGTTGCTTAGATGTAACTCTACCATAATCCCCTCTGCTTCAGGACGTGAATGTAAGGTGATATACACATAATCTCACCGAGATATGACACATATTGTAGAAATGTAAATATGGTACTGTATATTTAACATCTACATATTTGCTCATGTCTGCAGCAACATTAACCGACAACATTTTACACTAGCGGCTGGGTGAAGTGTTTTGCATCATTGGGATATCCTAACCCAACAAATAAATAAATAAAAACCCTAAACACCCGACATGTCGTTGGTCCAGTGGCTGGATGGCTTTTGCCTGTCCATCTCATTAATCCCTTATTTTCTACACTACGGTGAATTTTACCCCAGACAGATTCTGTAGTACAATATGATCTGATCCAGAATGAACAAGCCTGGATGTTTAATTTACTTCAGGCTCATGTGAAGTGTTTAGTAAAGTCATCCAACCTCCATAAGATGTTCTATTCTTTGTTCAAAGCCTACCTGAATGAAAACACCAGTGTGGCCCGAACCAGTGACTGATCAAAATGCCTGTAAGTTGCCAAAGTGACATTACTGGAAATTGGTGCACAGCACGAAATGTGGAGGATTTAGTGTTGGAACAGTTTGTACGACTTCGATAGTGTCTTAAATTGTCCTAAGAGATGTGTTACAGCAGATTTTCAGCAGCTATCATCCCTCTGGACTTAAACATTTCCTTCCTCTTAACAATTTGTTCCTATCGCTGACTTCCTGCTCGGCCTCTGCCTTCAAGCCAGCCAACCCTGAGAGAGATACATGATATCATATCTCAATTATGAGTCTGCAATTTAGATTATTATGCTACGCAAGAAAAAAGTCCTGTCTCCAGGGGGATAGCTCTGTGTCAAATATTCAGCTCGAGGTCAGAAACTCCTGTATTGGACGGTCGAAGCACATGTCTGGTCAGGATGAAATGGAAAGTGAGCTTCTTGCAGTTTCCAGTCAGTATTGCCATTGACTCAGAGGTGGGGATGGGGCAGAGAAATCACCCCTAGTGTAAATACACATCCCCACTACGCCATTGTACCGCCTCTGCGTCCTCATCAACCCACGCAGTGTGGTAAAAGTCCATCCTGTTACCTCCCCATCCTTCCATCACCCCTGCCATTGTACTGTATCCCTACTGTCTCTCCTTCTTTCCTGTCCTTGGCTTTTGGGTTTTTTGGACACTGTTAACTATACAGGAGGCATTTATGTCTTTGGCTGGCGTTCAGAGTCGGGGGGCTCTGTCTGCACTGGGAGAAAGCCTCTGTTGTATTGCTGCCCTTCGCCCTCTGGGGTTATAGGATTGTGTTCGCGCGGCGCGGCTGCCTTTACAGCTGAAACGCAGCCAGTGGATTTTCAGGGAGGTCTGTCAGTAAAGCAGGTAGAGTGCAGACTTTTCCTCTGATCTGCCTCCCACCGGGGAGAATCGCGTTGCCTCAGCAGCCTCTGGACATTTGACGTTGGAGAAATATTTTCACAACTGATTGTGTGTGTGTGTGTGTGTGTGTGTGTGTGTGTGTGTGTGTGTGTATCTGTGTGTACGGGAGAGAAAGAGAGAGAGAGAGCATCAGGGTGACATGTTCTCTAAATTGCCATGGAAAAAATTGTAGCTGCTCGATAACCCCCACCCTTCATCTCTCCTGTGCTTCTCTCCCTCATCGTAGGGTATGCGTATTTCATACCAGAGATATGGGGAGCAGGGCTGGAATGTACCGAGCTCTGGTTTCTGAGTGAAAGCCGTTGTAACACTTTTGACACTAATCACAGAGTTCACATATTGGTTTGATTTCTGCAAGATCAGGCTCTAAATGGCCAAACACTCTCAGGGTTAATCAATGTGTGAGTAGACAAGGCAGGTCCAGGCCTCACACAGAGGTCACCAAATGTGTGTGCGCTCAATGCTTGCGCGTGGGTGTGTGTTTAAGAAACGCGAGGGGGACACGCTGAAAGTTGCCGATCCTGTTACCTGTCTTCTTGTGCGGTTGATCTGGGGGCAGGAGGAGCTGGTAATGTGTTGTGGATCAGGCCTGTTGTCTGACAGAGACACTGCTGGATGTACTGAGTGCTAATGTGCTGGGAGTGAAGAGGCTCCAGCTGGCTCCGCGGCAGAAGTGAGACCACTCCACCCACCGCCTCCCATAAAGTAAAGGTCACAGGTTCAGTTGGAGTTTCTCTGCTCAAGAACATGAAAAAAAGACAAAGTCCCCGCAATGCGAGGAAAACCGCAATGTGTGTAAATAAAAAAAGGCAAAAATAAACAAACTAGAAAAAAAAACGTGAATTTCCAATAACTGTCAAACTTAATCTGAGAAGATTTTGACATAAACTTTACATTTTTCCACTTTCAAAACAGATGATATGATAAGATTCCCTCCCTCACAGTTTCAAGGGAAAAAAACTATGAAAAGACAAAAGATGTCAGTATCATACTTAAGTTAATACTACTAAGTATTTCAATCATCATTTTATACTTCTGTTCCACTGCATTTAATTAGCAGTTAATACAAAATATGGTAATATAGGTTACACAAGCCAAAATTATGATAAATACTACAATTATTGAAAACTAAATCAATTTTGACCTGCTGTAAGATTAAAATGCCTCTTTATGTTAGCACATCAGTAATAACATTAATCATCTATAGTATAGTTTTTGTGATGACTACTTAAAAGTACTTTTACATTTGACACTCTTAAGTTGCAATATGTAAGAATAAGCCACGTGTGAAATTTATGCTAAGAAGGAATATCAGCTGTCACCAGTAGCTGCCTTAGGGGGTTTGGACTGGGAGCTCTGGGACCAGAGCTTTGGCTAGTAGTTAACTCTGCATCACAACACATAGACATCATAATGTCAAAACTACTTATTTACATTCAGTTGATAGTTTCTGTTGATGTCTGAACTCTCTCAACTGGAATTCTTACACACTGTGTCCTTTCAGTATATTCTGATGATAATACTTCTGGACTGTATTTTAAATGCAGGACCTTAAGTTAAGATGGGGTAATTTCAAATT
The DNA here is from genome assembly GCF_900880675.1 of Sparus aurata. Taxonomy (NCBI): domain Eukaryota; kingdom Metazoa; phylum Chordata; class Actinopteri; order Spariformes; family Sparidae; genus Sparus; species Sparus aurata. Next base: position 27,327,529 of record NC_044190.1, read on the forward strand.
GTGGTACTTTAACTCAAAAAATCTGAATTCATCTTCCACAACAGCCACTAATGTGCAGTATGTCTTTAAAACTAGCCTTGCTTAAGCCGTCATCATCCTGTCCTTCTCCAGTAAAACCAGACCCTGCCCTGAAAAACCAAGACCTGGTCTGTTGCGGTTGAAGCTTGGACAGTGTGGTTGCCAGATTGTGGGCTTATTACACAGGAGGATAAGCAAACAATTCAGAGAATGCCATGTGGTAAGTCTGATGGGAAATTTACAACATGGCAGGGCAGATCCAGTTGACAGGCAGGAACAAAACACAAAATGTTCCAAAATGCTATTAGACTCACAGCATTTATCAGTATCAGCATGTGAAATACAGAAGGCCAACTCTGGAAAAACTATTATGATTTAGAATTTTGGAAAATTTAAATTTGGACCTTGTGTTTGTCTGCCGCAATCATACTGTAAACGAGCTCCAGGTCGGACGCTTGTTATAGGAATGTGAATTTAAATGTTGCCTCTTTAAAAAATGCGAAGTATTGCAGATATGAGAGAAAGCCAGATTGTTGAACCTTAAATGAAAGCGGCAGCAGGCCTGCTGTGTGGCCTGGCTACACTGAGAGAGTTTAAACAGATAATACGTCTTCCTCTTTTGACTGATGAGTGCACAGGCACACACACAAACACAACCTTCTCGTGGCATGCTGACTGTGTTTATCTCAGCCCAGAGCATTGGGTAATAAAGCATGGTCGTTTTCAGCGCCTGGGCCAGACGTGTTCTCATGTTTGCCCAACAACTATCGACGCAGGCCGGGGTGAAGACGCTGGACCGAGGGCCCCCTCCGCTGGAGAGCCTGGAGAGCTTTGGCCGTTGGACTGACGTGTGACAGCGTGTGTTTACTTATTACGGGGCTGACTGTATCTTATGTGACAGTCAGGATGATCCATTAAGGCTGATTCCAGGTCCCAGAGATATAAATACTGGGATGGCCAAGTTCCACGAGAGAGATTTAAAATGCTTGAGTGCACAAATCAGTTTGTAGTGAAAAGAGCATACTGTAGTGAAATGTGTCCCCCTTCATGTCTGTGTGTGGCTGCAAGTCTAAACAGGAGTGGGCCCAGTGAAAAACCACAGTGTATTATATTCCGTCTTTTCTCAGGGAGAAGTACACTGTACGGTTTGGGGCCATTATCTTAAAAAGAAAGTTCATGTTGTGTTGTTGAGTGGAAAACAATATCCAATTACAAATGACAAAATGGATTCAACCATATTCAGCAGTGAGAAGTATAGATCATTCATGTGTGTTTTCTTTTTCCTTTCACAATGCATTACAATTTTTAGAATGTTTCGTATAATATATATAAGTTATATTTAACTTGAATGTAACCTCAGGAATCTGCAACTTGTGTCCATGATGTGATAATGCTCTCTGTGGCTATCTGTTATTATCCTATCCTATCAGAACACTTTTTTCGAGCGTTACCGAAAGAGCACACCGTCCAAGCAGAAGTTATGAAACATGTTTATTCTTGATACTGACCGCTCTTAAACTCGGTTTACTCCCCAGAGTACAGCCCGCAGGCCAGAGTTGGTAAGGTTCATGTCGGTCCACTCGATGTCTCCACCTAAAACTAAATAAAAGTTTGTATGAAAAGATGGTATGCTGCATTTTGTTGTGAGGTAAAAGTGCTCTTTAAATATTTAGGATCCACTTATCCATTGTTGATAGTAGTGTGAGCACAGGCAGCAGATTAACACTTTGCGCAGGAAGTCAGTTCATCTTTTTTTTTTTTTGCCCACCATTATAAAGTTGGTTTCACACCTGTAATTTAGTTCATTTGGTCAAAGTGAAACATTGTGGCATTTTGGCCCCGCTTCTGCACATCTGACCTTTTACAAACTAACCGAAAGGGGTAAACGAAGACAACCGACAGGTAACTCTTGACAGTTTCTGCATTATAAGCGCATCATGGCTCGCGTGTAGAGATCGAACTCCACAGCAGTTTGTGAAGCATGTTGATGCTTCTGGTGTGTATTAATGTGTCACAAACACGTAACTGATTATTGGCATCATTAGTATTAATAGATCGCAAATGGTACAAATAATGACTTACAGGCAGAGACAGGACGAAAGGGAGGTGTTTTGTACAGTAATGTTAGAGCAGCAGACTTGTTACCATGATTACCAAATGACTTGCACTGATATATACACAGCTTATTTATAAGATCACTGCATGGTCAACAGATGGGCTTATTTGTAATTTAGCTTTTGGATTCATGCTGAAATCACATTCCTGTTATCCAAAATCATATTCACGCCACAAACAAACAACATCAGAGGCCAAGCTTACAGATATCCACCTTTTCAAGCAGTCTCGCTCAAGTTGTTTTGTCAATACCAGGGTTTGATTGACAACTTTCACACCAGTCCAAAAGAACCGCTCTAACAGGGGAAAATGCACCAGGGTTAGTTGTTAACCGAGGTGCGCTAGGTGTTGAAGCACGTTTCAGTTTTGGCACTCCGGGCGAAAAAGTCTGAGCTTCAGCTCACTGATCTTGGAAAGGCAATAAACTCACATCAGAGAGGCCGGATACATCAGTCACTAGTGACTGGTTAGGGGCAAAATAAATCCTCCCGGCTAACTAGAAAGCAGACTGAATAATGAAGTGGTAAAGAAATGGCTTTAGAGAATATGAGGCTACAGGGATTTGTTCTCCTGCATTCCTCTTTGACTCTCAAAAAAACGCAATAATGAAAGCAATTGCGTGGGTGCAATGTGTATTACATCAGCGACTGTCTGTGTGGCACTCTGCGAGCAGCATGTATGTGTCCCCGCACTGAAAAAAGGGGGCTGTGTGTGCACGTGTGTCGGTTGGACATGTGTACTGTATGTGTGCAGTCGTTTTGAAGCGGTGTTTATGTTAAGCTGTGATTAACACCGTCCAGGTGCTCTCGTTGGCGGAGCCGCTGTTTTAGACACTCACATTTTTCCTCTGGCGGGGTCCAGTCATCCATATTTAGAGAGCTGGACGAGCCAACATGCTGAACTGCTGACCACCATTTATTCTAGGACTGTCTCATAAACGGTGCTCCTCCATGCAAAAGGGAGAGCGCATGCGCGAGAGCAGAAGAGACGTGGGTGGGTGGGGGGGAGGAAGAATTCCACAGTGACAGTGAGTGGTAAGTTAGTGGTCGAGGACGAAGGGTGGAGGAAAAGGAGGCAGGCAGCGGAGGAGAAAGGGAGCGAGGGCGTGGGGATGGAAGAAAGAAAGGTGTATGCCGAGGTGTGATGGTCCGCTTCAGAGGGAGCGAGTTGAAGATGGATGCCGTAGCCAATGTTCAGACAGCTTTCAGACAGCGTTGAGCATTTCATTAACCCCATCTCCACTGGTCTAGACAGGAAGGCCGGGCTCAGGCCTCACACAACCACTGCCCTGTGAGGGGAGCCGGTCACAGGGGCTGGAGGTGCATTCAGCGGCTCCCCAGAGGAGCAGGAGCCTGTTTATTCAGTGCTGGTAGCGTACAGAGCTGTGTCTTAAATGGTCAGTGTGGTTTTTCAGATGCACAGGACATCTCACTGTGTCCACATCACGGACTGAATTCATAACCAAGAAAATGTCAGGAGGTGAAGAGAAACAGGGAGTCAGGAGGAGGTCAGGAGGAGGCCGGACAGCAGGAAGGTGAAACTGAGAAAATAGTGTTATAATTATTGTCAACGAGGGAGATACGTTGGGTGGGACGGAGATCTGTGAATATGTTTTCAAGGTAAAAAAAAAATAAAAATACAAAAGAGTTGGCAGCGCAGCCCCAGTGGAAAACCTGTCTTATTCACTGATATGTGAAAAACATTGTGTAACTGTTGGCAGCGCTCAGAACCGTGGTGTAATCACTGGCGTTTAACACTGACGTCTCACTCCTGCTCTCTATCAGCATAATGCACCTGTGCTCGAGATGTTTTACTGGAAAACCAAACGGCTCAAAGTCATTATTCATGTTTTAGTGGTATTTTTGAGGGTGTATTTTCTGTAATTGTCAAGCCCCTTGCAATATATATAACTAAATGAGCAAACTTGTATTTAAGTTATCATTAAATACGTAAATTCTTACCTGTCTACCTACCTGTGTCTTGGTTTTAGCCATCTGTCTATTTTAATATTACCTGTGAACTTCAAACAGGAGATTATTCCTAGTATGTGCACAGATAAATGGCCAATAAAGCTGATTCTGACAACCATATATCTTAATTTAATAGACACTATTATATATATATCATACATATTTAGCATTTACAGTATATTATAAACAATACTTAACGAGTGGTGTATCTCTATTTCTAGTAGCAATTCTATTTTTTTTATGTAAATACATACATAAAGTTGTGATTTTTTCTATATTTTATTACTTGTATGTTTTTTTTCACTCTTATTTCTCATTGTTGTCTCTCTTTATATCTTATCAAAATCGGATAGAGTGATATATCTATACCAGAAGCAGTAACTATAACATAAGAATTTCTCCTCTGTGATCAAAGTATTTCACGGCTCTCACAACACGACACGTGTCACAGTGTTTGCTGAATAAACTCTAAACCTATACTTTAGTTTAAGTTTGGATTATTTTAGATTATTCTTCATACCGTAACTGTAACTCTGTCACTGTAAAATAAAAAATTACACAACTGTATCTTAAAGGGTTTAAAGTTCAGGAAGACATGGTTAAGATATAATACAACTACAGTTCTGTTTGTTGTGTTATAATGAATTTTTTTTTAAATATGATTATACACCAATTATGAATGCTTCACTTCAGCTGTAGACAAACACATTCCACTAGAAAATGTTCTTATAACTGGATGCTTGCCTCTCCATTATAGTGTGTTTTAAACAATGTATTGATTGATTATATTATCAGCCACTGTTGCAATCAACCGGCTTATAATGAAACATAAGTCTACTAAAAAATTATACATTTAATGGAGGCATTTATTAGAAATGAGGAAACGATGTTCGAGAATTTCTATCGCGTCATCATCCTGCTTGTCATCACATAAATGAACTCATATATATGGATTTTTATAAGCTGAGCCAGGCAAACTCAACAGCATGAATGAAGGTTAATTAGCTCGATATGCGGATCATAACACTAGAAGTCTGTAGAAACTTTCACCCACAGATTGGCTCTCAAAGCACTGACCGAAGAAGCCAAACAAGTGGTAGAGACTTCCTCCTTGTAAAATAAATATGATGTCAAACAGATGTAGGTTATTAGTGGTGTGTGTGTGTGTGTGTGTGTGTGTGTGTGTGTGTGTGTGTGTGTGTGTGTGTGTGTGTCTTGTGTGTGTGTTTTAATTGCCGGGTAGGAAGATTGGATCTGATTTCAGACAGAGATATTCTCAAAGATGAGCTGCGCTTTTATACGCAGTTGTAATCTGAGAGAAAACTGCTGTGATGTATCTCACGTTCAGCTTTTTGATGCGATCTTGAAACAGAACTCAGCCTCTCAAACCTGATGCCGCAGGTTCATTATTTCACATTTCACCTTATTTTTCCCCCTTCTGTCTATTTTAAGACTTGTTCTCTCATACTTTGGAAGGAAGGGATCGTAAAGGTCCCTGACATCACATTCCAATTCGATGATCTAGAAAAAGCCAACCTGTGTACAACACTCCCATAACCCCGCTGCTCTGACAGTGAGAGAGGAACGTGGGCTTTTGATTAAACTACCACGGCTGTGTGTTTACATCTAGTTAAGTGGAGGTCACAAGCATTTTTTTTCTTTCATTCCCCCTCTCCCCAATAAATCTCCATCCGCCCGGGGTGGAAGAGGCTCAGGGCAGAGGGGGGGAGAGAGACCCCGCACTCGGTGGTCCTCTGTAGCCGGCGTAAGGGAGAGCAGGAGCTAAAAAAATAAACTCTCCCTTCTGGCACTGAGGGTGGGCGATGCCACTCTGCGACAGGGGACGGCAGGCTCTGGTGAGTGTTACTGAACTGTCACTACCCCTCCACCCCAGCACCACCACCATCACCACCAACCCCTACGAGCACCCCCATCACTCCCCATCAATGTCCCTCTGGAGTGGGCTGGGCCAGCGGGACGAGGGGTGGGGTCAGAGCATTCCCTGCATTCCCAGCCAGCAGTGATGCACTGGTACATGCACAAACACAAGTTCATGCACAAGCACAAACACACAAACATACACACACACACACACACACACACACACACACATGCAGGCTTAGGCATATATGCGCAGGCTCCCTCCACTGCTATAGTGCAGGCCACCGGGGCACACGTCACTGTTGTCAGATTGAACAAGACGCAGAGCTAATCCAAACCAGCTCCGGGCTTCACTTGAAACACACACAAACACCCACACACCACAACGCGCACACACACATGCACAAGCAAACACATACACACACACACACACACACACACACACACACACACACACACACACACACACACACATAAGCATGCTCTCACTCTGCTGCAAGATCTTTATCCTGCAGAAAACACACAAACAAAGCCAATATAATGTATTTGTGTGTCTTCATTTGTATTTGTATATGCTTTTGTTTGTGTGGGTGTATTTTTGTGTGTGTGTTTGTGTGTGTGTGTGTGTGTGTGTGTGTGAGAGAGAGAGAGAGAGAGAGAGAGAGAGAGAGAGAGAGAGGGAGACCAGCTGCTTAATGTTTAACTGGAGCAGCTCTTAGTGGACTTGGCGTGCCCTGACAAAATCCATTTTGTGATGGAGCTGTGATTACAATGATAGGACTGGAATTATGATGTTGGCTCTTCCAGGTCCCGGTTTGTTCACAGCTGTAGGGAGCACCATCATTTGTGAGCTCATCCTCTCGCGCTCTCTCACCTAATTTCAGCGAGGGATAATGAGCTAATTTAAATCACTGGAATATTTAACAAATTGAACACACACCACACTCTGTGGCGTACATCCGCGTCAACTGATTGCCCAAAGTGTTGCATAGAGTTGCCTCCGATGATCGAGACATACATCAGGATTTGGTTCTTCTGAGGCTCTGTTGAGGTTCTTATTGACAGAAATATTTTCTCCCTGTGTGATAAACCATCTGGAGCCACTTGCTAATATTCTCCTCATCGCCTGATGAAATCTCATCTTATTTGAGGTGATCAGCGAGATGAAGCTGACCTCCTGAACTCAATCCGAACACAAACCAAATGTGCATTTAGCAGAAAAGCTCCCCCGGCATAAATTGGACTCATTCGAGATACTCGCAGAAATCAAAACCCTGTCGTGCGGAGATGCTGAGATACATTTTTCCACTCCTCTCTCATTCATTCAATTCAGATCTAATCTCCTCAGTCTCCTCTCGCATTTGCTTCAGAACGGTAAATGCATGATGGCAGCACGTACTAACACTCTCTCTTTCTCTTTTTTTCACACACACACACACACACACACACACACACACACACACACACACACACACACACAGCGAGCCGAGAGACATGTTGGTTTGAAGCTGCAGAGGTCCTGAAGAATGCTGCAGTTTATACGGCTGTGGTTCACTTAACCATGCTGCTACTCTAAACACTCCTGTGTGTGTGGCACTCCCATTGTGACTCCATCTATCTTTTTAGCACACTTCACTTTTGTCCTTCTCGAGTGTATGTGCCTGTGTGCGTGCAGGCATGTGGGTCGGCAACAAGGTTTGCTGGATTACCGTGTCATCAGGACAGGAGAGTTCGTTATCAGGACTTAGTCTACACATGTACACACGCACCTAATACAACACAAACACACACACATACACACACACACACACACACACACACACTTCTCTCCCCCCTCTGTCCAGGATCTGGGTGTTCCACAGCACAACCCTCTCTCCTCTTGCGTCGGCCTTCCCCTGCACACTAAATGTTATCCTTTGGGCTCCTAATTGCCTGTAATTTGCTCGATGAAAGAATCCCCAGCTTGTCTGGATCAGTGACGCGTGGTAACCTGAGAGCCCCTGAGGGGGAGGCAGGGGAGGAAGAGTGGAGGAAGGAGGGAGAAAAGAAGAAGGCAGGGGAAGTAGGCAGATTAAGAGCGCAGGACGTGAAGGTGAGGAGGAGAAGGAGGAAGAGATATTGAGGACACGCAGGTTAACTTTATGTAAGTTGTTCTGAGGTTTTTCCAGTGTTGCTGAATAAGGATTAAGATTAGCAAATTGTTGTTTTATTCCCTCTGTTTGCGTAATTAAAAATACACTTTGCTTTCTTTGCACCAATAAAGAGATGTTTCCTCCAAAAGATCAGATATGTTGTCGCCTTCCAACCCAATCAGCGGAGTAAAGGTCGGCAAAGTGTGTCTCTGAAAAAAACACAGATAAATTAGGACATAAATTTCTTTCTTGCAAATGTGCACATGCTGTGGTCAGGTTTAGACACAGAAAACACTGGTTTAAGGTTTGGACAGCATCATGTTTTGGCCTAAAATACCTGTTTTGGTCGCCGCAAACACGGCTGAAGATGTCCCGAGGTCTTTTGTCACCACAAACACAGCTGCAGATGGCCCGACCTCCAATTGAAAATATCCTTTTTTGGCACGACGAACGACTGGAATTCGTCCTGTGGTATCCTCAGAAAAATCCAGTGGTTTCATGTTTATAAATGTTAGAATGCCATGGTCCCTCATCAAAAGGAGATAACTTCTGGTATCTCCCGATGCAAAATAGTTCTGGTTTCACATACCCAGGTTTTGAGCGTCCTGTCTTTGAAAATTTCTGCCTCCACCTACATGAAGTTGAAGTAATTTTCATGGCCTCACAGGAAAACTTATCGTAAGAATGTGTTTTTTCTAGGAGCGATATTTCTATTAGCTTGAATAATCCACAGAACAAAAACCAAACGCATTTAGAAGGGACCATTTCTGTTGAAGAAAGTACTTCCACATGAGATCTGCAGATTTGAAAAGGTTATAAATTCACAGTAAGGATAACAGATAATTCAACACCAACCTTCTAAAGCTCTCGCACACAGTAAAGAGTGACAGGTTGTGGCAACACATTTGCAACAATATAATTATAAATTTAGAAATTTCATAGGAGAGGCCCTAAAAAACACAATCACATCATAATGACAACATAAGGCCAAATCCTTAATTGGCTGTGGGAAATTCAAGAGTGTGTAGTCTATCCTGTGAAATTATTGCATCTCATCTCACCGAGATGCAAAATATTCACAAGTGAGAAATGACAAGAATAGGCCGACTAAACTCATTATTATTTCTAGAGAGGGCGTGTGGGTGGGAGCACAAATGTAAACACAGATATAACAATTCAGTGGTTAACGCTAAATGATGATCATAATAACTCGAATGGCATTCAGTAGAGCGCGTACCTCCGCCAAAGCCCAACAGCCCAGAGCAGAGGACAGAGCTCATTGACCCATCTGAACTGGTTAACTCCGGCCATAGGTGCACACGCTCACACGCACAGTCGCAAACCTTTCTGATCACAGCGTAGTGTGGTCTCACGAACAGGATGTGAGGTCTTGATTGTTTACTTTAATTTCCTGTGGTGAGGGATGATGAGTGCCTGCCTGCCTGCCTGCCTGTCTGTCTGCCTGCCAGCTCGGCTCTCCTGTCTTTTTCCCGGCCACTCTAACATGTCTCCTTCCCCTTGTACCAGAGAGAGGCGGCGGGGAAAGCCAGACATGCATGTTTCCAAATAGGTCGTCCACAAGAGGAGGGGATTTGTCACCAAAACACAGCCCGTGGAGCTGGCTCCACTCCAGCCCCGCTGGCTACCCCACCTTCACCTTCATGTCTGTGTGCTGCTGCTGTGGACAAGGTAAACTGCCGGGCCAGCGGCTCCGTTTAAGCGTACAGTTGATTGCTACAAGATTACACTGCTCCCTTTCAGCCGGGGTCAATGTCCTCATGTTTGACAGTTGGAATCACAAGCAAATTGTGTCATTTCCTTCTCGTTGTAGCTCCCAGCATGCATTTGTGCGTGCGGCTGTCTGATATCCTTAGTCAGCCGTCGGCTCGCAGGCTATTACATGACCTATGAATGTAAAGTTTACCACAAGGGCGACCATTTTACTTTTCAAGAAACTGTAGCCAGACCTCCCACCCTTCTCTTTTTTCTGGACTTGAGTGACTCATCATATTTGCGTTGTTCGGCACGCTCCTCTGCCCGGCGCGAGATTCTCTTTTCTGCCATCGTTGCCGTGTCGTTCCCTAAATGTCAGTGCCGTAGCCTCATGTCGGTTCTGTGGCCAGTGCCAGCGGCATTTTGGGCCATTGTAGAGTAGAACTGGTTTACAGTTTACATCTGCCTGTTTGCCTGTCCTCTATACTCCTCCTGACCGGGGACCACCCAGGAGAACGGTGGAGTGGTACTGGTCTCTCTCTCTCTCTCTCTCTCTCTCTCTCTTTCCATTGCTTTCTCTCTGTATTTGTGCCGCTCATTCCCCCTCATTTCTTTGTAACTCTCTCGTTTTCTTTGGAACGAGATGTCCTGAAACCAAACAAGCTTTATTGGCACACACGTTAATGCTACATAAAGCTACACGTTAACTCACAAATTACTAAATTTTCAAGAGAGGAAAAAGTGGATAAAGCGTCAACACATATATCCAAAACAGTGCAGCAACAAACAGAAGACAGTCGGACTTTCATGGGTTTTTTTCTGCTATTTTCTTCAGGCAACAGATCTCTCCCAAAATGTTTACCCTCATTTGTCTGATGGGGGATTTTTGGATATATGATACCGGGTTCCTGTAAGAATTGTTCTCTTAATTTGGTATAATTGGTGCATTCAGTGAGGAAGTGAATCAACAGCTCACCAGCAATTACAGTAAATAACAGCCTGCCATCTCTTGATACGCACTTTTCGTCTTTGTCGTTCCTGTGTCTGTACATTGTCAAGGCTTTTGTCAGCAGCAGTGAGTGGTGTGGTAGGATGCTAAAGTATGGTTGTGTTTTAGGGCCAAATGACACATTTGGGCTCACTTTCTTTCTCTCATTTAGACATTTTTCCAGTATAATTTGCTGGTGTGACATTTAAGTGTATCTCTTTTGACAAAACATATCAAATAAAGCAATGGTTTTATTGTACAAACTGGTTTTATACGTAAAGACAAACTGAACAAATATTAATAATATAAAATCATATCTTGCGAAATCTGATTCCAGCTTTTTCAAATGTGAGGATTTGCTGCTTTTCTTGATCATATGTCTTGATCAAACTTAAATGAGACTCAAGAGATTGTGATTTTTCCTTTTTCCTTTCCTTCAGCATGTTGAATAGGTTCTTTTGCATGTAAAAGAGCTTGAAATTTAAAAGGCCCAAAGCCCAAAGCTAGTGCCAACAGAAGCTCCTCTCTCCAACAGAAAAACTGCTCCTGAAACGCCTCGTCAGTAGTCTCGCCTTTTATTCCGTGACTTCTTGACATCGAGTTACATCACCAAGTCGTATCATTTGTGCCCATTGTCACATTAGAAATGAAGCTAATTGGAAGCTGGAAACAGACACGGTGAGCAGTGGTGCCTCAGGCGTTTGTGAGCTGACCAATCAGAGCAGACTGGGTATTCGGATGCAGGGGAGGGGCCTTAAAGGGACATGTTTTTTTTGAATAATAAATCATGTAAACCTGCTTTAGCAGTAACCCAAAATACAATTATGAAGCTGAAAATGAGCATAATGACTCCTATGAATACTCCTGGATTGCTGATGGGACAAAAGAAGACATTTGTAGATTACATTTGCTCTGACAAAATATTTGTATTTTTTCCCGATATTTTCTAACATTGACAGAATGAGAAAACAGTCAAAAGAGAGAGCAGACGGGAGATTAATTGATAATGTTAAAATAATGTTAGCTGCAACCCTACAAAATGTTAATTATATTTGATATATATTACACATGTAGACGTTATTAGAGACGTTAGATGCGGGCTTGTCTCTCTCTCTCACCCTCGCATGAGCAAACAAACATATCCATCCTTTCCTTGTTTCTCTCTCTTTCTCTTTACGTGCTCACTTCACCCCTTATTTTCACACACAAGTACTTCTACATCAGCTCTCTCTCTCTCTCTCTCTCTCCCTCCCACTCTGTCACCCTCCCTCACCCCCCACCCCTCACCCTCTCTGAGTGTAGGTTGTTTAATAGCAGACTGAGAGTAGTGTCTCTTGGCTGCAGCATGAGCCCTGTCCCCGCACAAGCTCACTGTTTACACACCGGGGTCATGGACTCTGGAGCTGCAGATACCGCTCATATCTCCCCGCCGGTTCCCGTTCCCTGGGGATGGACCATAATAGTCCGTCTCTGCACTGCCATGGCAACACCACACATGGCACAAAAAGAAATGACTCATCAGTCGACTGTGGGGAAATGCTTTTTGTTTTCCAGTAAAGTTTGTTTCACTTGTCAGTTTCATGGTAAGCGACATGACTGACAGTCTTCTGAGCCCAGAAACTGAAAAGACTGGTGCAGGTCGTTGATTTCTGATCATTCAGGATCTGATCCTGCTGCGATTTCTCTCAGCAGAGCGTGAACAATTTTTCAGGGATTGGTCACAATTTCTTTTCACTTTGGTTTAATTTTCCTCTCAGTTGTAAACACTTGAATGCTTAACACGCCCAGGCACATGGACTGAGATTAGATTTACAGAACAGGCGAGTGTTACAGATCAGAGCTGATGAGAGGCAAGCGCTGTTGCCAGTGGAAACAAAGAGATGTTGTGTTTGGACTGGACTTCCATGTCTGACTGCGATAGGGCCGGATGGGTGAGTGGAAGTGCAGGCGGCCTAATTGGCCACCGACTGAAACGGCACACGATAGGACTGCTGGCCTTGTGATGTCATTTGGCTCAGCTAATGCTGTCATCGAACACAAGCATCTGCAGCATACATGTGCAACACATATTTTCTCTCTGCAAACGCTGTTCTCACTGATGCAAAACTTTCACTAAGAGAGGAAGATCTAATTAAAGATATCAGCTGCTGAACTTCTTTCTCACAGCACACTGAAAAGACTTAATGTGATGTATGAATGCATGCTTATATTTATGTATAAAGTATTTCATTTCATTTTATTGCAGAACGGAAAGTCCAACATGTCAATGTTTGACATGTCTTGACCTGAAATTCAAAGTTTGAGCAAAACTCTTTTGCCCCGAAAATACATTTTCTTACCAAATATTTGATTGCGGCTGTGTAATAAGCTGTAACCTTTCACTTTCATGTCAGCAGTCAAAATATTATGACTATTTGTTTTAATGTGTGTCAAATGTGTGTTTAATTAACATCTTTATCTACGCACACACTTGTCTGCACAAACATTTATCTGTGTCAACAGTCAGTATCATGTAAAAAAATATCTTAATCACTTTGGTGAGAGAAGTACAGTATATTTGGTATCTTTAGATGAACATGTTCATGCATTTGTATGTTTTAGAGTGCACATTTTGTTAATGAAGCATTTTTCAAGACACTGCACATGACAAATAAAAACGTTTCTGGGAAGTTAAATCAACATTTATTTAATCCTCATGTGATAGATTTTTGTTTTGCCACCTTTTTTGGGCCCATGGGTTGCAGTCAAGACCTGTGAGTAGAGATGAGGCTGAGGAAGAGAGAAGAAGAGGGTTTTCTGGAAGGCTCTGTGCATGTTTGCACGTCACAGCCAATCTAATCAGCCTCCCGGGAAAGAAGAGGGGTACAGAGGAGCTCCCTAATTGCCCCTTTGTTCTGTATCTCCAACCACTCAGCAGCCCTAACTGGCCCCAGTCTCAGCCCCCCTGAGCTCCCCCGTGCTCTGACTAACTGAATGCACACACGCACATGCCCACACAGTAGATGTTTACTTGTAATCATGGCATTTAGTTACAATAATTTATTTCCTCGCGTACATGACATGGAAAATACAAATCATCGCAGACCAGGGTTCCTTGGAGCCAAGTTCACTTTTTGTTATGCATTTTGCTGACACTGTTATGCAGAGAGTGTGCAGGTAGGCTGACTTTTTTTTTATACATTTAAAAATAGACAAACTCTTTCCAACCCGAAGATCAACAGTAGGGTCAGTAGTTGTTGTAATTATGGGCTGATTGAACGTGATCGGGTTGAACTTGGCAGGACAGTCAGACAGCAGTTTCAGCACTGAGGAGAACTGACACACAACAACCTTTTTGATTTGACCTCAACTTCTGTGTCAAGGCACTTCCAATTTTTATCTTGCTCCCAGTGTGTTTACAGACATTTTTAATATTTTCATCATCACCAGATTTAAGCAGCACTCCAAATATTGCGACTGTCATGTAAACACCTTCTTTTAGTGGAATTAAACTTGTAATCGGAGTGTTTGTAACCCGATCAGAAAGGCAGTGTGGCATCCATTCACCAAAATGTTTTATTTTATTTTTATTTTTGTTCTGCACACACACAGTGCTGCTACAGAGCAATGGTAAAAAGAAAAGGAAAAGGATTTTAAGAAATGTTGTCTTAATGTCTTAAATGTTACAACTTATAAATTAAAGAATCAAATTACATGAGACTTATATGGTTGAGATATTATCAATAGTAATATTGTCATCATAACAATCATCATTATTGTTACTACCATAATTATAATTAAAAGTAGTACTAGAAGGATATGTATTATATCTCTTTTTGGTAGTTATTGTTTTTATAATATTTTTACTACCTTTATCATTATTATTAGTGTGTTTTGTACTTGAAAATAGAATTAAAGATAAATCAGAAAAGTCAAGATATATACAGATTAATATAAAACCATGATAGCAAGAAATGAAACATGTAACACAAACATAAATTGTAAAATGATAAATACAAGGTTATTAAAGAGTGAAACAAGACTTGGTAGTAGTTATTAGTCTTTACTTGTAAGTTAGAATTCATTTCTCGAAAATATAATTATATAAAATATAACCTATTAAACAAATCAAGTTATTAGTCACTGCAAACTGTTTCCTTTATCCAATTAATTACAGTAATCAAATTATAGTGTGCATGTTATGTATAACTCAGTCTTCTGTCATGCACACATGGGCACACACACACAACACTCTCTCTCTCTCTCACACACACACACACACACACACACACACACACACACACACACACACACACACACACACACACACACACACACACACACACACACAAACTCACCCACAGGCCAGACCTGGGCCTGCAGTCACTGGGTCACAGGGTTAACACAAGCCAATTACCAAAACAGTTAAGGAGGAGACAGGAAACACAATATTTACCACATGACTGCCAGAGTGATGTACTGCACACAGAAACATGTCGTTTATGCTTCGCTCTGTGACTTTGCCCTCATAGAGAGCAAATTCTATCACGTCGTCTAGATTTGAGGAGAACAACTATAAGCAACTTAAGAGAATGGACAGATACATGGCGCTGCTTATAATTTGTAATAAAGAAATGTAACTGAATACGAACCGATGCACACATTTCTAGTCTCACACAACTAATCACCCAAAACAGACCAGCTCTGATTCACATCAAATTTCACATACAGTATTGGGTCACACAGGCGCTGGATTCATTGTTGGCACTTTAAATCTTTTTTAAAAAACATATTAACCTGGAAGGCTGGAAGGAAGTGTGCAGCTGTCAGGCTTTGTGAGTCAGACTCATATCACAATTTTTTTTTTTTTAAACACTGAGACAATGTCCGTGCTCTGCTTTGATGTTTTGACAGGGCTGATAACTAAATGTGCACGTATCAGATGTGTTTATATTGGGGATGTTTGGTATGACCCTGGCGTGTGGCTGCGGGACACTGCGGGGGGTCTCGCTGTTTCCTGTTTATCACATCTTCCACGTGAATGTCAAACAGTTTACCTAACAAGGTACTGTCTCTCTGTCTTCTCCCTCACTCTCTCTCTCTCACACACACACACACTCACACACCACATACACTCACTAATATACATTCAAAAATCTGCACATAGATATCCATGGTGGAGACACGTGAACACTCACATAAATGCGCACAAATGCAAGTGTGCAGAAAACACAGGCACTCTCTCTCTCTCTCTCACACACACACACACACACACACACACACACACACACACACACACACACACACACTCATGCACAGAGTTAGTGGGTTTAAGTGAGGCAGGAAGTGAATAGTTGAAAGATCATTTTACATAAGTGGGGACTGGTGTCACCATGAGGCCAGGATGTTTTTTTTGGGAATTGTACATAACCTTCTGTATGACATTTCATACAGACATGTAAGCATGTGTGAAATGTTCATGTCCCTGCAGTCAGGGTCGTGACTGTCACTTTAAAAATGTATTTCAATATGGTTAATGATTACCCATCAAAAAAAAAAAACAGTAACGAGTTTCAAGAATCACAAAAATGAAAGTAATGTAACTTGATTATTTTCTATTACTTTAGAATGACCTCGATACCAAACACAAAGAGCGGAGGACAGAAATATCAACAAGATTACTTGAATTTAATCTTAATACTGGGCGTGTGTGTTCTGTATGAATACACACTTCTGTATGTGGTTTCAGTCAAGACCACAGTGATGTTGTGGTCATGTGTGCGCATGTACAAGGTTACAGACTAGTAATCAAATCTAATCTAATCTAATCTAATCTAATCTAATCTAATAATGTATTTTCTTTCTGTAACTTTACAGGGGTACAGTTACCTTTTTTTGTATCCTGGTAATATTCCATTACTCTCCCAGCCTGCAATAGAAAAATATATATTAAAAAAACCTAAAGAAAATACGCTAAAGTTTCTTACAATTTAATATTTTTCTGTAGATAATAAATAAGATAAGTATAATAATTAATATGAGGAGCTGTAGTAGCAGTCATACCATTAGAAGTATTTGTCGGAGTATAATGAGGATCATAACTGCCTTTCATTATGAGAAACACGTCTGTGTTCCCTTCTGTAGATATTTACTTTATTTTTTAGATATAACATTTTTTTTTATCTG
The DNA here is from genome assembly GCF_900880675.1 of Sparus aurata. NCBI lineage: Eukaryota > Metazoa > Chordata > Actinopteri > Spariformes > Sparidae > Sparus > Sparus aurata. Next base: position 27,344,511 of record NC_044190.1, read on the forward strand.
TTGCACTGTGCTTTTCTATCAGAAAGCAAATTTTGCTGAGATTCTGTTTTCCGACTTGTGAGTAAATGCTGTACTTTTCAAACATAGACCTTCTGAAGCCAAACTAATAACATAAGAGAGTTTAATGATAGAGAGGTTTTCTATTAAACAAATCTTAAGAGAACAATAAAAATGTAAAAGTAGTAATTTGTCCACTCTGGATATACAGTTTTAGTCCTCACCGTCAATTAAAACAACATTATATATTTGATGACTTACATATATAAGATATTTAGAATTTATATATTTTTGCTGGAATACAACACAATCAAAAAGACAGCAGAGAGCTGAATGAGCAGATTTTTATTCTCCCCCCTTCCGACTGCCAGTAAAAGCAGCGTCACTGAGAAACCTTTTCAGGAACGACTCTGGTCTTCTTGCTTTAGTTACAGGGTTTTCTCCAGACTTAACTGTCTTGTAAACCATGCAAAAGCTACACAAAGTAACATGAGAGCCTGCGTGTCAGGGCGAGCAAGAGAGAGAGAGGGAGGCAGGAGGAAAGAGGTGGACTGAATGAAAGTAGGTCTGCATGTGAAGGGCTGGAGGAGGTGATGGTAATTTGCAAGCTCAGTTTTAGAGCTTTAGAGGATCTGCCATTTATCTGATATCCACCGTGGCTCTGAAACCCTCGGTGGGTGGCTGAATGAGTGTTTGCTCGTCTCTGACTATGTGTCTGAACAAGAAAAATAAGAATTAAAGGTTCACTGTGTAATTTCGGGGGCAGAATTTTTTTTTATCAGAAGAGAAAGTTCTTCATTGACTGATGTTTTATGCTTGAAAATATGTTTTTATAAACAGATTAAAAAAAAAAAACTCTCTTTGTTCTCATGACTGAATAAACTGAATAAACAAACTGACTTTAAAACACAAGTGACAGTGTTATACTTTGTTTATATTTGGTGGACCCTGCCACCTTTCTCCCAGCCTGTTTATTCAGTTATGGAAAATATTAATATTTCTGAGTTTTTATTATTACCTCAGAACTTTGTTCTCTCCATGAATACAAAACCCTTGGAGGCATTTTGAATCTAATTTTATGTTGGGGTTTTTGTTTGTTTTAATCCGAATGCATCTTAATAATAAAACCTCATACATCAGATATTCATTCTGATGTGATGTAGCGATATAGTAATTCAATACCACAATTATTAAAATAAGACACATTTAATTGAATTTAAGGGAATGGCCTTAGTTTATTGCAACATCCCTCTTTCATGTCATCTGTAATAAAGAGATGAAATAATTTTATCCAAATAGAGTAAGATATGCAAACTTTTTTTTAAAATCAAGAATAATTTCAAGGCAAAAGACAAGAAACCAAAACAAAAAAACCAACTGTGATGTGAATTTGTTGATTATTGTAGGCTTGGGGAGTAACAGAATACATGTAATGATATTACAGTAAAGTTACCTTTTTTAAAAAAAATTTTTTAGATTACGCATGCATTCATTAAAAAGGGGGATTACTGCATGATGACAGTTGTAAAAGGATGAGTCATCTGCCAGTCTGTAACCATGCATATGTGTGCACATGACAACACTTACATAACTCTGAAAGAAGTGTGTATTCTGCAAGAGTAAAAACTTATTATACAAAACACACTCATTCCATAAGGTAATTGTGTTTACATTTTGTTTCTCTCCTCTTTATTTGTATGTGCTTGGTATTGAGGCTATCCAAAAGTAACATACAGAAAGCAAGTTACATTATTTTGATATATTGTGAGACTATCTTTAAAGTAACCATTCCAACTCTGATCATGGGGCAGTTTCTTTCAGCAATTATTGTTTTATCTGTGTTTGATTGTTGTTTTTTCAGTGCTTGAGCCGTACCAAACTTCATCCACCTCCACTGACTTGGCCTGGTACAAAAATGCAGCAGATTTCTTTAAAAAAATACAATTTGCATGTTTAGATACACATGGGGAACTACTTTTGTGCTCTTGATTTGGGTGAACTGACCCTTTAATATAAGACAAGTGGTGGTCTGCCCACAGAAGCCATACCACAGCTAATGCTCGTCTCTATTCGGGCCCTGGGGTGATGCTGGTCCAGGCCTGGAGCAGAGAGGGATGAAGATGGAGGGGCCAGACATTTTTAAACAGATAATGCACCAGGGGATTAGGAACCAAACGGAGACCAGTGACTCTCCAGACTGAGCCCAGTCACAGTAATCAAACACAGAGACGGACAGGACACATATCCACTGGTAGAATTAGGAGGAAAAGCACTCAGGGAAGTATCTTAGAAGCAGCCTTTCCATTTTCTATTTTTTTTTTTTTCCTCTATATGACTTTTTTTCCATCATGGAGGATAAATGCGAGAATGATGAGTGTTCTGTTTGGATAGAGCGCTGCCTGATGCATGCATGTGTGTGTGTGCGTTTGGTTCGTATAAAAGAGACAGAGCAAAGGAGTGAATGAGACAGCAGATGAATGTATGTGTGTATGAGTGTGGGTGGTCTTGTGAAACGAGAGGCGCATGGCCATGGAGGTTCTCCATTGCAAGTGGAAGTGAACTGTTAAAGGCCGCAGGAGCAGCCTGAATGAAATCACAATATGGCGAGATGAGAAAAAACTACACGGAGAGGGGAAAACAGTGTCCCGCCGAGACATGCTGAGGGGCCGTGGATGGGCCCGGCTGCTCCCCGCTACAAAGCAACTCTTTCACGAGAGGAAACATACACGGGTCGGCTGTTTCGCCTAATAAAGTTTCAATAGATTTAAATAGTTGGACAACCAAAGCCAGGCCGGAGCAGTGTGAGGCAGAAGGTCTTAGTCATGACAGCCTGCCGCTGTTGGCTGCTCTGACTGAGGCCTCCTGAATCCACGCTCAAAGTGACTCAAAGTGCCATCACCTTTGATGGCAAACCATCAGTCTGTATACACTGACGTTGAAAGATTGATCTGAGATCTCTATCAAGAGACACGGACAGACGCACTCACTCTGCTCACTCACAGTTTTCTCTTCCCCCATGTCTCTCACAGCCTCCTCTGCTCTCTCTGACAGGCTTCACTCTCTCAGTCTGTCTGTCTCTGTGGATTTCCTGTGGCCTCAGGGCTCCTCCGTGTCCACCTCTCACACACGCACATACGTGAATGCACACACAAACACACAATCAGCTCAGGGCCTCTGGGGCCACGGTGATAGGGATCTCCAGCCCGGTCCTCCACTTCCCTCTGGGGTCAGAAATGGAAGGGATGCTGCCAATAACAGGGATGTCGGTGTGTGTGTGTGTGTGTGTGTGTGTGTGTATTTATGTCTGTGTGTGTATTTATGTCTGTGTGTGTGTCATGTCAGTCACTCTGTGTATATGTATGCCTGAATGTGTCCCTCTGAAAGTTTCTCAGCATTAGGGCTACATTTCTTTACGTGAAGATTGTACGGGAAGGAGAGAGATGAATGGGGGGGCACAGAAAAAAGACAGAGAGACTGAGAGAGAGAAAGAAAGAGAAAGAGAGAGAGAGAGAGAGAGAGAGAGAGAGAGAGAGAGGCTCTGCCCTGTGAAACGAGGATAAGGAGGGCAGAAGCTCTTGTAGCTGCAGGGCTTAAGCCTCAGCCAATGGTTTCCAGATGGGGCTCATTTGCCCGGCACTGCTCTAATGCATGGACCACTGTCCTCCACCAAGGATGTCCATGCACGCACCTACAAATACACACAAACACACACACACACACACAAGGATGAGAATGACATGGCCTATTCTGCAAAAACATGGAGCCCCTTGTCGGACCGTGACTATGAAGTCATCAGGTGTCACGTAGATAAAGCTCACAGTCCATGCAAATAATTTTTCTTCTTTACTGTATGGTTAAGGTAATATATTTATCCATGGAGATATCATGGTGAGGTAGTGGGTGCTTGTAAGATAAAATTGCTATGAGAAAGATTTGTTTCTCTGTTGAAATAGGTTGCTTGATGCTAATATGAATAAGATAAATATGATGTATTGGGTTTTTTTTGATGGTCTCAAATATCAATTTCTATATTCTTCTCATATATCCACTATCATTCAGGAGCAAACACAGAAGTCTTCCATTCAAACTTACATGCAGGTGCACGTACAGAAGTAACTAGATGTAATAATTAAATGTTTATGTTTAACATATTGTAAAAATATGATTATATCAGGTTATATATTACAGTCCTGCCATTAGTGGTGCATCAACCTGGCTATAAGCAGCATGATACTATGTTGGCATATCGAGGTAGAACTAATGTGGACAATTTATGTGTGTTGTATAAAGTACTCACAAGTCACACTTGAGTAAAAGTGAAGATATTGCATTAGAATATTACTTTGCCAACAGTGAAAGTCACCCATACAAACAGTACTTGAGTCAAAATATCTGACTTTATGGCAAGAAATGTATTTATTTATAAATCATAATTAAAAATGTACAGTATACTGTGTACTCAGAGTCGACCGATTATTGACCTGGCCAAGCTTGTTTTGTTTTGTTTGTTTTGTCATCAGATTGCTGATAACATAATCACATGCCCCTCTGCCTCTGAGGCAGCATGCAATCTGCAAAGTAACTTACAACTGAGGTGGTCAAATAAATTAATAAAAAAAAACAAATTGATAAAAGGAGTCGAGTAAAAGTACTTCAAAATGTTGCTCAAAGTGGCAGTCTCGAAGATTTCTTCCTCTCCATCACTGGTGGAAAATAAACATATTATAAAGTTACATGAATTGTAAATTCCCCAATAAAATACAACTACCTTTAACCAGTATTAAATGTGCATTATGTAAGAATTGGCCTCCTGTCAAATTCATATTTAAAACAAAAGGGGGCAGCATATCACTAGAGTATCGGGGGATTGCTGCTAACAGCTAATTAAATCAGTTAGCCATGCAGCTAGCAGTTCAGACTAATAACTCGGAGACTAGGGGAGTGTTAGTGTTAACACCCCTAGCATAGGAGATTTGAACCAGGAACGGCCATGGCTAAATGGTTTAGCATGCTAAGCAGTAGATATCTCTGCACCACAACACACAGGGGTCATAATGTGTACAATTGTTATTTATTCACATTCTGTTCAAAATTTTCGATCATTTCAAATTCTTACATAACGCCCCTTTAAAGAATGTTTGAGTAGATGCACTGATCCTCTACCACTGAAAAAAATCAAATGTGGAGATGTGCACACACACATACACACACACACAGTGTGGTGTGTGGCAGAAGCTCCTTCCCACGCGCTGCTGTGGCTGCACAAAGAGTCAGTGTTCGGGGGCCTCCAGTGTGGCGATGCGTGACACGTCGGTGTGAAGCCGCCTGTAAAACCCACAGAAACAGGTAAGGGTCACAGACAACAGCGTACATGGAGGGTCAGCCTGCGCTCTCTGGCTGTGTCTGTGCTCAGTGTTTGGCTGTGTGTTTGTGTAGGGGTGGAGGAGGAGGTGGGGCTGTGAGTGTGTGTCCATACCTCTGTATTTTTGGAAACCACATGCTATGAAACAGCATGTTCACTCACACACATGGCACAGCACTGATGGAGGTCGATCAGTGAGTGTGAGCATCACAACGCCCCTCCCTGTCTCAAACCACCAGCATACAAACATGAACACACACACTCACTCACACACAACACAAAACACACTATAGATACAAACACACAACCTTTTGCAACCACACATGTACTAACTTGGAGCGCCACATATGGTACCAGTTTAACCCTCTCTTTCCACTGTCCAGCACCAGGAGTTATCATCAACCAGTGATGGATACATCTGTAAACTGAGGATATATCATTAGCAATAGTTAACAGCCCAACAGTGTTTACATTATTGATACACAGCTCTTGAGGACTGTCAAACAAGCCGCGTGGATAAATACGTCTTCCAGGTGGAGCTATTGATCACCAAAGGGGTCTGCCCCTCCAGCTAGCGGTGCTACACCTCAAGATCGATTGATACCTTCATTAGCCAATTGGATTTGGCTCTAACCTCAAAACAGAGTCTGTTTGTTATTGTGTGAAAAAAATGAGTCCGCTGGGGATAAAGCTGGCCACGCTGATAAAAGGACAAGGGTGATGGTGACAGAGGGGAAAATAAAGAGAGGGAAAGTCGTGGTGAGAGTTCGAGGAAAGCGGACGAAAGCGGAGATGAGAGTTCACCTCAGAATGAAGGAGAGGAGATGAAAAAAGATGACCGGCAACTTATCACATCCATTGAGCACATGTGCATGCATGTGAACGTGGTTGCCTCTGAGTGCTGCTTGTGTGTTGCCCCTATATGCATTAGACAGTGTATGTATGTATGTATGTATGTATGTGCTGGCAGGCTGGTGTAACATCTGGTTTCCATGAGGGCCTGAGCAGGCAGAGAGCAGCCAAGTACAGCACAGAAGGTATTAGAGGTAATTTACTTATTAGAGAAAAAAGAGTCAATCTCAGGAGCTGTAATTGTAAATGGAGATGGGGCTTATCTGAAGGGCTATCAGTATCCCTGCAGGGGGAATACAAGCAGGCAAGGAGTGGCAGTTTAGCACACATGCACGCATGTGTGTGTCATAGCCACAAACACACACGCAGGCATGCAAACACAAGCACACACGAACGCACACACACACACACACACATACACACACACACACACACACACACAACGCAATCCAGTATTATTCTATTAGGTTGTTTTTACTCGCGCTTATAAATTGCATTATCTGAACTGCTAACCCGCCGTGTCAGCGCAATAACAACACGGCTGATAAATGAATAAGCTCTTTTAACAGAAGTCATGACTTCACTGCTCTGCTGCGAGGACTGACTACTGGCCTGTTGCCTCAGATCTGCAGCAGTGGGACATCCATCACAAGAATATCAATGTCAGGCATTATTTCTGATATGTTGTTGCTGTAACTGAGTTGATATCTCGGTAAATATGGTGCATTAAACATAAATCTGTATAAAAGTTGATAAAGTATAAATATCATTTTAAAGGTACACTTTGTAGTGTCGGGGATGAGATTCTAATCAGAAGAGAAAGATCTTCAATGACTGATTTTTTTTATGCCTAAACAAACTAAATTAACCAACTCCCTTCGTTTTTGTGACTGAATAACCTGAATAAACGAACTGACCTTAAAGGACAACACAATTTCATACTCTTTTACTTTGTCAATATGTGGTGGACCCTGCCACCTTTTTTGATCTGGGGACCTTGTTTTCCTCTGAGAACAGCTTGTTAATTGAGTTGTGGAAATGATAAATATTTCTCAGTTTGTCTTATTACCTCATTAACATTGTAAATATTAAAATTTTGAGTTTCAATCTCTTTTTTTTATTGCTGTGAGATATGCAGTATGTCAATTCTAATAGCCAGGTTTAGAAAATACCATACAGCATTTTGTAGTAAGTAGATAAATATCTTAATTGTGATTCTTTTCATGGGCGTAGGAATATATTGTGATTTTGCAAATCTCCTGAGGTTTCATGACATTAATGGGGCTTTTATCAAGACTATCATCCCACTCCCTTAGCACTCCCTCGGATCTCAAAATACAGAAGACCTTTCAGTGACCGCTTTCCCTCTTGCTTTGCTACACAGATGGTGTGTGATGGTGGTGTTAGCGTCGGTTTCTTGGCCAAGTTGGTTCCGCTGTTGCACAACATGCGAGTCCAGCCAGGACCCAAATAGTAACTCAGAGAGGTTCTCTTTAGTGTTGGGATGACACCACTGCAATAAAACCAGCAATTATTTTCCTAACCATTTCAAATGTGCGTCACACTTGACCCGAACGGAGTGGAAATAAACCAGAAGCTGGGCCTGAACAGTGGAAGGGTGACATGAAGGAGGGAAGAAAAGTAGACATGTCATTCCTTGATTTATCCCAGGCAGTCTGATAATGCACTGTGCCAACTCCCCGTAGTGGCAGGAGGCTGCGTGTCAGCACACTTGTCCAATAATCTTATCATCACCTGTATCGGCCAATGCTTTTACTCCGTGACACTTTTTTGCTCCCTCCATCCAGACAGACTTTCTCTTTTTTAGTACGTGTTGCTGCTGAATGCTGTCATGGTGAAGTTATTTCACTCAGGGCACCGTGAGATGACATCAGTGTTTAGGGATGCTGTCACTGTTAACATCTCTGAAAAATGGCTGTCTTTATCTGTTTGTAAATCTGATGACGCTTTTGTGGCTGGTTAGTCATCGTTAGCGTGCGTCTGCGGCCAACTGGAGACATTCTTACCTTTTTCTAAACACCTTATCATTAACTGGTGCTTCGGCAGTGGAATAGTACTGGAAGTGAAAACAGGAGACCAGAGAAGTTCATGCTGGAGCATCGTTTGGTGTAGCCAGGCAGACAAGGTCTCCAAACCTTATCAACCCTCGGTCTTTGTGGGCCTCTACTGAGTGGCTGACCTGCCCTGATAGATGTCTCCACATGATCTATAGCTCCGTTACTCCCCCAATAAAGAAGCCTTCTCCTGGATTCGGCCTCACACGCTGACCTATCTTTCCCACTCTTGACTCAGCTTAAAGTGCATAGTCCAAAAACACACTGAACACATTAAACCGAACGACGCACAGGCCTGTGACCTTTCTGGTTGCAACATCAAATGCGTCATTGCTCATTTGCCTCCAATACACTCAGAAGTATGCAGCCACATTGCGCACACCGCCTCCTCTTTATCGTTCGGCTCCCACATATCTAGGTGATGAGGAGAATGGCACACTGGCATTGTTCCACGTGTGTCAGCCAGGATTTGAGTGCATGCGAGGACTGAAATGAGCAAAAATATGCTCAAAAACAACTTGTTGGTGCAGGATCGTGTTACACAGACCAGATGAGCTTCTTTGGTTATATTTATCTCCTTAACACATTTGTGACTGTGTGTCTGTGTGTGGTGCAGGTAAGATGATATGTGCTATACTTGAGTAGTTCTATATTCTAGTACTTATACTTCCACTCGACTATATTTTGGATTCAAATATTGTAATTGGCCTGGCTCATAATAGATTAACAGCCTGCGTACATGTTAATATCTGTATATTTTACTTGTACTTTTGATACTTCAGATGTTTTTTTGAAAGAAAATTACTTTTCATACTTAGAGTACATGTAATACTTTAAGACTTTTACTGAACTATTAATTTAACACAATATCATACAACACTGCATACGAGTCTGTTCGATTTCTTACCTTTTTATTATTATTGTTTATTGTAACATTACCGTCCTCTGGCTGCTGTGACACAGAAATGTCCCCGTTTGCAGGGCAAATAAAAGGAATTCTGATTCTGATACAGATTATGAGTTACCTTCTAAAAATGTAATAAGTAATACATTAACTATTTGAATTACTTCACGCAAGGAAATGTAACTTATTGCATTTGATTGCTACATAATATGGCCAGATTGGCAGATGAGAGGCTGAGTAAAATCTAAGGCACCAACTGCTCAATGAATTAAAGAGAACCGGCTCCTCGTTCTACCCTTGACGGTGCTGTCTCATGCTGTCAGGAAACGTGCCAAAACAAAGCATTCCTGTGCAGGGAAAAGATGCATCATCAACACTTTGATTAGCGACTGTTATTGAGTGCAATTCCATTCATACTGAAATGTAATTATGTAATGCCCTTCCATGTAACCACTACCCGAACTGCTCAGCCTACCATCCACCACACCCTCAGCTCACCTTTGCTCTTTGGAGACAGGCAACAGCGCGGTCAGCAGTGTCAGTGAGCACGCTCTGCTGTGATTTGTTTGTGTGTTTGGGGCGTGAGGGAGGTTGTTGGATTAGAGAAGAGAGTTTTTGGCACCCAAACCATTGATTGATGGAGTCCATTGGGTGGGCCAGGGCTCACTGAGAGGAGGAGTGTGTGGGTGACGTCTGCCATCAGCTGTCTGCCGTCTGATCGATCCTTGCTCGTGGTGGCCAAAGAAGCCCTGATAAAACACACACACATATGCAGGCAGATACACCCACAGATTAAATTCCCCTCCATGAGACAGTGCTCATGAGCAAAATATCTGTATTTACCGGTGAAGGCTTCAGTGCGTGTGTGTGTGTGTCACTGTATGTCGGTGAGTGCCAGATTGCTGAAGCCTCACTGCTGACTTTACGAGGGGGAGCTCTTTGTCTGTTCTGTGTCTCTGTGTCAGGGTGACTTTACCACAGTGATCTGGCTCGTTTCTTCCTCGCCGGCGCTCCAAAAAATGTTTTTCCTCTCACTTCTTTATTCTCTGCCATGGATGTGGTGTTTGGAAAACCCAAAACAAATGTTAAATTCAATTCTCTCTCTCTCTGCAGCGCTTGAACCGACGGACGCTGACCTCTGAGAGCAAAAAGTCTGGTGATATGAGAAGATGGATTCATATATTTTAGCGCTTTTCTCACATCCACTTGTGGAGACGCCTTTAAAGTAGGAGCTGTATAACTTGGGAGTTTACCACAAGTGTAGCTTGAAGTGTTTCTGTACGTTCACTGTGCTTGGCCACGACGGTCTGTCCCTTCATCTCTCCGTCCGTCCGTCTGTCTGGGTGCATGGAGGATGCTCTGACCACCACTGTCTGTGTGGCCTCCTTTGTTGTAACGTCGGGCTGCTGTTCCCTTTCCAGAGAAACCACGGTGTGTCATAGCCACAGAAATAGACCTGTGTTTACATCACCTTAAACCCAGCCCGGTGCCTGTTTTGAAAGATGTTCTGCGGTGAACCCTGTGGAAAAATGTTTCTTTTCCTTTGGCATGGAAAAGAAATCAGCAGGTATACGTATAATATCCACTGCGGATGAATTCACAGGGATTCCACATCATGAAGTCGGGCTTGTCTAAAATAAGTTTGAAATGTCTCTACGCTGCATTTAGACATATTCATTTCTGAAGAAGCGTGACCTGATTTTTTATTTCATGACCAGTGTTTAGTTGAGGTATTGATGATGAGCCCACTGCAGCCTTTTAAATCTGCACTAGCGGGGCGCTGTGTACTGTGGATGTTCCTTTAGTTTTATAGCGTTGTGCAGGACCCCCCCTACAGGATACCGACTGCACTACAAGGCAGGAAAAAAAAAACAGCATCATCACTAAAACACATACTAAAACAGTCACACTAAACCTCAACTTAACCCGACACATCTGATACCAAATGCTACTTAGAATATCAAGCTCACATACGTGTAATAGAGGTGAAGCTATCACCAGCTTAAGTGTGATATGTGATATGGCCACAGAGAATTGGCCCACCCATCTATGCTGTACAGATACACTGTGCTAAGAGGAAACACTGATCCTGCTGTACCCCGATAAAATAAATGGGAAACAGCAACAGAAATCACCACAGGAAGGCAAGTGTCTCATGATATTTGACGCTTTAGACCAAGGCTGCCCAAAGATTGAACAGTATGGTTTGGCCCCCCCAGACATTTCTGGCAAAGCAAATGCAAAGGTAATTCTTTTTTTTTTTTTTTTTTTTTTAATTACACCAACATACTGAGCATGGTGGGTAGAGTTGCACAGGTGCAGGAACTAAGTCACTTCAGGGAAGTTGGGATCTTAGTACCATTTTGCATCTTAACAAAACAACACAATAGGTGCATGCTTCTGGTTCGTGGACCACCATTAACTTAAAATGTGGCCCCCAATGAAGGTTTGGCCCCCTGCTTTATACCATCTTATATCATCATATGCTCTTTATTTCAGTAACATTTGCAGATGACATTATGAGACTCTGCACACATTCATTTAAAAACTGTTAACATAAATGGATATCAACCTCTGCTTATATGAAGATAAAGAGATGCACAGTTGTATTTCTACTGTCTCTACCACCTAAGGTAATTCCCATGACGAACAACTCTTAGTGCCGAAATGGCTCATGGTTTTTTTCGATGAGTAAACGGCAATGAGTCTGAGTGTCGTCTCCTTCTTGATGAGTGGCTGATAAGACTGCAGGGGTCAAATCTGAGTGGTCATCTCCTCTCCACTCTCTGAGCCAGTCATAAATCACATGACAGTGTCTGGGTGCTGTCAGGCCTGGCTGCTGCCCACCAGGGTTAAACCAACAGAGGCCTGAGAGGGGAGGTGGACAGACAGAGGGAGGCCTGGGTGAAACACTGCTCTGTCTTCTTCACTTGACAGCAACACACACTGTGTCAGCGACCGGGAGGGAAGACACAAATGAAACTCTCACTGTAGATATAATCTGACGTAATTTCATAGATATAATTCGCCAGATAAGTTCAGCGACCTTCTTCCGTTACCCTCTCGTCTTCTTGCTCCCATTACTCTTCTTAGTGAGGAAAAGAAAAAACAGTTGCCATAACACAGGTGACTTTCTTCTCATGCAGTGACTTATTTTCACTCTCCATCTGCTGCTCCTTCTTTCCCTTCCTCTCCGTCCCTCCATTCTTCCCCTAAGAGCCAAGTGGAGGCTGGAGTAGTGGAGGCCTTACCCAGAGCTAAAGATAGAGCCTTCATCTGTCATTCTGTGACAGTATTGTAATCAGGACTGGAGGATTCAGCCTACAGGCCCGACCCTACGAGGGGCTCAAGCAGTCCTGAGTGCACTGGACAGCTGCCAACCCACGGGAGGCGTGCGAGCAAACACGGCATAACCCTCATGCTCAATCTAATTCCAGAGCATGGAAGACAAATTTATACAATGCGGCTGAGAACTGTTGAATAACTCAATTAATTAGCTCTGACTTGGACCACTTCCACTGGTGCCACTAAAGAGAGGACGCTGGGCTGAGTGGGCGTCAAAATGAAAAGTGAAACAGCAAATCATCTGAGAAAGGGAAATGCATACGTTCATGAAACAAACTCATGACAAAAGGTTGTTTTTTTCCTGTGACTCCATTAAAAAAATTCACGATTTTAGCAAAGCACTGATCAAACAACCACACGTTTATTTTAAGTTGTGGGAGATAGCCCACAGTTTCCAAAGACATCGGATTTGTCAGGTTGGATTTTGGGGAATTTCATATAAAATGATGCAAAAGATATCTAACGCTTCCATGACGTAATTAAATGGTGCAGCTCGGAAAAAAACTTGGAATCGAGGGCCTCTCTCGGTGTAAATATATCAATTCAATGATCGCTGAAACAAGTGGATATCCAATATACAGTACAGTATAGGTGACCCTGTCAGACAAAAAGGTTTGCTTAATCTAAAGAAATGTAAGGGCCAGACCATCGTAGAAGTACTTAATATATCTTTTTTACATTGTAAATGAATGAGGACAAATGTGCACCTGGGAGAAATCTTTCATCCTGACATTTTTCAGCGCTCCACCAGAAGTCTTCTGGGGGTCAGTAGAAAACTGCTCTGAGTAATACAATATGGCTTTGTTACACTCAAATCCAATTATTTGGGATTAAACGGGAGTATGTGCAGAGTGTAAACAGTCAGAGTGGAACTTTAACGTCTTAACCAATGATGGGATTTCCTAACATTTCCCAACAAGAAGCGAGGCGCTGTCGGCCACGACTGAGTGGGATCAGAAATGGATGACACGGGATGATTCAGCAAAATGGGAAGTGGGACGAGAATCGTTTTTATGATCGGAAAAACATTAATACCTGGTACAGTCATCTATTGTGCGCATTTGCTCTTCTTTGTTTTTGTTTGCCCACTTGTGTTTTCCAGTGATGACTCTTTGTCTGACGTGGGCATGCAGAGGTGGAGAGAGGCAGCGGGAGAGAGAGAGAGAGAGAGAGAGAGAGAGAGAGAGAGAATTTGGGAGAGAGGTGGAGTTTAGCAGGATGTTATCAACATCCTGTCTGTGTGACCTGGTGCCACTGCTCATGTCAGACTGCTGGTTCTGGCAATCCCTTTGAACAGAAAAACACAAAGATCTCTCACTCTCTCTCATACAGAGAGAGAAATAATCATATTTTCACTTGTGACATGACATCAGAGTAACGTCAAGACATCTGGAACCTTTTTTGCTCCATCCAAATTACAAAAACACATATTTTTCATACTAATCATAGCGGAGCAAAATGTTTGGTTTGTGCAAGTTTTAAGATATTAATCTTTCGAGATTTCTCCTCCACTAAAACAAGACAGAGGTGAGTTGGATGTTGACGCGCTTACTCTGCTTAATAATTGACCATTCAACAGAAAAAAGAGCAGCTGTTTCCAAAAAGAACTGCGGCTTGAGTGAAATATGTGAGCAGCTAATGGTTGGACTATGGAACTGGGTACAGACAAATGTATGCCCCTCAAAGCTCTGCCAGACAGTTCTCTCGACAGAACAAAGTAATGTGCATTTACTGTCGATGTGAACTGAGTTACCATCGGAGTACGTCATGTCCTAAATACTACTTTCTGGCACATAGCTGATGCAAAGAGCCCTCCTCCCCCTCGCCAATGGTAGACCACATTGGATAGTTTGTGACAAAGACGCCTGGACAAACTTTCGACAGTGGTTGCTAAATGTGTGGCTACAGCTTGCAGGTCAATTCACATTGTTTAGTTGACCTTTATAAGTATAAAGTTGGAAACTACATTGTATTACTATCACTAAGGACTGCTTCATTCAGGTCAGTCACTGCTTGTTGGGCCTGAGTTTGCCATGTTATGCTTTCAGCATATTTTTTGAGCATGCAATACCTGGACGGTATTTTTCATTCTTTGCAATAATAATAAACATACATTTGCATAAAGGAAGCATATGTGTCCACTCCCATGTAGATAAGAGTTACACTAGAAAAAATATCCCTCTCAGGTACATTTAGAACAGATAAAAGATGTGTGATTAATTTGCGATTAATCACGAGTTAACTCTGGACAATCATCGGTAAAAACAAAACTTCCTGCATGTGGCCACGTGGGAAAACACCATTAAAAAAAGATATTTTAACCTGTTAAGTACACAACATTTGAAATGCATTGTATTTGCCTACATTATACTTTTATTTGCGTGGCAACAGAAAACGGGAACAAAACACTTCTTATTCCAAGTAAACTCCTCCACTATCTCACACGCTTCCCCTGAACAAGAGGTGTAAATAACCCAGTGGATCACTACTCCCCAGCCAAACAGATGGATGTTCTCACAGTGCAGCAGGGTTAGCGGAGTGATACAAAGTGCAAGAAGGAAAAAAAAAAAGAAAAACATCACGCAAGCATGCTTGTAGCCAGAGATAGAAGTCATTTCCTGAGAGAGAGAGAGAGAGAGAGAGAGAGAGAGAGGGAGAGGAGGCGAGCAAAGTGCAGCTCCAGCTCTCCCAGGAAGTCCCTTGATGTGGGAAAGGTGAGAGACGAAGGCAGGTTGGGTTTAAGGGTTAGAGGTAGGGTTATGGTTAGAGTGTGTATGGGCCCGGAGCTGACTAATGATGGATGGACAGGGCACGGGAGAAAATGGGAGTTGGAGGCGTTTGGGAGGTGGGGGGGGGGGATTCTTCCTGGTTTTTTGAGCAGACGTTACCAAAAGACACAGAGGCGGAGCAGCAGCTCCCTTCTCACATACAAACACATAAATCTGAATTCATGCGTAAACATAACACCAAATATAACATGAGGCACTTTACCACAATTAATTACGTAAAGCCCAGTTAATGTCCAGCGATGACAGTGTGTGGACAAAACATTTTCTGGGCTCAGACGTGGGCAGAATTCCCGGGTGTCCGGGTATCGCCAGCTGGCATCGGCTGACTCAGAGCTCATCTTCTCAAACTGCTTTTATTACAGGAAATTGCGTGTGGAATGAGCACCAATCTGTCTCTCTACGACACATCTGTGCTGGGGGAGCCCGATGATGCAGGGGGGAGGTCAGCTATTGAAGCAGGGAGTGAGCTGGTTGAGCCAGTATGAGTGTGTGCTCATGCTTTGCAGCCTTTATGGGAACCAAATCAAGTTGCAGACATTCAAAGTGAGGATATTTTCCCAATATGAGGCTGTGTTTGCTCATACTAACTTCTCATGTCAAGAGTTTAACGATAAGACACAGTTGTGGTCACGCTCAGCTGAGGATGATGACTTTGTTTTAGGTTATAATCAAGAGATAATAACCTTTACCCTCGGCTCTTGTGTGTGCATACGCGCGTTTGTATTTGTGTATGTCATGTATGTGCGTGTGGTCCCCGCCGAAAATGATAGATGTGTGGAGAGGGAGGAGTTAGAGGTGGGGGGGGGGGGCAGTAAACAGTGAGACATGCATGTAGGAGGTCTGGGTGCAGACTAAAGCCAGAGCTGTCAGGATCCCAGACAGAGATACAGATAGATCCCATCCCTCCACACACTGCCACTCGGTCTGCACAGCGCCATAAACCTTCCCACCTCTCAAACCCAGCGTAATGACCCTCAGACCAATAGATGACGAGTTCACTGTGGTGCCAGGGTCATCAGCGGGCCCCACCGGAAAAAAAAGAAAAGAAAAAAATTCATTCCTTGCTCGTGTTTTCATTGCGCGTTTGCCAGCGTTTTAGTTTAACATACATTGGGATCAGAGCAGTGGGTGCAGTTGCGCAAAATGGCGGCATTGCTACGTTCTGGCGCTTGAAATAGACCACTTAATCACAGGCAAAAGGCTTTTATTCCTTCTAATTTTTGTGAGTTTTACCAGATTAGACAGAGCTTGAGCGATTTGGGCTGCTTTAAACGCATAATTGTTACCTCAAGGAAAAATATACTGTCATGAAAAAGTCATCAAAAAGTGTGGAGATGGACCTCAAAAGAGATTAAAGAAAACCAGAAAAACCACATGTTGAGGCATGAATGATGAAAGCAAGAAAGAATTGTTGCATCCCTAAAGCCATCTTTTTCTTTATCATCCAATTTTTGGGTGCTTTTTGATTTAAAGTAATGTTCCTGCTAAAGCAACATCATGTAGCTTTCTTTAATCCCAAAATAAAAACTTAAAAATCATTTTTATTGTACATCAGTATACCTATTTTGTTTAATCTACCATAGCAGGTGAAAATTGCAGATAAAATGCTGAAACTATTATTATTTTAGTCTGATATTTAATAATAATAATGTTATTCTTATAGCTACCTATGGATGTATGGTGCGTGAGATTGGATAATAGCACATTTGCTTCAATGAAAAAGAGGCATTTTCACAGGCGGTGACAATTAAACTTAATACACATGACTACAATTATGCTGTGATGACGCTGAATGTATTTCGATAAAAAAAACATTTTCGTTGCTCCAAGAAATGTGCATGCTCTTAAAATGAGGAATCAAAACTGGCGCTGGCAGATCATATGACAACAATTTTGCATCACAGATGATTCCTGGGTCCACTTCTCTTCATAAGGAATTGGCATGTTTACAGTATGTTAGTCTGAGTACAAATCCAAACCATGTTCGAGGCAAAACTGTAATACCGAATGCTAAAACAGACTTAAAACTAAGATGGGCACATGGTTTTTGCTGTTTTCATATGAAAAATTCAGTTATCCAGTGTTGTTTTTTTTCCCAGGGGTGGTCCACTCTGAGGACTTCTTACGGCAGGGCGCGGTGGTGTGTGTGTTCGTGTGTGCACGAAGGTGGAAGTAACCCCTCTTCTGACCTTCTTTGCGCCCAAGGGTCACACATTGTTCAGGAGGATGCAGAAACCCAGGCTGATGGATGACCGATCAGGCTGTTTCCCTGGGTTCATACTTACTCGGGAAATCGTAATTCACCCCCTGGGAGAGGCTGAAGGCGGAGCAGGTCCCCTCTTCTGCTCCGCGCTCATTTTCTCCTGGATCCAGGATGCGATGAAGAGGCTGAGAGCTCAGCTGCCTTGGCAGGGCTTTAAGGAGAGGTGGAGTAAATCTTGAACCGCAGCTGTCCCCTCTCTAAACTCCACCGAGCTGTGCTGGGCTGAGGACTGAAGGCCGTATATGGTGCAACCAAAAATACAGTTTGTTTTTTTGCTTTGATGCTTCATCATCGTGTACACACCACTTATGCACTCATGTTCATTTACACACATTGTTTGTCATCAGAGGATGTGATGACAGGATGATGCACCCGTGACTCAGTGTTTAGTGTGAATGTGACTGAGTCTGAGCGAGAAAAACACCTTCAATTTTCTATATTGCATGTGATTAAATTCAGTTAATGAGTGGTGTCGTTGGCCTTCAATCCCCCAGAGTGAACAAAGCTGTAACCCTTTCCAAGGTTCAAGGTCAAGTCAGCTTCTGACATCTCAGTCTGCGACTTCACGCCGTACATCTGCAGCGAGTTGCAACATCAATATATAAGTGAAAACCTCGTTCCACGTGAGGCACGAGAAAAAAGCCCCTCTCTCATGGAAACATGCTCGTTCAAACCACAAAAGGTACTCTCACATCCCCAAACTTCGACGGAACTCTCTCAATTTCAAGCCCAAAATAACACTGAAAATCAGCTTTTTACATTTTTTTCTCACACAGCCCTGAAGTCGACCTGTGGCCGAGCTGGAGACCGCGCTAGGCTCAAAAAGATCGACGCGATTTTTAAAAAGAAAAACGTCAGCGGCATCAGCATCTTCTGAACGAATGACACATTGTCCATTAGTCTCCTCGACTTTACTACATAATGACATCATAGGTCACTCCAGCTACCTAATGGGGGCAAATGACCAAGACTGATGAGTCCTGAGCTCAGTGCACGCCATCACCACCCGCGCTCTCTGCCAAGTATTCAATTAGGGTCAGTGAGTAATTGGGTGTAGATGAGGTAGAGATCTTTGTGAGGCTCAATGTGGAAAGTCTTGGAAATGTGTGTGTGTGTGTGTGTGTGTGTGTGTGTGTGTGTGTGTGTGTGTGTTTGTGTGTGTGTGTGTGTGTGTGTGTGTGTGCAAGCGAGAGAATTTCGCCCGTCATGTCCTGAGTGACTTAGTAATAAAAAGAGTTTCTAAACAGGCCACATAAACACTCAGGCGGAGAACTCTGGAGCTGTCCAGGGCCTCTCCACCATCTGCCTGTGTGGCTCATTAGTTAAGCTTAATGTTAAAGGAAAAAGACAGGAAAGCACTTTAAATAGACATAGATAGATCGCCGGCTGTAAAAACCTCACCTAACGTTCGATGGTTTAAAACTATTTGGATATTTAATTCCCCAAATTCTTAATAAGCTCTTTCTTTTAGAGAAAATGCATTTTAACAGCACAGGATTAAAACAATAATGTTTTAAAATAAAGCCAGAGTGAGTTTCTGTAGCAGTGTCCAGTGTTTTTTTTTTTTCCAGATAAGATCAGACTTCAGTATCCCCCACAGGACCACAACCTTAGTTAATGTGTGCACCTCCTCCCCGCTGACTTTCCCTTAATAACCTCCGCTGAGACTCTTAACTCTCTTTTGACAGCAACAATCTCTTGCCTTATCTGTTTTTTCCTGTTTGCTTTTCCTTTATGCTCAGCTGTAATTGTTGGAACAACAACAGACATGACTGACAGAGAAGAGCGCAGTTGTAAAACTGAATAACCAACAAAAGCTTCTCTGACAACATGGCCACACTGAGGCCGTGAGAAATACTATGTTGCATTCTATGTACAATGTGTGGAACATATTCTGAAGGGCAAGTGCATGAATAATCTTTAATTTTTTTTGGTCACATGAATGACCTCTCTAGGTTTTTAATGTAGCAGAAATAATAAATAAACAATTTGCCCTGACAGCGATAGACAGATATCATCTGCTCTTCCTGAAGGAATCCCTTCAGGAAAATGAGTCAAGGAAATTGACTGCATCAAGATGAGCAACACTGCCACACGGAGCCAAAAGCTGTTATCAGTTGCACGAAGGCAGCGTTTTGAAAAGAAAATATGGTCAGATATTTTTGGCAAGCCTAAAATGCAGTTTCCATCTCACAGCAAAAGTAATGAACACTCTGAACACCACAGTTTAGGAACAGTTTTAATCACTCAAATCGGAGAAAAATTCAAGCAGAACAGAAAAAGGTATAATATTATAGAATAATATAGTATAATAAATAGTTACAATGACGACCACCCGCAGAGTGAAAAAAAATATATATGAAACTTTATTTAGAAAGTGTTAAGAAATAGTTTAGTACATTTATGTGAACTGAATACAAGCTTTGGGGTACATGGATGTGGTTTAAATGTGCCTTATTTTAATGTGTGCAAAAAAGAAAAGAAAACAAAGACTAGTGTGTGAACAATCTTTGGCTGTATGTTGCCACTAGATGGCAACATATAACTGTAGCAGCTCTGTGTGGTTTGTCCAGGTTGTTGCATTTAATCCAAATCAATTGTGCCAAAATGTTTGAGCAAGAAACACAATTACAAGAAAACAAATGCTTAATAAATGAAATATATTTCATTAATAAATCATCTACCGACAAAAACCCATTTCCTCTTTTTCACAAGTTTCACTATTTCCTTCTCGTTCTTTTGAGCGCTCTTATGACATGAACCTCACTTTTTGCCCTAAGTTACATAAGCAGGATTTTCCCCGACACACTTTCTATTGATGTGAGCTATAAACTGCGCAAACCATCATGGTTAACTAGCCATAGACGATCTGCTTCAGTGGTAAACTGGGCTGCTCCCCTTCTCTCTCCTTCTCCGGGACACGGCAGAGGACGGTAACATGCAAATCACGGGACAAAAATACATGTGAACCCCTCACTGGGTTGCTGCTTTTAAACATGCAAATTGCTCACAATTTCTCCTGTCTGCCAGATTAAGTGTCTCTCTAAGGATCTCAAATTGTGTCAAAATACATTGTCTATTAGGATGTCATGTTCCTCATCATGGAAGCCATAAGCGTAGGTTGACACAGTGCACCAACCACCAGTTTCCAGATGACTCTGAAATGAACTCAACAAGATTCATGGTGCAAATCATTTTAGCACCACACTACCAGGTAATTCCACCTCAGTCATGTGATGGTCATGGATTCTGGTATTTCGAAGGGGGAAGTATGTACTGTCACTGTACTTTCTACTAAGGCATGTGGTCGGCAGACAGCTTGGCCCGCAGGCTCCTTCAGCTGTACTCGAACCATTTTAGAGCAACTTTAAATAATCTCCATCCCAACAGCACCTGCTGCCGCCTCGGCCAGTGTGTGGCCTCTTACTCAGAAAGAGGTTGTGTAATCAGTGTGACTTATACAGTCGGCCTAACGTTAAACTTGGAGACAAGGTTTAGAGACCACAAAGATCCTGTTCCTCAATCGGTAACGGAGTCGCGCGTAATCAACCACCCGTACAAAAGAATACAAACAGCAATACTCAGAAAAATCAACAAATAACAATCTCTGCATGAAACAATGCTCTTTTAACATAGCTGGTAACATTGCATCCTATAAAACATTAGAAAAATGGTTAAGTAAAACATTCCTGCCATTTTTACAAGAAGCTTTTCAAACATATGTTTACATGCAGACAATCATAAAAAAGGGTGAATGCACATATTTGTTGAGATAGCAGAAAATCGGTTTCTCAGGTATCTTTCTGTTACCTCATAACTGCCTACTTTCTGGCAACCCACATCCCGTCACCTCTGCGCTTTGCATGCACACACACACACACACACACGCAGTGAGCACTGAGCTGTAAACTGCATGTCAATAAAGCTCTCATGCTCCCCCGGCTCGCGCTCCCCAGGGACTGTCGCCCCACCCTGGCCTTCCCCTCCACCTCGACATCCATCACCTTCTTCTTCTGCTGATAAGTTTTGTTTTGCTTGAACATGAAACAAAAGTACGTCATGCGTGGGTATTAGTTATGCACAAGTTATCAGTTTTTCTGAGAAAATGTCCCCCGCACTGCACGGAGGGTCAAATAATAGCAAGTTTATAATAATAGCAAGCTTATTTATGTGGCACATTCTGTAACCAGGGGCGTCTCAGTGTGCTTTACATGAATACAGTAAAAGCAAAGGGAATATCTACTATATATGTAATACAGAATTAAAGATATAATGTGTTTCGAGTTCTGCATTCAAATGTCTTAAAATGACTAAAACAATGTCATATATTTTGTTGCGTTGTATAATTACGTTATCCCAAATGTTTCCAACAATGTTCAAAGAAATCCAAAGGTTTACTCAAGGTAATGGTTTTCGGCTTACAATTTGGTTGCCACTCTCTACTTAGGGATAGGGAAATTGTTAAATGAGACTAAACTTAGAAAATGACTTAGAAACATTACCTCGTCTGTGAACATTTGTGCATGAGTCAAGTCAGACAGAATTTACTCAGCGTGGTGGTTGTTTATTGGTGTATTCACCACCAGTGAAGCAAGTTTGCATGCAGGATTATTTGTGTTTATCCACCTCGAACAGCCAGATTACTTTACTCCGCACTGGTCGTCAGATAACGTTCGCGAGCAACAGCATACACCGAGGGCATCCCCCTTTAACATCTGGTTGATAAGAGGAAGTAAAGTGCGTAAACACAAGTCAACGGACGTCGTCTCCGTGGATCGTTGCAGTAGTCAAGTCGATAAACAGGGGTGAAGATGAACCCGCTATTGAATCCCAAAAAATAAAAAGCAATATCAGTAAACAGCTTTGGATCTGAGCAGAATCCGATGTGACTCTGGGTGTTTATTCTTCCATAGGGTCTGGCTCTGCACCCCTCTCTCTCACCAGCTCTGAGCAGCTAGTTTATGCTTTTTTGGATAACAAATTAAGAGTGCATTAGAGTCTTCCCTACTAGAAAAAAAAGCATTGCGGAGCTTCTCTCGGCCATTTTGGGACAACTAACCCTTGATTCCTGCTGTATTTTTTAAGACTATGGAAGGCCTTTTTCAGTGATTGCTTTGAACATCTAATAAACTATCTTTAAGAATCTGTCAGATATCCAACCTCAAAAATCCTGTGTTCAAAACTGTATCTAAAGCACTGAAATATATTTCTCAAAACATATTTTTAAAAATGTCATTCTCATCACAAATGGCTGGTTTTCCTTCTCATTTTACATTTGACTCCAATGAACTGAAGTTTACAGAAAGCTTTATTGTAAATCTTCTACACAGATGGCCTCTGTTGTTGACTGTTCCTCTTTTTAGTGGAGAAGTTGTGTGCTGGAACATCTTCCTGTGCTTCCTGTCCAGAAACAGATCAGGCGGTCAGGGATCACTCTTGTCAAAGAGTGCAGCAAACAGGACAGAGACTGACGCAACTCTCAGCTGTTACTTCAACCACAAATGTGCCCAGTCTCCTTCTTTTCAAATGCAGGCCTACGATCACTTTAGATTTTGTACATTAACAGAATGTACATGTAGTATGCTCTAACATTATTACTTTATCTGTTTACTGCTGCGACCAAACTTGGAACTTGAAAGTGTTTGCTGTTGATATAAGTTTCATTTTATGTAAACGTCAGATCAGATTACATGCGAGTGACTCAAATGAAAACTTTCTTTCTAAAAAAAAATGCTCTTGTCTCGTGAGGCTCTGAGCCCTGGCAAATCCAACATATAAAACAAAGACTATGTGCGCCGAGGGAAGGCGGACTGATGTTGACGTTTTATTATTTTGAAACCGATGGCAGGTTACAATAAACCGCTTTCCTGTAAATCAGCGTACTTCCTTATCTTCGCTTTTACATGTCAAATCTTTCTTGCCACATCAAGCAAATTCCAATTTTTGCACATTTCTCAAAAAAACTTCTTGTTGTCTTGAATATAGACACTGATACAGGTCTTTTTAAGTACTAGACTGTTCATTTTTGACCATTTTTACATTGCTCCATCCAACAAAATGAACCCTAAACAAGATCTGCGTAGGTGAGCTTATAGGGACCTTTGTTTTGAAGGACATGAACTGATACTGATTAGAGGATATGATCCTCCATCAGTGGCTACCATTATGTGTACGCGTGTGTGCGTGCGCAACGTGTGCGGTTAGGTGGCTTTCTCCCTGCGTCCCAGGATGTGGGCTCCCCCGTCCACCTGTCTCTCCACTGACAGCTCTCCCAGTTCCTCTCTGGATGCCTATTCTCATCTCACCCACACTGACACTAAACCAGAGCCCTCCCCAGAGACACCAGCAGCGCCTTCAGCACCACCGCTTGCATAACACAACCTGTACTGGGCAAATCACAGCTCCCCACCAGAGTTTTCTCTGCATTCATTTTGTCACACTCACCTGCCACGACATGATGAGAATTATAATTGCGGTCATTAAACTTGTTAATGACAGTCATAGAATGTTACTAAGCACATTTACACGTGTTACTTAAGTACAACATTGAGATACTTTACACTTTAGTTGAATATTTAAATTTTCTGACACTCCACTGCAGCTCAGAGGCAAATATTTGACTTTTTACTCCACTACAGTTATCTGATAACATTGTAATTACCAGTTACTTTGAAGATTACATGCTGCGTCAGAGCCAAAGTAGGTATGTAATTATTTTACTTTGCAACAAACAGATTAAAAACAGACACTGATTCCAAAAATCTGAAAAATGCTTAATATCGGATTCCATAATTAGCCAGGCCAATAATGGCAGTATACAGTATACTGTACGCAAATATATGTATTGTAAATATACATATAAATATAAGTATTGTTTGCTTGTACCATTGCTATTTAAAGAGTAACCACATCAATGTTATGCCTTAAAGTGTGTTTAAAGGTCTTGAGTAATACTACAGCATATGCGAAAAAGCAGTATAAAGCCTTTTATGGTTACAGAGGAAACTGTACATAATCTGATAAATTTCCTCCAGTGATGTCACTCAGTAGCTAAATTGCATTGTGGGTAATATAAGCACTAGGTTTTGAAAAGCCACTGTTGGACTCATGAAGGACAGTTTAGAAACCGAATGATGAAAATCAATTCAGCGGAACCAGCATTCTTCTTCCTTTTTCAATACCTGGTGCCTTCATTACCCACAAAGCAACTTCGCCACTGAGTGACATCATTGGAGGCAATCTATAAGATGATTGATGCAGCTTCTTCTGGAGCCAAAAAAGGCTTTATAGAACTTTTTTCACATGTGCAGTATTACTCCTCAAGACCTGTATACACACTTATGTAGACTATAGGTGGAGTTACCCTATTAGTATACTTAATGCAAGAAAATTACTTTTGATACTTTAGAAGATAAAATATCAGATTATTCAATACAAGAATGAAACTCACTTTTACCAGAGCAACAATATCTTTAATTTTACTCAAGTGTGACTTTTGTGTAATTTTTCACAACACTGATTCAAGGCTTTTCTTAGACTAACAAAAGGCTTTGAGTAACGACAAATAACAAAATACTGTGTCTCGTGAAGGTGTTTTAATCACAACTTGTGAATGTTCATGTCAAAATCACGATAAACGCAGTGGAAAACAACAACAGCTTAACTGAAAGGACAGCGCTGAGCCTGCGGCAAAACCAAGAGACGCAGCATGAAGAGGACTGAGTCAGCAATACAGAAAAATCAGGAAACAACAGAAATAGACAAAGTAATTCATTTAATTTGAGAGGAAAAGCGTTCAACTTAAAGCTATTCCTCTTTTTCTGCTTGATTTCCTTGAAGCGTCGCTTTTCACAAAATCAGCGACGCTTCCTTTAAAGTGCCAACTGTACAGCGCAGTAGAAATGTTATGAAGCAGATGGCCATGGTTACGCACACGGTGGCAACATCAGCTCTGTTTGTCACTCGTCTCTAATGATTTATTGTGGGAAGCCTCAGACGCCACAAAGAGATGTTGCAATACAAAGAGAACCACATTGCAGACACTGGAAATGTTAGCAGAAAAAGAGGCTCCGTTAGCAGAAAAATGCGCACAAAGCATGTGTCTCCTTCTCTTCCTAAAGCACCACCCGCGGAGCTGGAATTTTTAAATTTTTTTATTTCTCAAATACAATGTTGTAGTCAGCAAAGAAAGAGTCAAAAGTAAAAGTAAAAAAAGAATTACTAAGAAACTGGTTATCAAAAGCGAGAGTACTCTACACGTAAAATTGTCCCTCCCCGTGATGAGATGAGATTTTACCGTGTCGTCTCAAGAACATTCACATGTGTACCCTGTTTTTGACAAGGACATATGAAACTATGGGCTTTTCATGTTCTCCATGTAAAATCCGGAACCTGCACAGAAACTAGTGTAGACATAGTGTTTCTATTGTGAGGGTATGCAGTGGAGGTTTGAAATAACATAAGCTGTGGCTTTGGAGTAGACATACAATATTACTCTACATGCTTTCATGTCAAGAATATTCATGTCTGATAAGATATAGAACAAAAACAGTGGCAAAAACCGTGTGTCATACACATTGTGTTGTATGTATACAGCACATTAAAAAAACAAACAAAAAAACAGGTTGACATTTTGGGAAACACTTTCCTTTCAATGTCTCTCTGAGAGTTAAAATAAGTGTTAAGTTCCTATTTAGCTTAGACTGAAACAGGAAACAGCCAGCCTGACTCTGTCCAAAGGTAACAAGATCCACCAACCAACAACCCCGAAGCTCACTAATCAACACATTATATTATACTTTTTTGGATTAACAAAATGGCAATTCACTTCAAAGATACTGGATTTTGTCATCTTCGGATAGAGGAAGAAATTAGTCTTTTACCTCATACCCCCCATGCCAATGCAAAGGCGGGTGAAGTTTTGTAGTCCACAAAAAGATTTCTAGGGCTTCACAGCAAAACAGCATTGCAGCATTATGTGAAACAACTGAAGCATATGGGAAATGACACTTTAATGGCTTGGTGCAACACGCGGTCGAGCACTTCAGACAGCAGTTACTGTGAAGATTTTGTGCCTTAAAAAAATGTTAATAACATCTTTTCAAATCAATTTGGGATTTCTTCTGTAGACCAGGATTATGCCAGATGAGCTGTACGTAGGGCGGCTGTAGCTCAGTGGGTAGAGCTGAGGACTAGTGAGCGGAAGGTCGCTGGTTCGAATCCCTGGCTCCCCAGGGCGGGACTGAGTTACAAGCCGAAGCATCCTTGAGCAAGATGCTGAACCCCAACCCCAACACTGCTCCTGATGTGCAGTTGGCACCTTCGTGGCAGCCACTGCCATCAGTAAGGGCCCTGCGATGAGCTGGCGACTCATCCAGGGAGTACCCTGGCCTTCGCCCATAGAGTCACTGGATTTGGCCCCAGTACCCCCGCTCCACCTTGAAAAAAGGTGGTATAAAAGCAGTAACATCACCCGCAACCCGCATTGATAAGCGGAAGAAAACGGAGCTGTACGTAGTCAGTTTATATTTTTTCCAGCAAGATCCCATCTCAGTATTATAGCAAGATGCTGCAATGCTGTTTCGCTGTAAAGCTCCAGAAATGTTTTTTGGACTTTACCCGACTTTTCATCGACATGGGGGTTAGAAGATAATGAAATAATTTTCATTTTTGGCTGAACTTATCCTTTAAATCTTGGCAATAAAATAAATAGCATAATATATCAAACAGTTCCTGTTCAAAGGTTCCATGATCCTTGTACTGACGTTTGTACTCGGACATTGTACAAGGGACTAGAGTACAGTATTTAAATTCCTGCTTGTATGGTATCTACGATGATTGACGATGACGATGGTTGATTTTCATTATTGCGCCGTGTGCTCGGTGCAAACAGGCTTTTATTAGAAACCAGAGTAGGAACATATAAACGACAAATATCACTAAAGACATAAACCGTCCTGATGTTTTTCCTAAGCTTTAGCAACAAAGGCAGCCAACTTATAAGCATTCAAATTAAAAGTACCATTCCGTTCTGTACATACAGTACGTGTTTCATGTACATTAAATCAATCCTAGCCTCTAGGCTATTTGAGGGGTGAGGGTAGAGTCAGTTTCCTGTGACAGTTTTTGAAGTAAGTTCCTGTTCTGTGGAACTTAGACAGAACTCCCCCATATAGATAAACCACACACACACAGACACACGGGCACAGACGCACACACACACACACACACACATACACGTACAGACACGCGCACAGACACACACACACACACGGCCACAACATTCCACCTGCGCTTTTATTCAGTCAACCATTGATTAAATATTCTAATTTAAGTAAAAGGTTTTATCCAGAGATGTCATATGAGGAGCACATGACTTCTTTCACTATGTGATCTGTGTGAGTCACTAACTTTACATGTCATTATCAAAAAACTGATTGACTGAGTTACCCAACACTGCTTATATACAACAGGTTTATCACACGGGACCTTGTGTGTGATTTCGTGTTTACTTTTGTATTTAAAAAACTTTCTTTTTGCATTGATTTACGCACTGCTGCTTTTTTGTTGCTCTTGTTGTTGTTTGTTTATACAGACCTTCTTTTAATCACGCCTGTCAGTATTCAGGCCATTTTCACTGAGATCCAGGTTTTCTTTTTTGGGGAACTGAAAATGTTTCTTTGACTTTTCTGTGTCTGTGCGTGTGTGTTAGGCTTAAATCCTACACACTTCCCTGCCAGTGTTTGCCGCTATGTAACCAGTTTGACGTGTGACATGACACTGGATGACCAACCGTGTGAGACACGGGAGGAGCAGAAGAAAAGGAAGAAGTGGGGATGTCATTGTCTCATTGTGAATAATGTAATAATTTCAGCTCCAGTTGGTCACCTCTCTCCTCGTCCTTTCTCTCTTACTCACTAGGGAGATGAAGGGGGGGGGTGGTTGTCGGAGAGTTTCCCTATCTTCGGTAGCCTAGATCCTTCTTTTAGTTTCATACATTGTTGTAGTTTCATCATTCCTGAATCGAAGTAATAATCAGCATGTGTTCACGGTAAATGGCAGCCTCCAAGAGGATTTCCCTCTGTTGTACTTTGTTTTTGTCACTGTAGTGACAAAAGACCGGAGTGACCCTTTGATAATTTTCCTAATAAATGAAATTAGAAAATGAAAAATGAATGACATTTTTTTTACCAATTGAATCTTGGGTAATTCCTCATTGCCCATTGCAGTTTCAGGTCATATTTTAAAGGTGCACGATGCAAGTTTTTGTTAGGAATGGTTTCCACCATATAGTCCTAGGACTTCTGTTATTTTTTTTGTGTTCATCGCACCCTTATCTCGTAATTACGAGAAAAGATTCACGAGAAAAGATCTCGTAATTATGAGAAAACATCTCATAATTATGAGATCATACTTTTACAGTAAATACTCCCGGTAATAAACTGAAGGTATCACGAAGGTATCCGGATTTCAAAGTAAAGGACGACATGAGAAAAAACAACAACAACAACAACAAAAAACATTGTTTCCATAAGTAGTTCAAGATTCATAAACTGTTGGACTGAGCACTAACTAGACTACTTGCATGCATAATATGAAGTACTTTTACTGTGTACTTTTCGAGTAATCCTGTGTCAAAATCCTTAACAGAGAAAAAGAATTAGGGTATTTCGCCCAAATTTTATGTGTTATTAAAAAATGTATTTTCCATAAGTAGACCAAGATTCATATACTGCTGAACTAAGTTCTCCCTAGAATACTTGTGTAACTTAAGTAAGTCCTCTGTCAAAATCCTTATGCTCGTATGCTTCATGGGTCTGACTGTGAGACTGGAGTCTGACCCACACAGTCACTTCCAGCAGCTCTTCAGAGCGGCTTCAGTACGATTACCGTAAATGTTATTAGATTCGCGCACTAGAAAAAACGGTGCAGCTGATTTGACCAAGCCAACGCGAACCACGGCTGGCTTGACCACAGTCAACAACGCACCTTTCCTCATCTCATAATTACGAGATCTTTTCTCGTAATTACAAGATCTTTTCTCATAATTACGAGATCTTTTCTCTACAAGTGTCTGTTTTTTTTTATCCATTGAATGCAATGCGCTTCCGTACACCCTAACTCAAAACACAAGCCTGGTCTGCTTGAATGTTTGTAAACATGTGTCTTTAAAATACATCTAATCGAGGCATGTAAAACAGTCGCGTAGTGCACCTTTAATGTTCCGCATCTGCTTAAATTGTAGATTTGTTTAAAGATTTGCCTCAACGTCTTCAACCCCACAGAAATGTGTGTTTTGTGCAGCCAAGCGTTGTTCAGACCACAAGAGCTATATTTCAAATTCTGATCAAGATCCTAAATATTTATCGATAATTTTTTAATGAATTGAGACTAAATTATTAGGGCATTTGGAGGAAATTGTACATAGGGCATCTAGAGTGTTCTATCTTATGTAAGAGCGCAGGCGTTAAAACAATGCTTATTGTTGCTCTGAATGGCTCTTCCATGAAGCGTGCAATAAAGTCTCTCAAGCGTTGAAAAAAGCAGACAGAAAATATGCTACATCTACTGCGAAGAATTATAAAACATTTTACAACCCGTCATGGACCGGTGGTTTGTAATTTTAGTAGGGTTTTATAATCAAGTTACAGAGGCAGGTAATCCACCACGAACATCGGATTTACGTTTGTCGCCGTCAGAGTTGCAGTATGTTATGTATATGTATGTTTCTTTGTGATTATGCGGGTTTAAGACTGTAAACATCAATGAAAATGCTGAAATTGCTGCTAAAATAGTCAAAGATTTGAAACGCTATGACATGCTTTTTAAATTGTTGGCAGTCATTTAAGCCGTATGTGATTTTTGTGAATGAGCAAAATTATAGTGCCATGATCTTTATTTGGAGTAGTAAGATTTAGAAGTCCAACTTGTGCTGATCAGTCTAATTCAACTATCAACATTAAGTAAAACAACACGATAATATAAAGACAAAGCACATCTGTAGTTCAGTGAAAAATGTTTTACTAGAAATGCAGTTTACAAAAAATGATTGAAATAAAGTTCAATAAAACAGTCTGATAGTAAAACCTATCTGTAATATAATGGCAAAAAACAGAAAAAAATATCTGATAAAATATCCATTTGGTCTGTTTATCCCAACGGTCATCACATAATGACGCACCTCAACTGCAAAAAAACAGGAGTAAAAAAAGATGATTCATGTCAAAATAAAATTCAGTTTTGAGAACTAAATGGTTTTCATACATCACACTGTTGTCATACTGCAATTAGGCTTTAAGTACGAGTCCTTAGTATAAGAAAGATTTGTTAAGAAAGACACCAGAATGAATTTTAGCTTTAGCATTTCCGCTTTGCAACACTTGAGCTGTGTGCACTATGTGGAAAATGAAATGCTATCTGAGCTGATAACGCTCTCGAGTGATAATGAAGCAGAAAATAGACAGAGTTCGTGTTAGCGCTGCATGTATAAAAATATAAACATTACTGACACATTAGGGACATCTGAATATTGAGCTACAGCTTAATAGTCCTCTAAGGGGTTCATAAAGGTTTTGCTCCTTATCTTAACATCACCGCTGTGGTTTCTAATAAATTCAGACAGTAAAAACTAAATGTGAAGCTGTCCCTAACGTGTTGTATGCTCAGTGTGACGTTCACACTGAGGAGCTGCTGGCAGGTGTGTCACTGCTCACAGTTCAGGCAGTGATGGGCATGTTGTCCCTGTAGCAGGCTTGCCTCTGGGGGCCGCTGTAGCTGCACAATTCCTGGTAGATGCGGGCCATCTGGTCAGAGGCCAGGTTATCAGACATCTCCAGGGTTGAGTTGTTGCAGTAGGGCTGAGAGCGCCGCATGTTCACTGCCTCCAGCAGCTGCTGACAGTGCAGCACACTGATCTGTCAAGGGGAGAGAAGACGGAAAGAAATGCGTCTTTAGGTCCGAATAAAGTAGGCAACTGATGTGATGTGTCTTTTGTGCCTAGTTAACATGATGTGTATGTTGCTCAATCCATTGCCTGTTCTCACCTGGACAATGATCAGTTTGCCTTTGGCATTGCTGAGATCGTGGAGCTCCTCTCCAAAACACAGAGTCACTGTGGGATCAGGAGCAGGAAACTGGCCCTCCTGGTACAGCTGCAGAGCTGGAACAAACAGAGCAAGTGAACAACTGTTTAGTTCTCCATCCTCATTTATGATTCTTCAAGCACTGATGATAAATGTATGTCTGATCTGGATTTAATAAACATGGAGGCTCACCATGAAGAAACCTTCCTGTGTCAAAGATCTTGACCACAGCATCCCTCTCGAGTTTGCATGCCATGTGGTTGTATTGTGAGCCGACTTCTCCCAGCCCGATCCAGAAGACACGGCTCTGGCACAGCCTCTTGATGAAGATGCCCTCCTGGTTGGCCCGGACCAGCACACCTCTCTCCAGGTGGCCCAGGAGCTTGCGTGTGACGTGGCGCTGGCGATCGTACTCGATGAGCTCGGCAGAGGGGAAGTGGACGCTCTGCATGCTGTCTGAACTGTAAAGGGCACTGCGACCCAGGGGCTGCTGGGGGGCGATTCGGCAGCCTTCAGAATGATCAACCACCGTGTTCTGAATCAGCTTCCCTCCGTAGTAGAAACTGATCATCATATGGGAGAAAGCTGGAGAGGAGAAGACTTAGTGAGCTTTGCGGATGAAGAAGAATAAGCGCAAACGATGTTATTATGTTTCCATGGACAACATAAAGGCATACCTGAGCTGAGAGTGCCTGATGGCAGAGGGTCCTGATGCAGTGGGAAAGCTGTGATTTACAAGAGAAAGAGATGAGTTTAGGCTTTAGTTGTGGCTTCAGCGCAGTGGACAAGACCACAGTGTCATGTCATTGTTTTGCTGCATCATCAGAAATACCATTTCTCTAACACGATCTTGCGAAGAAATAATCGCCTTAGTCAGCAAAGTTCAACAGGATGTTAGTCAATTCTTCCATTGCAGAATTCAACAGACAAGCAAATAACCTCGATTGAGCGACCACAGTCCCAGGGACATGTCATTAATCTTTTCCACTGTGGTTTCTTTTAAAGACATTCAAGCTAAAATCTCACAGTGACAGGGTGGTGTTAACTGAGAAATGTGACAAGAAGCAGAGATACGACTGGAGAGACCAAGACTGACGGAGCTGCGAACAGCTTCATTTAATCAGACGAGTACGTGTTTTAAGTTCTCTTACCATTGATGCTGCCCTGCGACCAGTACTCTGGACTGGCCTGGATATTGCGGCCTTCCTCCTGCAACAAGACAACATTATAAGCTGTTGTCAACAAGGCAACGTTGTACACTTCGCAGTCATGAAGATCAAGTCAGAGTGTGTGAGAGGAGACGGCAAAGTGTGGTAAACAGAAAAAAGTGTCAAAAAAACAGCGAAGGCAAAGTGCATCTAGAGGCAGATGTGACGGGGGGCAACAGCGAGATAGGAAATCTGTGGTTTGAAGTGTGACAGAGAGCCTCACCTCTTTGATCAGCTCCTCTAGTTCTGCAGGGCTGCAGTCCATGTCAGTGATATCACCAGAGCTGGTGGTGGCTGCCATGGCCATCACTG
Organism: Sparus aurata; assembly: GCF_900880675.1. NCBI lineage: Eukaryota > Metazoa > Chordata > Actinopteri > Spariformes > Sparidae > Sparus > Sparus aurata. Next base: position 27,377,699 of record NC_044190.1, read on the forward strand.
AGCTTTTCCCATCTGAGAGTAGAAGAAGAACATGTTATGCCTCTGCTCATGATTCAAACATAGGAGTTTCCTGCCAAACCCTTTTTTCTAGATCCAGAATTATAATACAAATGATGCAGAGATTTGTTAATAGTCATTAGTGCTGGCTTTCGGGACATGTTTTGTTTTTGTTTTTTTTTAACTATACAACAATGCACAATAACACAAACTCACTCTTCTGCTCTTCCTCGGGTACGATGCGGTAGACTTTATAGGGTTCAGAGATGTCCAGCTGTGACCTTTCTGTCACCTCCTCAAAGTCTGGGCTTTTATTCAGGGCACAGCGGAGTCTGGTCTTCCATGTTGCAGGCTCAGCCTTGTCCCCCTCCTTAAACTTGCCTTTAAACACAGCCCAGGCCTGTGGGGGGGAGGAAAGACTAATCATTATGTTTTGGATTATAGATGGACAACTCTAAGAAGCATATATATATATATATATATACACACACACACACATATATATATATACATACACACACATATATGTACACATATTTTATTTTTTCAAGTGTCTAAAGAAAGACATAAAGAAAAGTGAATTTAGCACACATAGCAAAATAAATTGAAAACAATTAAAGGTCTAAATCATCATTCTAAAAGAACCGGATCTGAAGCGGACTCTTGACGGATCGATCAGTTTTGTTTTCACGCGCAGCGCTGCGTAAACCAAAACTCCATTCAGCCTAAATCAGAGCGCTGTCTAACCTTAAAAATGGATGCGTCTATTTCCTGGTTGTAATCCTGTTTCCCTGCGTGTTTCCAAGGAATTCGAAACAAAGTGCGGCTTTCATCCTCCCACTGCAGTCCAGAGTACTGGCCGCTCTGGATCTGCTCCATCAGCCACTGCTTCAGTCTCCGACCTCCTGTGTTCGACATCTTGATGGAGGAAAGTTGTTTTTTTTAATTAAGATTCTTCACTTGAACCTATAAGAAAGTGAAACAAATATTCCGAAAAAATAGTAATTACTATTTGATCTAACTTATTACATTATAATAATTCATTAATGTATTAAAAGGTATTCCTCAACTTTTACCCTTTATAATAGAAATCAAAAGTTAGCGCACTTACAGTCTGGTAAGCAGCTGAGTTTTCGGCCCTGTGTAAAGTATCCTGAGGTGGTGATGGATGGCTCACTGTCAGATTTAGTCAAGACTTTCCCGACACATGCCTGTCAAGTTTATGTCGCTCCGTGTTATGAATGAATTAGCTGACAGATGCTTTGACTACGCGGCCTCCGTCGGACCAATGAGCGCGCTGAAGCCCCGGCAGGGCCCGTCCCATTCCGGAAGTGTTTTTCTTCTAACTGTCGGCATTTACAAGAAATGGCCTGACACAAGCGAGGGTTGTTAAGTCGCTGTTGCTGCTGCCCACGCCAAAATACAAGCAGACGTGGAGCGCTGAATAAACCCGGAGTCACAAGTTACTTTGTGCTGAGGGGGATTTCTGCGCTCAAGACCAAGGTGATATATCCTCTCCCCCCCCTACGCCCACACGCCCACTCACAAGTGGTGTGAAACCTCAGAAGGACATGCAGGTACTGTAACTTACTATCTGTATGAAGTACATTGATTCCACTTGAACGAGTCCTCTGCCAGATATATCCTCTCCTCATGTGACAGTCATCATCATCATCATCATCATAATAAAGATGTTTTAGATAATACCTGATATGAGGACCAAAAGTGGATTCTGAGTCAAGTTACGGTAAACACAGGTTCTATCCACCATCTTCATTGTTATCACATTTTATATATATATATATATATATATATATATATATATATATATATATATATATATATATGTATAGTATGTCATGTTAATCTTCTGCTTTGACAGAGCATGAAGTCACAACAGTCCTGTGTTATTCTGTTGAGATTGATGTCGAGCTTAAACGATAAGTCGATCAAGAGATCACTCGATATGAAGAAGATTCGCTGTCAGATATTCGAGAAGAATTTCCTTCCAGCATTTCTTGTTGCTTTGATTTCCAGTAAGTTTCAGCATTCACGCTTTCTGTTTGTATTTACAGGGTGAACGCCGCCTCTCAGCCTGTCTCAGCATGCCCACATGTGACCATTCACACATAGCAGGGCAAGGTGCAAGGTGCACGGTTAAAATAGGCGCATGTAACACCATGCAAATTATGTACTGGAGATACATATGCAGCACAATGATGAGGGCTGCTGTGATGTGAGCAGGATTGTCTTAGGGAAATGAATTCACGGTCAGGGTTTTATCGCGACATCTGTAGAAATATCAGAGAAAAAAAAAATGCTTGAAATCAAATTTATCCTAACTTTGTTTACTGTGTTTTGTCTCTTTTATGGCAAGTGAATAACCATTAATATAAAAGTGTGGGGAGGTGCCAAGAGAGACTGTAATCTATTACTAAAGAAAGTTTTACTGTCAACTAACTCAAAAGCAGGGAAAATGCTACCAGATGAACCCATCAACAAAAGACGCACAAGGCCGAACTTCTACGCTACTCAGACGATATGACCATTTGTGTGTTATTAACACAATATCAATATTTATTTTTTAACAGCCCTAACATAGATAATGATAATAATGAAGTTACTGCGACCCCCACCTGCCCCTTCGACAAAAACACATTCTTAGGAAACAATCACAACTTCTTCTTTGTATGTCAAAGTGAAAAAACTTGATGGAGGATTCCTGATCATTTTCAGTAATCTGTCACTTCAGCACTTGGTAAAATTAACCATTGTGATTCTGATTTATGCCTACAGTAGAATTTATATATATATATATATATATATATATATATATAAATTGCACTTCTGTCAGCTGTTCAAATACACTGTTGTAGTAATCTTTGCCTGACACACAGCAGCACCAACAAGTACCTTTAAATTAAAATTATCTTTTTTAACTTTACTTGTACAGTTTGATCTTCATATCCTGAGATGATTCTTCCTGTGAAGTCTTATATATATGTTGTACAGAGTGTAAAATTAAGTGTCTTACTGATGGTTGTGATAAAATAATCTCAATCTATAATCGCTGTCTCATGACAATGACAATTTCTCACATTTTCTTTGTCAACATTTTGATTTCTAGTGACATAAAAAGACACGTTCAGACAACTGAGCTATAAGAAAAAAAACCTCCTGAAATCTGACAAAAAACACTTTATTATTTACACTTTATGAAAACTTCATAAACACCATCCTGTTTCTTTTACAAACATACCACTTTCTGCCTATTTTAAGAAACCTGCTCACTCTGGGACTTGCACTGTAAAGCGGTTTTACCAGGTTATCTGCTGAGTAAAACCAAGAAATCTCTGTTCTGGGTTTTACTCATGAGCTAATTCATGAGATGAGCAGCTGATTAAAAGGTGAGCTGCGTATCTTTCTCGTTACTTTACACACAGACACACACACACACCATGGTGTTGATAGTGCAGATTTATTAGTATTTCCATTATTTTTTTGCCAGTCACTGCATTTTATTACAAAACACAAACAAAAAAACACCATAAATATGCAATTAATACAATCAACTGTACCCACGATTCTTTAAACACAGCTTACGTAAAAATCAGCACATTAAAAAGACAAAATCAGAGCTTCAGTGAAATCAGGAAGACTTAAGCAACTGGACTGCAGGGATCCTTCGTGTGTAGTTTTTACTCAGCCATACTATATGTAGCTTAAAGGGATTACTTAAAGGAACATTTTGCCCAATTTTGAAACACACTTGATATGTTACTCCTTGCTGCGCGCACTTAAATAGTCACTTTATCTTAGTAGCCAAGTGAAGCAGCCTAGTTTACAAGCATACCCTTCCCCCAGCTTATCTCACAGTAGTTGATGGTGGGCAAACTATAGAGGGGGGTTGGCCTGATAAGAGATAATGCAGCAACAGTTTGGTTGGCAGGGAACTGACAGAGTCAACAGAAAAAGTTGTAAACTCGTAATCCATGTCTTTACAAAATCTTTGAGTTAAAATCAATATTAAACTCTTAAGTTTTGAGATAAAAAAAAAACATTTCTGCCAACTCTGTTGATGAGATAATTTACTTCTCTTCTTCGAAAAAAAAAAAATACTGAACAACAACAAATGTTGTTTCTAAAGGTTTCCAAAAACTGATGAGAAAACTCATTAGTAAAAAATGGTTAATGAGTCAACATTTTTAATTGCAACAATTTAATTTCAATAAAAGATTAAATGTGGGCAAAAATAACATTTTTCAGTTTATTTGAGTTTGATTTGAAACTCATTTAACTAATTTAGTGAAGACAGTTACCTTGAATTATTGAGTTTTCTCAACTTTTTCATTTACATGGTCAGTTCCTACAGGTGGATAAAATTAAAAGAATTGATTAAATGGGTGTAAACAAAAGCTGTGATATATTTATTGTTGTTATAACATCTGTAAGTGGCTAGCTTGTTTACTAACGACTCTTGACAATATATTGACTATTGTTTGGTTATTGAGTATTTTAATGTCAGTAGCGTTTGCACATTTGGACAAGCAAGTAGTAATCTTTGATTTCTATAAGATGTATGGCAGTGTTAATCAAAGAGTTCACAATTAAGAGCCAGGACTGGACTACAAACTGGTACTCATCAGAACAACTGGCATCAAACTGGTTGTAAGATTTAAGACAAAATGTTCCTTTGAGACCGCATTAATTAGTAATTTCTTTAAGGCTACCGAGCTGAACATTGCAGGTGCGAGGAGTCCACATGGACGTTTAGTTTATTCATCATGGCTAAGGTGCTGAGGTGTTTAGAGTAAGGCGTCTGTGAGCACCGATACCCAGGTTGTGGCTGTGCTCTGTTAAAGGAGCATGGGCGGTAATGGTAGTGGAGAAGATCTGTAGCCCAATTCTAAATCAACCTCCATCGCTTCAAAACGACTAGAGGGGTGCAAATAAAAGTATAAAACATCAGTCTTGCTTTGTGATAGGTGTACAAAGGCCTTACAGGTGGATTCAACCCGGGGTTGATTTGGAATTGACTACAGAATAGTAACAACTGTCATTTACAGACAGCATTGGGCAGGACAATGGTATGACCTGAGGCCTGTCGGCTTCAGCTGCTGCCTTCAGGATCATCAGGGTCAGACGGCAGAGCGGAGACACCTTGATTTATCCAGCGCTGATCCGCTCCCCTCCTCTGGCTCTCCTGTTGCTCTGTGTACTGGCTCAGCAGGGTGCCCACCTGCTCCTGGTCATTGAATGGACTGGGACGGAAACTGGACCTTAACCAAGCCCGGTACTGGGGAAAAGAGATTAAAAACATGGCTTACCGTATGTCATTATCACTAGTTCAAATTACATTACACTCCACTGAGTGATGTTGATCTGTTTTCTTTGCAGCTGCTTGTCTCCTCTTAGTGTTTAAATGATTTAATCGGCCATGAAGTCACATATGTTGGCCTTTGCAAGCTCTGAATTAACACTTGATCAGAGTTGAAGTTTTAGTTGGAAGAGAGACTTCACAGACAGGAGAAGGGGGCGGTACAGACTGTCTGTGATGAAATACTTCTCAGGAACAGCTGGCTCCCTCCAGACATTCTTGCTAACACACTCCATGAGAGTCGGGATTTCCCCTTACTCCTCCCACACCTCCATTTTCCAAGTTACTGTATATCTCTAGTCCTGGAAATTCATTGGAGATAAACATAAGCATGGCCTAAACGTAGAAGCTTGGACCTGCTATCCCTCATGACAAGAAGATATGATGGGACATGTCCTGTTAATAGCACCACAGTATAATACCTAGTGTTTATTGGAAGCTTCATGTTGTGATTCTTCTTGTATTATAAAGTATTTTAATATACTATGTTAACCACAACCATATAAAACTAGAAGCCTGTCTAATATTCATGTGTACAAAGTCGGTCCAAAAGATTTAACAGATCTATTAACCTTCATGTGGATCTGCTCCATTCTTCTACTGTAGCAACTAGTTTGGAACATAAGAATTGATTTACCACAGCTGCTCTGTTAACGGTGCTGGGTCAGGCATGTGTGAGCTGACCAATCAGAGCAGACTGGGTATTCTGAAGGGGTGGGCCTTAAAGAGACAGAAGCTAAGACAAGATCCCTTTTTAGATAGAAAAGGCGGCACATTTGCTCCAAGTTATGGGCGGCAATGTGATGTGACTTGAAGCATGAAGTTGGGCAGTGAACAGTGACAACAAATTTGTCTTCAAAATAAGAGCTTTACATTGCACCCCATTGGAGTTTAGAACTGGGTTCTTAGCGTGGGGCTTTTAATTTGAAAGTAGCGACTGTGAGTAGCTTGCCGCTGCAATAACAAGCGGCAGCAACCAAACAGCTACAGAGACCGAGGAGACGCTAGCATCTCCTGGATGTTTCCTGGTTTTAAAACTCCTCGGCTGTGGATCGCACAACAATGCCGGTCATTGAGACCACCGCCCACCTCGCGCAATAGCCGGCACATTGACACCTCGGATTTAGATAGCAGTCGAGGCAGAAATAAGTGTACCCTCCGAGGCGGCAAATCGGCGGACCAAAACAGACCCCCCAATTTGCCGCCCTCTGTCTAAAACTGCGGACCTAGCTGCAAAAAGGACGGACAAATTGGCGGCTTGCTGCCCTGTATAAAAACAGCTAGTGTTTCAGACAGAGAAGGAATACAGTGCTGGACAGTAAGAGGAGACTGATGTGTTTTTTGAGCTTTAAAACATATAAACATATTCTTGTAGTAGCTCAAAATTAAACTATGACCCTGAAAATTAGCATGATTTGTCTCCTTTAAGGGTTAAAAATGAGATACTAAAGCAGTAGAATTTATTTGTAAAGTCGGGCTGCCCAAACAATTATTTTCATTATCTATTAATCTTCTAATAATTTTCACTGCTAGTCAATTCATTGTTTTGTCTACATATTGATAAAAAGTGTGAAAAGTGCTAATGCTTTTCATTAAATTGCTTCTTTTGTCCATGCAAAATTCAAGACTCAAACTACTTGGCACCTAATTTTCTTTTGGGCGACTAATCTATTAATGAATTGCAATTAATTGTTGCAGGTCAAATGATAAAGTAGTATTTATTGTCACTAGAATGCAGGCTGGTGTGTATTTCCCTTCCTTTCCAGGAAAGATTTTCAGTGTTGGTTAAACGAAAAAAAAAAAACACGAGGATTTGCAATTTCTCTAATGTGCAATACCTTATTCTTTACGAAATACAATGAAGTGAAAGTCACTCTGCATGTAATACATTCATCTTCCTAAAATTAGTATACTTAACCTCAGCCCAACTCAAACAGCAGGGCACTGACTCATAACATCAAACACAGCTGTAAAAATGAATAAAGAATAAAAGACTCAGTATAAAGATAACACAACAATAAAGAGCCTGATATGAGCTGTTGTGCAAGATTCTGATTAGTGGCACCGTGTCATCTTGAAAAAGAAAATGAAACCTGTATCAAAGTCATAAGGAGATGGCTTCTAAATGCCACAGCGCTGGGTCTCTACAATACGAGGAAAAATCTGCAATGTGCGATAACATTGTTCAATCTTGCGAAGATGACATGACTTGCGATAAATAAACAAATACTGAAGCGCCTGTATTAGCTCCGCTCTCCTTTACCAGTTCGCAACACCATCACTGACACTTGACAGCTAGCTGGGGCTTCATCTGATCGACTAAATGGTGTGAATGCATGATCAGTGTACCCAGTTGCTCCATCTCATAGGGCAGGGTGCAGGGTATAAATGCATAGTGTAGATAAAATCATTTATCTTATTCACAGTGTTTCGTGTAGTCTTGCTGTGTTGTTATCTTGCATGTTCATGCCCTGATGACAATACAATTTAATCTTTTCGCACTCTGAAAACAACACAACATTTATTAGGTTCAATACAATATATTCAATGCGAGCAGCAATAATAACATGGTCCTCATCAGTCTTTTAACTCTCTAGAAAGAGGATCCTGGGAGCCTGTTTACATACCCTTCTTTGTTTTTGACTTTCACGACAAAGAAGAGGGGGTTTTTTCACTAACCTTTGCATAAGACAGTCATAGGATATTTATTTCACTTCATGCCTCGTGAATGTGTAGCTGTGCCACTAAACAGTATTTTTACCGCTGCCCTACTGATCAAACTACACTGTTATCTGAAGGATTCCTCACTCTCTATATGAGGCCGACGTGGGAAAGGTAGAAACACAGAAATCCCATTTCCCCTAAAATCCTCGAAATCAGTGCAATAGCAACAAACAATGAGCACATTTTTTTCAGTCTTGATATGTTGCAAAATGCTGACAGTAATGCTCAACACGTGATGAGCAGTACCAAGCTAATGCAATCCCAGCAAACCCCCTGCAGTTCCCCTTCTCTACTCACTGGCTGGGTCAGTTCATTGGCATTTAGTCTCACACTTCAAGTAAATGAAATGCTGCGAAAAGGTAGAGCGTGGGAACAGCTACCTTCAGTGTTTTCATATATAATCACATCCTGCCAATAGTAAACTAAAAATGCAAATAGAAATTTCCCTTACTCTCAAAAAATGTCAAAATATGAATAACACGCTTTAAAGGCTTGGCCAGTATTTTTATTATGTGTATGTTATTTTAAGTAGGTGCAGCTGTCATAAGTCCTCAGGTTCATTGCTCAACAGTATCTCTACATGTGAAGAAAAAAGACATTTGAACTTATATTTCTTACTTACTTATATTGTGCGTAGTCTTTCTTCAAAGTGAAAGAAGACAAAATAAAACTGAGTACCATGGATTATTATTGGATGGATGATGTGCCATAAATAATTCCTCATCAATCCAATAACATAAATCCACTGAACAGATCCTCACAATGCTATTACATTTACTGAGTTCCCTATATCTGCAGGTGAGAAGTCACGCTTTGCATTTAAACAGTATAAATATATTTATATAGAAACTATATACTTATGTATATATTGTTGATATTCAACGTTAAATGAATAATATGGACTTCACCCAAATTAAGTAAGATTCCTAAATCTTTGTTATTATGTTAAAGACAATGATTCATAACTATACTACATAATATTTATAAAGCGGCTCAGGGGTAGAGCTTGTTATTGGAAGGTCGCTGGTTCAATTCCCATGGTCTGCATGTCGAGGTGTCCTTGGACAAGATACTGAACCCCAACCTGCTCCTGATGTGCTGGATAGCACCTTGCATAGCAGCCACCACAATCAGTGTATGAATGTATGTATGATCTACGGTTTTTTATACATTTTCATACAGGAGGAGCATTTTAGTAGGGCTGCAGCTAATGAGATTCACTGTGGACAAATCTTTTAATAAATAAAATATTCATTAATCTAGTTGTTAAGTCATTATGGCACAAAATGGCACAAAAAATGTTGATCACAATTATCTGATTCCAGAAGCACTTGGCTTCTGTAAATGTTGATGGTTGACAATTAAAAAAGTCATGGTCGTTTATTAGCCTCTGCGGGTTTGACTAATATATAAACAATTATGAATACATTACACAGAAATATTCCTGTGGGGAAAAAGACCACCGCAACTTTCGGTTGTATCGTGTTCCATGACAACAAGACCGCCACAGTAAACGGCTGACTGCTTAACCACCGCCTGCATGCAGTGTGATTTTTATGTGCATCATATCCTGTGAGTTCCTGAGCAGGTCTGAGTGGGCTTGAATTACCATCAACAGTACACAACCTTTATATTTATATCTCAGTGCTGCTGCTAGTGAGGAAACAGCTAATAATAGATTACATTATAAATTGTAAAGATTGCAACTTAAAATCTATTTTGACTACAGACAGCATCCCTGCAAAGTCTAAAGAGTGACTGGATGCTGGCTGTTGGTCAAATGTGTTTGCATTCATGATGACTGTGTTCCTTCATGTGTTTACCTCTGAGACTTGTGTTGTCTGGTACTCCTGCAGCTGCTGCTGGAAGCCGTAGTTTGGGCCGACGAAGGAGCGCACAGCCTTGACTGCGGTCAGACACTCCTCCCAGTTGTAGTGGGTGACAGTCATCAGGTAGGCCACCACCATGGTGGTGCTGCGAGACACACCTGCAAGGCTGCAGCAAAGGAAAGCAACTGGATGTTTAACACCTTATTTCTTACTGGTAATAGGCAAATAACAAACAATTCAAATGATGCCCTCAGGTGCTATCTAGGAAAAATATAATGTTCAAAATCGATTGCTGATTTGTTCATCTCTGGCTTTTTTGGGGGTTCTGCCCCTTAAAAAGGTCATACAATGCTCATTTTCAGGATCATAATTTAATTTTGGGTTACTAGTAGAATAGATTTACATGCTTTCATGCTCAAGAAACATCGATTTCCTCATACTGTCCAGTCTGCTCTGATTGGTCGGCTCAAACATGCCTGACCCAGCACTGCTAACAACAGACGAGCTGTGCGAAATCAATTCTTAGGTTCCAAACTAGCTGCTAGGCAGAAATTATGTGGTGTCATATTGTGATGACAGTAAGTCACGGAATTTAAGGCAGGGCTTCTGATGAGGCATTTTATGGAGCAGTGTTTTCTGTGGGAGAAAGGAGCCTCAGTTGGTGCAGATTCTATATAAAACACTTAAGGAAAGGAAAAAAAAAGGAAAAACATAGGCGTACATCCACATTCAACAAGTTAAGACTCTCCCAGAAGGAGCTGGTGAAACCTTTACACATAAAAACCTACCAGTGAACGAGACAAGAGCCACCATTCAGGCGACATTCATGGATGAAGCTGATGCACTCTTTAAAATGTTGTAATCTGTAAAGACAAAAAACAAACTTAATACATCACTGATTACTTTGAAAGTCCAACACAACTACTTTTACTCTTGTGCGCAGTTTAAAATTCAGAAAGAAGAGTTTGAATCAGGAATTGGTAGTGTTGCTCATCAAAACCAAAAACTGGCTTGCTTTCAGAGGTGGAGAGGTAAAGCCTTAAAATAGGTTAGGCATTATAGGATATGAGAAAGTACACCTTGAACTGAAACTCCTGTGTCGAGGCCCTAACTTTGTGTTTCAAATATGTTGCTGAAACTCTGTTACCTGATCCAATTCTGATTTTGACTGTAGAAACTGCAGTTTACTCTCAATTACAGCAAGAAATCCATCTGGGAGGTAGTTTTGATGGTGGGTTTTAGTCAGTTCCAAGTAACAGACATGTCAAGTAGCAGTGATTTTCTTTGAACTGTTCCAATTTGGTGTCATGTGACATAAAGGTCCGGTCTGCTAACACAGGGAGTCTGTGGTAGACCAGAGTACAGACAGCAGGGACAGACAAGGGAAGTAACTCAGCCCCTTTTTGTCTATCTGCAAAATTACATCAGTTGCAGAAATAGTTTATCCGGAGGGCAGCTTGCGAATGTTCCCTCTGGAATCAATAATTCCTCTATTGTTACATCATGATTTATTTATTGATTCCATTTTGTTTTATTAAACTTAATCTGCAAAGAAACCAGTAGGTGAAGCCATCAAACAAATGTCATGGAGTAAAGTAAGCACAATATTTACAACTAAATGCAGAGTATAAAGTATAAAGTAGCAGACAGTGGAAAAACTCAAGCAAAGTAAAAGTACCTCAAAATTGCACATTACTTGAGTACTGCAAATAACCTGGACCATTCAAGTTTGTGCCCTCCAAACTAAAAGTAACTTTAACATTAAGAACACAATTTATACTCTATGGCTCCTAAACTTCAAAACACCAAAGACACAAATGAGAGAAACGGCTGCTAATTATAATCAGACACAGAAATCCAAAGACTGTGAGTCTTCTCTGAAACAGTAATGAACACCAAGCAGCACAATGCAGAGCAACTGCTCCCCAAATATCCTACTTGGTCACTGTCAGGAAACACTGATGGTGTTTTTGCATAATCAAGAAGTGCGTGGCTGATAGCAGCGTCTCCTGAGGAGCAGATGCTGGTTACTCAATAGCAGACAGGATAACAGACCGGGGCTAAAATAGATTGACTGCCAGTTTTCTTTTTTCCTTCTTCCTGAGATCCAAACTCCTCTTCAAACAAAAAAAAAACAAAAAAGAAACAAAAAAACTCCTCTCCTCAGCACTTCCTAGCACAGAGGTTTCCGGCCATCTTGTTTAATATGCAGAAAATTACCTTGTGACATTTGAGGTTTGAACTAGCTGAATCCAGAGATTAATAATGAAACAAAAAATAAACTGTGGAGCTACTCTACGCTACATGCCGACTCCTCGCACAAGAGTCTCATTTTGGAAATGTCTGATGCAAACGAGTTGACACCTTCATGGTCAGTGCACACTGTGCATTAAAACCATAGCATAGTTAAGAGACTGTTCACAAACAAGGGGAATACCAAACATGTACATGTGCATTTAAGCAATTAATAGAAATTATGGCTGAAAAATGTCTAATAATGTTATCAAAATTGCAGTATAGCTATCACGCTTGGGGAGTAAAAGAATTCAATTGATTAGGATACAAAATATGGGTAACTGTATGGCGTCAAAGTTCCAGAAAATGAGACAGAAAAACTAACCACCCATAAAAGTCATATATTTGGTATTGAGGTGATAAAAAAGTAGCGGAAATTTATCAAGTTACATTCGTTTAATACTGTGATACTTGGATTAAGTAACTTACTGCAATATATTACTACAGTTATGTCACATAATGCGTTAAGATCCTCGTTACCTACCAAAGTGAAGCGTTTAGTTTTTATTTATTTTCTAATCTATTCACACCAACATGACCATGTAAATAAAGGCCCTGCGTGTGTTTAATATAGCCAAGCCTATAGGTGCTTTGTTAAGTCTCTGTGTTACTGAAATGTCCAGTATTTCATAGGACTCATGATGTAGACTAATCCTCAGAGCGCACTTTCATTTACATTCTTGAATCAAACATGCCCATGAATTCCTTGTTCTGTGGACTAAAATAAAAAGCTATACAAAGAGATTTTTGTCATGTCCTGTCATTATAGGCGACATTAGAGAAGGTATAGGTCTATTGTGTCTCATATAACCGAGCCTACAATGAAGAATATTTATTCCTATCTCATTATATATTAGACTTAGACTGCCTGCTCTTCACTGCGTCCAAGGCCATTCATTTATTTAAAATGATCTCAGCTATTTAATTGTTCAATAACACGTTGTTTTTTTTTTAAAAGAAACTCACAAGTTGTGTAAATGTGTTACTCTACGCAGAACATTGTAATGCAATATATTACTTTAAAATGAAGGTGACTACTAATGCGTTATATATTGCATTTTTATTATTAACTTTATCAAAAACACATTTTCAAAGTAACCCTCACAACCCTGATGGTTAGTTAGTCCAGTATCCAAATTACAGTACCTGCAGTTCTTTGTTAGAATGAAACTGTGGGACAAAACAGCAAACAGCACCCCGACGAGTGTCACATCATCATGATTTTTGTGATGACTGTGATGCAAAAATGAGGAATTCTTCCGACTGTGAATCAAAGTGCCATTGTAATACCTGCCAAAAAGGCAATCATAGAAATTGTGTTTTATCTAATAAGCTTCTGTGAGAGTTTGTCCTTGTTCTCTAAAGAGGTTGGCTGTCATTAAATCTTAATTATCCTCTTCTTCCGTATTTTCTTTCACAAGGTTAATGATGAACTCCGCTGAGAAAGTAACTGTGATTTAGGGCTGTGCGAATGAACCTAAATCCCTGACATCCATTCCAAGAGCTTAAAGGAAGTTTACGTTTTTTCACACACAGTTCCAAACCGCTACAGTTGCTCCACAAATGAAAAAGCCAGAGCCTACGTGAGAGATGGTCTCTGCTGTAGACCATACACAGGGGGAGGGGCCATCAGACCTGACCATAGGGGCTCCCTGAGCATGCTGAGGAGTCAGTTGGCCTCACCACTCCCATCAGTCAGACCAGTGATTGTGACAGAGGGGGTTTATTAAAGGCCTGGGTGGTCGAGGCCAACAGCCAGATGTCACACTGAGGTTTCCTTCCTCTGCCTGCCTGAGGGAGGGACACTTGATTGCGACAGTGGAGGTCAGACACCTCCAACCCGACTCAATCAGCAACATCCAACAAACACTAGACTGCAATTCTCACCAGCATACAGTCTGTCTCTTTCTTCCTTTCTTTCTTTCTTTCTTTCTTTCTTTCTTTTCACAGTGTCACATTTACACACTTGACATAGTGGACAGGCCTTTGAATCAGGACATTTTATGAGGTGTTTTGTACTAGTGCATAACCTTAAACCCTGTTGACACAAAGAACCAGTGTTTAGCCTTCGTTCAATCAGGCATTGTGTCAAATCTCTGTGTACTATGTTGTCAATAAATCAATTACTCATCGCACATCAAAATTTTCCCTCTGAATTTTACGCCTCTTTACACATTTAATCATGACGGTTTCCCTCGGTGTACAGTCCCTTTGTCATTATAGACTCTGCTGTTGACGTGTGGATGGTGAAGAAAGAGTTGTTGCCCCTGTTAGCAGGGAACTTCACATGGATGGCAAAATGCACTGGGGATTTATGCAACTCCTTACTTCTGTGCAGGATCCCCGACCAACCAGCAGAGGGCACCAGTGCCAAAAGAACCACATAATCCCTCACCCTCGCCAATACTGACGTCAAGGTGGGTCGTCTGCAGGGGTCACAAGACATTGGACTGCTCTTTTGCACTGCTGCTCAATCAGCACGCCATGTTTGATGGCTTTACGATGTGCCCTCTGCCTGTGTCGAGCGTTTCATCCAGAATCACAGCGGCTAGTGTTGCATGAGGTCAAAGACTCTACATAGAAACAAACACATCATGCCGTGACTAATGCGTTGTGTTAGCGACTGCTGAAAGGGCGGAGGGACAGCTCATGTCTCTTTCAACACAGAGTCTCCCTCCTGATGAACAATCACGCTTCTTCTCTGCCTCTCTCTCTCCCTCTCTCTATCACACACACACACAGACAACCACAGAAATTAAAAAAGTGTTGTTAGCACTCAATCTTTGGAAGCATTACAGAATAACTTTAATCTTTAATACTGCATGGTCTACTTTAGGTGACGTATCTACAGGGCATGGGATGACATAATTGATGAATTATTTAACTGAGCTACGGGTCACTTTGCCCTCTACTGCACTCACAGTACAAATTCTTGTTTGTAGTCAGTGTCTGAAAAACCTCCAGCAGGAGTTGTGAATACAAATTTTGAAGAACAATTTGAAAAAAAAAACTAAAAACAATTAAAGGATTTTCGGATATTCTTTGAAACAGCTTGCATCAGGCCGTCACACCCTGGTAACACAATCTGGAGGGTAACAATGTTGAAATAATACTGGATGAATCATCAGTGATTAAGACTGCTTAAGAAATTCACACTGCCAAGGACACCGTCTTTAAAACCTGTGACAAAAGCACCAGAAATACATCGGGTTGTCTGTGTTTGAGTGTCTGAGTGTCTGTGTGTGTGTGTGCGTGTGTGTGTGCGCGTGTGTGTGTGTGTGTTTTTACTCACAGGTTCTGGCTGGAAGCATCAGCTGCATGAATACAAAGGTACGTCATGTCCTGTAAAACAAACATGAAGAAACTGTGTAACAACTGAAATATAAAATCCATGCATGCTATATCTGTATGTTGACTATAGATAGCACACACACACACACACACACACACACGCACACACACGCACACACACACACACACACAATCGCACACACACACACACACACACGGACTGTCCATCTAGGGCACAACCCTCTCTCTGTCTTTCTCCAACCGTAACTCATCACCACCCCCAGCTGGCTGACGGGACACATCACATTATAATAATATGTATATGCACAATCATGCCCAAACTTTCCATGCAACATCTCCACAGGAAGTAGAAACAGTTCCACCCAGCAAACATGGATTTTTCCACTAACCTCAAACACGGGCTTAGCATTGTTGTACACAGACAGGATGTGGGTGATGCCATTCTTAGACAGGCTTTCTTTGTTTTCTGCATCTGAGATAAAGAAAGAGAGGAGTATATATGTCAAAGGAGTCTTGTGAACACATTTCGCACCGACAACGCTGACATCTTATAACGTAAGGCATGTCTGTGACCTGTTTACTGTCCCGCTGCAACATCACTCTGTACAGTTAGGCCTGTGGTCACTGGCTCCTGTCACTTGTACTAATTTTAGCCATTTATTCTTCTGCCATCGTGCGGTGCCTTAGCAGCAGCAGCTAAAGTTAGAACGCTGCAGATGCCACATTAACTTTGAGGAGGTTGTTCAAGTCCAAGGAGTGACACAGTTATTACTGTTGACTCTCATTTTATGTGAAGCAACACGTTCTACAACCTCAATTTTAGAAGAGTTGGGGACAATATGTGGAACATTAATGAAACAGAATGTGATGATTTGCTTATTGTTTTTGACATATAATCAATTAAAAACATTGCAATGACAAAATATTTAATGTTTTACCTCATAAATGTCATTGTTTTTTTGCAGACATATTCATTAAGACTTTGATCTCAGCAACGTGTTTCAAACACGTTGCAAAAGGGGCAACAGAAGAATGGAAGAGTGTGAATCCGAATACTCAAAAAACACCTTTTTTTTTATTTTACAGGCAAACAGCTTAACTGATAACAGGTGACAGCATCATCCTCAAAAGGCTTCGCTCCCAACATGGAGATGGCAGGGTCACCACTTTGTGAAACACACTTTGTAAAACCTTTGTCAGTAAGAACTGTTTGTTTCCAAATCATTACAATCTGGTTTACACAGCGTCCCAACATTTTTGGAATCAGGGGTTGTAGATTTTTAATTGTCTTTTGTCAACAGCAGCTTTTATTGTGAAATCAACATTTGACCGCAGAGCAATTCTCAGCTACAAAATTCGATGTGTGACAATGAAAACCATAGAGGTAATTTACACTGGGGACACTTTTTTATGAGCATAATTAGTTAAAATGTATGCTAAATGCTAAAAGATAGCTTGCACCAAGCAGTGTTAAATAACAAATGAGATTAAATGAATTTTGATGCCCCATTATTACATTTTTTTCCTGTCATAATCATCTACTCTGACCTCTTATGATCCCCTCATTACGTCACCCAAAAATCACATACTATATGTTGAAGACCATTTAAAATGATTTTTTTCTAATCTCAGCCCTTATTTCTCCCCCGCTGTTCAACACAAAGTGACACTTTTGACTAAAGCCTTATGTTGTACGGTATAAGACACAGCACTTAAACTGACAAACATAAGATAAAAGGTTTTCTGTCTGTATTGTAAAATATTGCTACATTAAAACTACAATGATTTAAAGCAACTTGTTAAAAACACTAATTTTGAAGTGTATGATACTGATATGATATTCTACTGTATCAAACCCCACTGACCCTCATTCCTACATGCATTTATGCCCAATCATGGTGGCCTTCTGTCTTTGGTACTGAAAGCCTGGTCCGACACATCTATGCTGTACAACGTCAAATCAAAGTCACATCATCTTCGTCTTACCTCTTATGTTGCCGAGATAGAGCCCATCCACAACCTGCGAAGCAGCATTCACAGACATGTCGCACTCAGGTTAGAGATTCATTACAGTCCTGCTTCAAAAACTTCACATGAAAAGGAGCAAATGTCCCGGTGCTGAGCCAGATTGGATTTAAAGCTTAGGGCTTAAGAACCAAGGACCAGCAAAGGAAACATTCCCTGCAGCCATACATGGCCTGAAGCAACGATGCGTGATTATCAGGACCAAGTGATGGATGACAGCCATAGAGCATTACTGCACAACTCTGGTTGCAGTACAACGAAGCAGCAGTCGTTTCACGATAATTACATGTTGGATACACACCAGTAAAATGTATGAATAACACCACCAAACTGATGTGGTGATTAATATGGAAATTCAGATGAACAATTTATCTGCAAGGTCTTTTTAAGACTAAATTAAAATCTACCAGTCTCACTTTAGTGACCCTGGCTTTCAGGTCAATCCATTTCTTAAACATTTGAATGTGGTTAGCTGTTTGTCTGTCCGCTTGATGTGAATGAATGAGGGCCTCCCTCAACTGATTCCCCCAGTCCTAAATCAAGGTGTGAATGTGTGTTATTAAAAAGTATTTTGAACTTTACCTTGAAGAACTAGTATGCTGGGGCATCAATGTCATTTTACATGTGAGCGCTGGACTTTTCACCACCACTTGAAAAAGAAATAGGGATGTGACGGTGTAATTACTGGACATACAGATCCAAGCGTTCGGTACATGAGGTATAAAGGATGTTGTTGTTGTACAATGATGTTGTAATAATCTACTGACTGATCCTCTGAGCAGAGTTGCATGAGGTCCTCAGAAGGTCAGAGGTCAGTCAACAGCCCTGACATGGATTCAGTGCCTTGCTTTTGGGCACTTGAGCAGTGTGCAAGCATGCATGGTGTTTGGTGATAATAAAAACCAGTCCTTCCAGTTCTGATCTCCTGACCCAGCTTGCCTAAGTGAGATGTGGAGGATAATCACTTGCATTTACCATTTTAAAAAAATCTAGAGACAAATACACTTCATGGTTGTTAATCCAACACGAAACGTAACATGCGTTTAAATGTCATCGGGTCTCGACCCAAAGGGCAGCTTGTGTAGCTGTTTACACGCTGGAACCTTCTCGGGGAGAACTTTTAGACTCTGCTCTCATATCCAACCTGCATCCTCTGTTTTTGATTTACACTGCTTATCACTGATCAGTGCGGGACAGAGCCACAACATGTGACGTTACTCGGGAGATACACGCACCTAACCTGCTTCAACATTGTAGAGTTTTAACACAAAACAGCCACCGGTAACAACAAAAATAATAAAATGGTAATAAACCCAAAACGCTACCTTATTCATTCCATTGCCCATGATGACTTTGAACCAGCCTGCGACGAGCTACAACACTTAAATACGTGGAAACCGCTACGATATAATACCATGGACGCCCCGAGCTCGGAACAGCCTTCTTCTCCTGTGTCGCTATGTCCGTCTTCTCCTCGGCAGCATTATAAACACACACTAGCATTGCCTACAAAAAAACCCCAACACACTGAATGTTATCTGTTCAGCCTTTAACCTCGTCTCTGCTACAACAACAGTTCCGTCACGCTGTATTTCGTTCTTCCGGATTGTTTTGACGTGAAACAACTGCAGCTGCTGGTTCATCCGGTAAGTGACATCACAGCGTGTCGCCGTCAGCCTCAGCTGCACTTCACGGCTTCACCTTCAGAGGGACCAGCGCACACGTCATCCGGACACCCGGGACACAGACGTGCAGGCAGGATGAAGGTGGCTGTCCAGCAGTAATACCTCGGAAACATTATTGCGTAAGGTTCCCTGAAATGGGCAGCAACGTGAATCCCCCATACAGCTGTTCACCGACCTGTTGTTTCGACTGACTTACAAATCCAATTTCAAGGAATTTCAACCTTTTATCAGAAATCTCGAATTATATTTATACGATGTCAATACCAGGAACCTGCTTTTAGGATATTAATCCTGTTGGGTCTATGTCGTAAATGTTGTTTTATCAATAGATGCACTTATCCTCGTGCAGTAATGTACATTTAAATCAAAAGAGCAAATGATAAATCGGATACACTTTACATACATTATATATCTGGATTAGAATTTTGTCAATGCAATTTGTGATGTGCTACACACCCCCTCTGTGGCTCCTCCTGAGGTTTATTGCATTTTTCCCCCTTAATATGGCAAGTTGCTGAGGTCAGAGGATGTCGTTCATTGACTGTAAAGAGGCAATGTGATTGTGATTTTTGGGCTATATACATGAAAATTGTTTTGAAATGTTTCAAATACGGTGTATGCCATAATGATGTAGTAAAAAAATTACACTTCTCTATTCCAATTTTGTTGACTTTGGGAAATAAATCAGGCCTATCTGAAAACAGAAATACATTTACCAACCGTTAACCCCCCATAAATATATATGTTCAATAGTTCTTTTCCCAGCTCTGTGTAGTGTTGCGTCAAATTTTGTATGATTTAAGTGAAACATTCATTTAATGCACAAGCAAGTTAAGACCATTCAAAATTGAAACGTTTTATCAGTTTAACAATTTTTATTTTCATTTCTATAATACACAGTGACCTTAAGAGGAAGTGGTCTTCCAGAATGCACAGACTGAGGTAATGTGGACAATGGTTAAATACAGAAATATAGGTATTTGTGTAATTTTGAGTTGGTCTGCTGTTATGTTCAAGTATGCTTTATGGTCCTCTGGGTCCTTTACTTTTTCCACTGCTTGTTCTCGTAGTCCCAGTTGGCGGAGAAGCCCTCCACTGGGTTGATTCTCATGTCCAGCATCCTCTGGAGTTCCTTTGCTTTGTACTCAGGATCAAATGTGTGTGGGACGGCTCCGTATACTACAAAAAGACAATACCAAAAGTGTCAATTGATGAGCTTTATGGGCTGTTTTGCAACTCTGTACTAAAAGGATAATAATTGCATTATTCTCTGTTTAAACTGATTAGATTTTGAAATCCAAAGCATAACACTACATCAAGCCTTGCAGATTTACAGGCACATCATGGCCAATATTGCCATTATACTTTTTGCAAGACATACCATACTTCCTCTGCCAGAGCACAACAAAGCCAGTGAAGCCGATGAGAAAGAACATCCCTGCAACCACAGACTTCCACTCCGATGTTGGGTGGTTCATCTCAGCAAAGCTCTCTTTGAAGCTGATGCGGTACACTGAACATTAAAAACAAACAAAATCTAGATGATTAAAATTGTAATGGATGAAAATGTACCTAACCATTAAAACATTACTACATTAATTAATACAGTGCTTGTTGACAACAGGATGAGTTTGATCAAAAGATATGCATATTAGAGTATAGGAAAAGCAGAAAGCAGTGAAGTCCTACATGCAATCTTCTCATCATTGGAGAGGGAAGCCCAGGAGCCCATCTCCTTCTCCTTCAGGGACTTCTGCTCTGGACTCAGGGTCTGCACATAGCAGATATCAGGAAGAGGTTCTTCTCTCTTGTCAAAGTAGGCAGGTAGAGTGTAGTCCTCTACCTTTGCAACACCTGCAGGGGACAAGAAAGAACGGCCTATCAGATATGTTTTACTAACACTGACCGCTTTGTTTATGTCAGTCTTCTTTTAAATGTCATGACGATACCAAGGCTGACATGTTTTTTTGGACTAGAACTATGATGCTTAAACAGAACACTCCGATACACAGAACCAACATGGAGGTTAGCCACAAATGATTTCATTAGCTAATAAAGAAATGCACAGAGTTTTCTCAGGATTGGTTGAGGATGTACTAACTTACAAAACAACTTGTGTGGTGTTAGGCTGTGATGAAATTTTACTCCGCTCCCAGCCCGCCACAACACATTACATTCTCTTCTTGACCTTGTACTCAATATACATGTATCATTCAGTGTGTCACTTTTTATTTGTACATATAATATTAACGGGTACATGCCATCACTAAATAGATGCCTGACACTCTGTGCATCTGTAATACCTGAGTCAGAGCCAGTTCAGCTAGAGAACTTGTGCTTGCATTTGATTGGCACAAGAAACATTGCTGATACACACACTTATCAGCTGTGGATTGAGTCAAATGCTTTTTAAACTAAAGTGGCAGGTGTTTAGCTCAGGTGTCAGGTAGCTGTGAGGTAGGAGAGATAAATCAGATTGTTTACACCAGCCCGACTCACTTTACATGGTGAAACTGTGTTGTTGTCACATACAGGGAAATACAGATATTTCTATGTATGCTGTCACTCAAACATTTAATAGTTCTTGCAAAACATACTTTTCATTCAAATTTGCCTTTTGAGATTTTGCATTCAAAGATAAAGAAACCTTATGGCAGGTCACTGAAGAGTTGTCTTTTAGAGCTTTGAGATCCAATTCAATCCTCAATGTATGAGTCTCAAAAAGGTCAAACTGATGATTGTTTCAGGCACAAGACTCAATCAACTGTATTGCTATCGCCTCTACCAGAAATAGAATATACCCTGGTCATTTCAGGTCACACTCACCATGTCCTCCACGTACACACACAGATGTGGAAATGGCACGCTTGCCAATGAGGCGAAGGGCTCTGGTGGCCAGCATTCTGTGGAAAATGTTATTTAAGAAATTAGCAACTTCACCAAGGATATTTACATACATATAAACACATCAGTATGTTTACACATCCTCCTTCCGGTCCTTCCGTTACATTAACAGACGTTTTATAATGTTACTTGACAAATGACTATCTCCCCTCAGCAGACAGACAAATAAGAATACATTAGGAACTTGTGTCAAAGCTAAAAGTAGCAGCTAGGATACAACAACAAGCACAGTTGAGTGGTCGCAGGTCTATGAAACAATACAATTTCAGGCATTGGACTGACGTTTTAAATTGTTGTAAACGAAATAGCGCAGTTTGTACAAAAATAAAGACAGAATTTAAATTCACAGGCACGCTGACTTGCTGTTAAGTGTCAAAACCAAAGCTTAGCTTCGGTTACATCTTCTGGTTAAGCTAACGTTAGCTTTAGCTGCAAACACAAGGTCATAGCGCCCGGGAAGATATAATCACAGAAATACCAGATTCTTTAAGACGATACTGTCCAATTCAATAGTTGCCCATTGAATGAGACTACATTTATAAGAGCCCTCGGTAGACCGCCGTGACTTTTTGCGTCTACGCAGCACACCTGTCATCACGAACCTGATGCTAGAAGCTATAGACGGCTAGCCGGGACATTAGCACGTCCTAGCACCGATCCGCTCAGACAAAGTCACTTATACACAATCGCTTATTTTGCCTAAAATAACAAACTCATCTTGGACCATTACCCACGCTTTGAATATGTATGAAGTCACGGTGTGAGTGAGCGGTAAAGTGTGATGAATTTCTATATGGTTGAAAAGATACCGGTGATAAAAGAATACAATCTACTTACTTCTCCGCTCTCTCGTCCGGCGATGGTCTGAAAGGAAGTACGTTTGCGAGCGGATATACGTACGTCACAAGGAGAACGAGGTGAAATGAGGCCAGCTTTGCGACATTCCGATTCCTGTTTACTGCACCACCGGTGCTAACGAGTGGAAGGTGGAAGTAAGATTAGCCCCTGCTGCTAGATTTCACGACACTGAGCAATTCACCGAGCACAAAAATACCGTCTTGATATTTGCCAATCGTAAAAGCTTACATGTGCGCGCTAGAAGGCCCGTCGTCGACCACATATTCGGGCAGTAAGGTGACTGCCGACGTAGATGTCTACTTTTTATCCGTGCTTTATGTGCAACGCTAGCTAACGGTAGCAGGCGGTAGTTCATCCCCATCGTGTAGCCACTCAACTTCCCCTCGTCTTTTCCACGGGTTTTTGCCAACTTCCTACGAAAATGCCTATTCAGCTGACAAGTCAGGCTTACTGTAAAATGCTTTTACACGCTGCCAAGTATCCCCACTGCGCCGTGAACGGGCTGCTGGTGGCAGAGAAGACGAAGGAGAAGAAGAAGGACAGCCACAGTGAGCCGGTCCTGTGTGTGGACTGTGTGCCGCTGTTTCACGGTACTCTCGCCCTGGCACCAATGCTAGAAGTAGCTCTGACACTGGTAAGTGTTCCCTCAGTTTATTGGGTGCACATAGCTTAAACTAATGCAATTAAATCCACAAAACAAAAGATCTGTATTCTGTTAAAACTGTTTTAAAAGGGGTTTTGATTCAAATTCACTGGTGTTTTTTTTTATATTGTGTGCCCACTTTTTAAATGGAGGGTGTAATAAATATTTGAGCCACCTCCATATAAAGACTAATAAACTTAAATGGCATATGCATGTCTAGAGCAGTTTCAACATTCAGACCTTCATAAACTCATGGTTTATTGCAGAGCATCTTTATGTTACATGCTACAAGTTCCAAAACTGGAAACTAATCCTAGTCCTGTGTCTGTGTTTTTTTCCTTCTTCTGGTTGAAAATGAATTAATTGTGATCTCTGCTGTCCCTTCTCTCCTCTTCCCGTCTCAGATCGATACTTGGTGTAAAGAAAATAATTATATCATAGCTGGATATTACCAGGCCAATGAACGCACAAAGGATTCAAGGTACTGACAGCCAAATGGACGCAGACACCCCGCTGTTTACAAGAAATCAATCACTGATTAACCATGCCCCCAAACTCCCCCTGGGCTCTACTTCATTATATCTTCCGGTCATCTCTCTCTTGCAGACCCAACCAAGTTGCAGAAAAAGTGGCCGCGAGGATTTCTGAGAACTTCAGTGATGCGGCAATTGTTATGGTATCAGTAAATCCTTTACGCTGGTGTTCGTGGACTGCACTGCTGGTTTAACGTGTTTTTGTGCATCAAGTTTGAAGATAAGATAATCCTTTATTATTCCCACAACAGGGAAATTTGCTATTTGTAAGCAGCAAAGAGGATAGCAAAAATAGAGAGCAGCAAATAAAACGGCAGTAAGAAACAAGAAAAAAATGTCTGTTTTTCTCCTTTTAGGTGGACAACAGTAGACTAACAATGAGCTGTTTTGAGCCCATTGTGGTCATCTATGATCACCATGAAAACAAGTGGAAAAGCAGAGACGTAACCTCGTAAGTGTCTCTGTTAAGGGCTTTTTTCACTGCAAGACTTGTATGGACCCTGTTTCATGTTTTTGTCAAATTCTCAATCGAATGTTCTCTTTTGTCTTCCAGCGACTGTTTCGAGGACTGGAGCGAAGCACAGAAGATCACATCTGCTCTGCTGGAGGGCAGGTCCTACGAGAACCTGATTGACTTTGACAATCACTTGGATGATCTAAGGAACGACTGGACCAACCCTGTGATCAACAAGTCCGTCCTGGATCTGTGCTAAGGCCCTCGGTCAGGAGGAACCCTGGACACGCACACACATTTATTGCTGCCTTTTCAGCATGCATGCTACTTATCGTGTAGCATTGGAGTACAGTTATGCTGAATATCTAGTCTTTGTTCCATCAAAAAGGCCTTCATGCTGACGGAGTCTTTCGGAGCACTGATCAGTTGGCCCACGTCTGTTAAGGGCAAGCACCATACGTGCACTATTGGCATGTGCCCACCTTTACAAGGTGATGCTGAGGTGATGAAGGCGGTTATGTTTTTGAATGCAACTTAAATGTGATTTTTGTTTTTCTGCAACGGTTTGTGTTTATTCATAGTTGTGTGGATTAAGTTAAATTATAGAGTATTTGATTTATTAAATTTTACGGCCAGAAGCCATACAAAGATCAAGTCCTAAAGTATTACACATTTTAGGTATGATTGTACTACTGAGATATGATATAAATATATGTTCTTTATTACATTTCTAGTTTGTTTTAAGCACGGAAACAAAGTTCACATGGCAGAACTATAGTCTGAAGATGTATGTGGTCAGTTTCATTAAAAAATACAAAGAGAACTTATAAATGAAAGCGAGAGAGACATGAATTAAAGGTTTTAAGGTTTTGTCTCAGACTGGATGTCACGCCAACTCCAGTCGTTCTGTAGATGCACCTGCAATAACAACGGGATGATTTGACTGAAGAGCTTCGACTTTTAATAAGGAATGCGTACGCAAACATTTCTGTGATGCATGTGAGCTGTTATTGTCACTGGTGTGCTTCAGAATGTCTTTCTGGACAGTGTACATGTAGGCGCATCGGCTTTTCATTGTTCAGAAAAACAGTACACTGAGTCAGATCACAGGAGTGTGAATTTTGTTTTGTGTTGGATATATGTTTTAGGTAACTATTTATTTGACCACTCTAAATCCTATTATTTAATAAGCAATGTTAAAAAAAATTGTAATATTTAATGTGAGGATACAAAGCTACTTTTTGTATTTGAGATTAGAATGAATCATAATTAGTTCTTTGTGTGGACAGAACATTTTTTTACAGGTATTTTATTAACTGAATGTACAATGAAACCGACTTTTGAAATTATCCAAATCTGTCAGATTCGTCATTCGAAATCTCACAACATTACCTTTATAGTTTTTAGAAAAATTCATGTAGTTTGAAATGATCTCTTACAGATTCAGGGCTGCATCATTTTTTGGTTGCGTTTGGTATCGCTTAAAATAGCCTAGTGAGGGTTGTACTAATGGCTTTATCAGTAACACATATGTCAGGGTCATTGTGCTATTATCCACTCAGGACAGACAGAAGGGAGAAAAATATTTGAGATATTTTTTTATAGAATGACAATAGACACAATTCTTTATTAATTCAAGTGGGAACATCATTACTGCAGCAAAGTCACAGCAGTTGCATGTACCTTTAAAAAGAATCTCTAAATAATGAAGTTTGATATGTAGTCAGATTTTGACACTTCCTGCTTGTTCAAGATGTCATTTCCTGCTCCTACAAAGAATGTGTATAGCATTGAATAACCAGGAAGCTATGCTGATCTAGCCTCACATATATGATTCCCCTAACTGCCCTCCTTTGTGTGTCCTCAGTTTATCCTACACATATACATCACCTCCTCTAATCTCTGACGGACTTTGGCCTGAAAATTGTCACATTTCCTTCAGACCTGCCCCACTTTGTTTTATCTCCCTGTGGAGAATCATTGGCACCTGCAGTACAATCATGTGCATTAGGTGTTATACCTGCCCTGGATCAGGCTTTTATCAGCTCTTATAGTAAACTGCTATATTATCAACTCATGACCACAGAACTGAATTACGGTGTTGGACTCATTTTTCTGGCTATGTTTACTGCTACTAGTTACAGAAATGTCATTATTAGAAGAGGCTTCATAAGAGCAGAGTAGAGAGTAGCATTTGTTTCGATGCAGTCAGTGCCCCATCTTATCATTATATTAATTATCAGTTAATGTACAAATTATTTTCGCCTATTAAATTTGGTCTATAAAACAAAGTACTGACACATGCACAATTTACGAAATATGTCATGAAATATCTTTTCATATGTGTGTGTGTGTGTGTATGTGTGTATATATATGTGTGTGTGTATGTAAGTATGTATGTGTACATATATATATATATATATAACACTTTACTCCACTGCATAGTATTGTTTACTCCACGGCATAGGCTACATTTGACAGCTAAAGCTAGTAAATGGAATATTAATACTTAAGATACAAAATATGATCAGTTTATACAAAAAAAAATGCTACTTACACATGAACACATCATTGATCATATATACATTTATAAATATAGTTTGGTAACAATGCTAGTGTTACTTTAACAAAGCAAATAAACGTATTTTAAGTTTGTGGTTATTTTAACTACACTAAGTAACCATGGCCTCTGCAAACTGACTTTGTCAAGAGGAAAACTTTTTTAAATAACAAAGACCACAAATTATATTGAAACGGATGTCACAATAAGAGAAAGGCCGTAAAAATGTTTCTGACATTAGTAACATTCATGTTGGCGGTCTTAATTTATTTTTTGTGGTGTCCTTTATCTGTTGGACATCTCCCTGTGAAACTGACTTTCATCAACAGATTCTGTGATGTTGGGCTCTTCTGTACAAACACAATTACTCTCCTCACAGTTGTATCTTATGGAACAATGATTACATTTCATATAGAGACAAAACTCTATACTTACATTTGTTAACATAAATACTGTGAACCAACTTTTGAATATTAACAGCGAATTGTGTGGTTATGAGGCTTTTCTAGAGAAATATAGTGTTTACATTTCTCAACAAGAGTTTGACATGGTCATCAAATCAAACCAACACCTCATAGTATAGTTACTTTAGCACAAAGCATACATCTTGATGAACTGACTTTAAGTGAATGCCCTGTTACTATTGGGTTTCGTTGCTTGATAGAAAATGTGCACAGTACTTATATTAAAAATCATCTAGATTATATCACAACACCCATATATAAATATAGACGGTTTTATTTAGATAGAAAATTATGGAGCACCGTCTCTTGCCTCAAGAATATATCATTCGAAATAGAATCAGAGTTTCTTTTCAAATTGTATGTAGGTACTTTCCTGTAAAAGACAATATTTGTCGTCTTTTCACCCAATGTAAACAACTGATGCTTCTTTTGTGATTGTGTGGGAGAAACTATTGAACATGTTGTTACAGACAGTTTCCATTCTATTGCCTTTTGGCATGATTTAAAGAAATACCTTTCATAAATACTTGATAAAGATATCTGACAAAGATTGACATTTTAGCCATCTTTAACAAATCAAACTTCTCCCCAGATGAAATGTATATAATTAATTTGATCATTATTTTATGACTTCCATTGAAAATTTAAATACTAATAATAATTTTTTTAAAAAGTGTTTTGTTTGTTGGTGCTTGGTTGTGCTGGACTGGAATTTTGACGATGAAAGTCACAGTCATATTCGGAATAACAACGTCCTCAGAGTTATCACTTGGTGAATATTGCCACCTAGCGGCTCTTACTGGCACCTGTTGCTGTCACATGACCCACTTCTTCCTTCCGGGCCAGACACAGCGCAATAAAACTTAAGGATCAGACAGTGCCGTCATAAACAAGCGGTCCCTGATGAGCCAGCCAACATTCCTTGAACTAAACTTTCTCTAAAGATTCAGATACAGCAAGTGCTGGATATGAGCACTACACACAGACATACCGACGATGTTAATGTGAACACCACGGAACGCTGTGCTGACCGACATTACGTCGCTTGTTGATGACGATGCAGTCCCATCCCTCGTACTTCTTCGTGCAGGATCATGCAGCCTCCAGCGCGGGAAACATTAGCAGCGTAGATGTGAGGGTGAAGTTTTTAGATACAAAACAGTTTAACAACAGTTATGGACCCCGCGGAGGTAGAGTTCCTCGCTGAGAAAGAGACGGTGAAGATAGTCCCGAACTTCAGCCTGGACAAGGTCTATCTGATCGGGGTAAGTAAGTGAAGCCAGCTGCATTTGTCAGGACTTCTCTTTATTTATTTATTTTTTTTATTTTTTTTGTACACGGTTAACTTCTTACAAAATATTGATACCTCGCATAACGTTAGCCACATTAGCTCAGTAGTTAAAGGTGCCATGTGTAGTTTTGGGGTAGAAATTCAAACGCAATATTTGAATATTTACAATATTAATTAATGAGGTAGTAATGGAAACTCCTGTATTAATTTCTTCTGTAACTAAACAAACAAGATGTCCTCAGAGGTAAATAATGTCCACAGAGCTCCGTTTGGAGCTAGAAAGGTGGCAGGGTCCGCCACAATGTAAACAAAGTTAAACAGTGCGAACATTGTTTTTGTTTGTCATGAAAACGGAGATATATATTTTAGGCATAAAAAAAAAAATCAGTCATTTAAGATCTTTCTCTTCTTAAAATGTCTTCCCCAAAACTACATAGTGTGTCTTTAACATTAGCATGTGCCAAACCTTGCAGCCAGATGGTGAAATATCAATGTGGTCAAATTATAGTTTATATAGTTAATATATTCTGTGTGGGCCAGCAGCATGTTTTCAGGCATAACATCTGTCTCTCCTCAGGGCGATCTGGGTCCCTTCAACCCTGGACTGTCAGTGGATGTCCCCGTGTGGTTGGCCCTTAACCTGAAGCAGAGACAGAAATGCAGGATTATGCCTCCTGCCTGGATGGATGTAGGTAAGATATACAGAGCATATGGGTCTTTGATACCTTATCAAGCTTTAAGGTTTGGTGATTGCTGCAAAATGTACATTCTTTTGTAGGTCTTGTAAATCATTTCAACATATTAAACCGAAATTCAGCCAGATATATCTGGTACCTTGGAAACGTTCTGATCTCCACTAAATGTGCAAAAAGCTTTTGTTTGTTTGTGTAATGCGTAACACAGATCATATGCTCTTATCACTTTAAGAGGTAATTTAAAGTCGTCAGTCGTGCATTTTACGTGTGCTGTGATCTACGGATGAATTGTTTTCACATAGCAGCGCTTCCTGAATGTGGCAAACATCACAAATATGACACGGCTGCACACTCCTCTCTCAGTGTTGGGCGGCGAAGTTGACAGCGCCTCCTCGATTCTTGGCTGATTAACTGGACTCACTGTACTTCCTTTATTGGTGTGGACGTTAGCTCAAGGTCAAAACCAGTGTGTGTAGCCAGCTTTCAATATACTGGGTGCATAATGATGCAGGGACACATCACTAAATACAACGCTGGGGCTCATCGCTGTATTTGTAACGATGTTTGGACAACAATGCAGGCTTAAGGCCCAGTGGAAGAAGACGTATCGGGCTTTGGCTGCACAGGATGTATTTATTTGTAAGATCAAATTCATTGCTCAAGAGAAGTATAGAATATGGCCAGGCTTATGCCTTAAAAATGTCAGATTTCGCATAAAAAGAGAACCTGAATATCGTTGGCACAAGATGATGAAAATACCAGAATTTGAACTGCAATGATGACGCATCTAAGAGATGTTGACGTTCATGCCGATTTCCTTCATCTGGTGATGGTGGCTCATTCAGTTCCTGTTTTGACTTACCTCGTGTTGATCCTGTGCAGAGAAACTGGAGGAGATGCGAGACCTTGAGAGGAAGGAGGACACCTTTACGCCTGCTCCCAGTCCTTACTATATGGAGCTGACCAAACTGCTACTGAACTAGTAAGATAGTTCCCCCTGCACAAATGAGACTTTTATGTGTTCACAGTGTTGTATAGTAATAAAACTGACTGTGAAAATGCTCCCTTATTGTCTGTGTATGTGGCACTGTAGTGTACATTATGGTCTATGTGTCTCCGTAGTGCCTCTGACGACATCCCGAAGGCAGACGAGATCCGCACACTGGTCAAAGACATCTGGGACACGCGTGTGGCCAAACTCCGCCTCTCGGCAGACAGCTTCATCAGTCAGATGGAGGCTCATGCCAAGGTACAGCTGATGACGAAGAATCACACACATTTAGTGTCCACATAATGTTCGAGCTGTCACTTTAATGAGCGGATGGAAAGAAAATTACTCACTGACCATTCTGACAATCAATTAAAATGTCAAACATTTGCTTCTTGCTTCCTAAATGTGATGATTTGCCGTGTTTCTTTGTCATCTGTGATAGTAAATGAAGGGTCCTTGGGTAGAGCGGAGCTGAAAATAATGAGTCGAATAATTTACTCTCCATTTATTTAAAATGGCTAGTGGAGGTTGTGTTGGAATTCAAGAAACGTGTAAGCACCTTGGAATTAATTCTGTGCAACTTCAAGTGATGAAGAACTCTGATCATTTCTTAAAGTGGAACCTCGCAGCCCCTCGATTGTTTCTTAATTAACAGCTATGGTTACAGAGTCTTGCAATACAATGCGGATTATTCATTTATTTACCTTGTGTCCGTGCCGTTTCCTGCTCCAGCAGATGTGAGCACACATCCAGAGCAGTCATTAGAGGAAAAAATCTTTTTACCTGTTTTTAAAACTAACCACATCTCGTGTCTCACTCTGCTTCATTCCCCCTGTAGCTGGACAACCTGACTCTGATGGAGATCAACACCATACGATCGTTCCTTCTTGACTCTCTCAACTGCATGTACAAACTACGCTCCAATCTGCAGCCCGGTGCGAGTAAAGGACAGTTCAAGGACTATTGATCCACGAGATCAAGATCTAGACCTGCTGAATGGGTCTGGATCTGTGGAGAAGACTGTGGTTAAAGCCTTGGACTGAGGTGTGTACTCACTCAGCAGGCCCTTCATTACCCAAAGGACTGTTTGTTTCAGAAATGGAATCCATGAGATTTATGTAAATGTCTGATTGAAGCCTTTTTTTAAGAGGTTGTATTAATTTTGAGGGAGGCGCGTGTTAATGCATACAAATTGAAAGCACATAGGCTGTATATGTATCTGCTGGTTTAAATATGTGGATATTTAATTTAATTTAGGACACTCACTGTAGTTTAAAACTGCCAACACTTTTGTATATGACAAGAAATGACAAAAATAAATGTATTTGTTCATATATTGAGGGTAGATGAGTTTTCTCTTTTTGTACGTCCTCATATACCGGCATATTTCAGTGTTCTAGATGAGCTTGTTTTGCATGTTTGCTGGACTGTTTGAGATTTGTCTGCAAAATTACAGAAGCGGTAAGCACTGGCAAACTTTTCTCTGGTATCATGCACACGTACAGTAGCCTCATGATGGTTTGTTATGTAGATGTAAAAAGGTAAGTCAGTTTATAGAAGAATTGCCCCACTTTACAAGCAAAAATGGTAAACGTGTGCTGGTTTTAGCTTCCTCTGTGAGTGTTTTACTGCTAAGACCCGTTGGTACCTGAATTTCTTTCGGATTTGAACTGTTGACTGAACAAAACATGTCATTTGAAGAAGTCAGGATGAGATAAACGGCCATGTACCATGTAGAGGTTTATAGGTTTAGAATACAGGGCACTCTAAACTCATGTGTCAACGTGAGCAAAACGTTTCCCAAAGTATTGCTGCTGTAGTAATAACGAAATGAACACTGGACTCCTTCTTTTAAATTCTTCTAATGTAAGTCCTTGCCAGGACTTTTGCCTTGTATTTGACCCAGCTTAAATATTTAAGAGCAATAGAAGCAGCAGCACAGCGTCCCAGGACCAACTCCAGTTTTGAGGTTGTTGCTTAAGCGGAAGGCAACGTTACAATTACTTTTTAAAAGTGAAGATTGAATATCTCTTGTGGGGTGGAAAGAAACCAACATACTGACCAAAACTAGTTGGAGTTTGAATTCAAAACTATTGACAAATAAATATTGGTTGAGGTTAGTGCTTAAATATAATAATTAATGAAGCATCTTTGCCAGGAACGGTTCAGAACGATCACTGCTTCTTTTTTAATTTAAACTACACGTGTGACAAAGACCAAGGTTGACATTTAACATTTTTGAAATATTTTATTTTCTTTTTTGTCTGAAATCACAGCCATATATTCATAAATACCTAATTACTACATTCAACAAAGAATATATTACATTACAATGAATTCAAACAAGTACATTTTTAAAAACAGGATTTCACAGCATCTAGACATCCTCCACTGAGTAATGGGGCTATTGCATGGGGTGTGCGTGGGCTGGAGACACAGGGAGGCTGGGTAAAGGGTGCTCACTGTACTACACCTTCCTCCCCGGGGTCATTGGCAGCTTATACCTCAGCATGCGTGCTCCCTCATTAACCAATAGGCTGCGCTCTTGTCTCTCTGCTCTGTAAAAAATGACAGACTACACTCTGGAGCCACCTGGTCCTCTGAACTGGCTTGGGCCTCGTGATTGAACAGATTCTCAGATGCGTTTTTAGATAAAAAGGAAATTCAGTGTTGGGTTCTTGACATGCACATAACTGGAAGGCGTGAGACGTACAGTAGACACTTGGATGTGAAGTCCCTGATCACTGATGTTGTGTGTAGAACGTCCTTCATGTGGAAACTGCAACTCATTCACATGCTCCCAAATTCTTGAGGCACTTGTAATTGATACACTGTATATGCAGGGGGGGAAGTCTTTAGTTAATTAACTCTCTCTGTACATTTTCAAAGTTAATGACGTGTTTGGAAATACTGAAACGCCCCATTTTGACAACCAACAATCCCAACTCGCCGATTTCCGATGATTTCTACGCCTCGTTGATGGGCTACGTGAGGCAACGTGAGCGGCAGGACGGGAGGTCAGTGTCGAACCTGTGGCTGAATCTCAGGGCAGAGCTGACGACGAGGCTGACAGGCAGGCAGGCAGTGGTTGTAAACAGGTACGAGGTCAGGTAAATCAAACCTCTCTGATATTACATTATGTACCAGGAAATGCCATTTCTGAATCTACGCCTTTGTGTGGTTTTTATTAATAACATGTTGGCAACTTTGGGTCCTAAAACTGCAGAATGGAGACGAGTGGGGGTCCAAGGTGGAAGATGGCTGTTCTGGTTTTTTGATGTTTTTTGGCTTTGACCTAATTGCAACTCGATTAAAAATTAAGAATCCAAAATGCTACTGTTTTTTTTTGTTTTTTTTTTCATTTTGGCACTGTGTCCTCTCACGGCTGCTGATAAGGGCTTGATCTTGTAAGGCTTGATCTGACATTACGCAAACCGT
Organism: Sparus aurata; assembly: GCF_900880675.1. Taxonomy (NCBI): domain Eukaryota; kingdom Metazoa; phylum Chordata; class Actinopteri; order Spariformes; family Sparidae; genus Sparus; species Sparus aurata. The sequence continues at coordinate 27,411,774 of NC_044190.1, forward strand.
CGTGTTGTATTGAGTTTTATGTTGTCTGGTGTACAAAGTGAAGTGGAAGGTCCAAACGGTAGGATAAAGCATCAAGAACCAGTTTAATCAGCTGGCGGCTTAAGAGACTCTTCATGTCTTTACAAAATAATCAAATATGTCACGTGACCAACGTAAAAAAAAAAAGGGGGAAAAAAAAAAACAAACAGAAAACATTGTATTATCGATCTCAACTGGTTTCTGAATGAGAACATCTCAAGCTATCTGTCATGCCAGCAGCAGTGAAGCCGACCAGAGGAGTTGATGAAAAGGGACGTTGAAACAGAGAGACGCATGTTGCTGTGAAGGAACGGGGATGAGAGGGCGGGAGCCACGTCTCAGGACCTCTACGTAAGCTTCGCCGAGCTCAGACGCCACACGAGGTGGCCGTGGCTGGGTCTCAGTTGCGCAGTGCCAGGCGAGAGAGAGTAAGAGGTGGGGGAGTGTATCCTGTTCTCTCTCTCTCTCACTCTGTTAAATGTCTCAAAATGAGCTGTTCTGGCCAGCAGCAGTACAAACACTAAAAGCAAGGCTTTCTTTTTCCAACCCCCCAAAAAAGCATAAACATATAAAAATGGCAGGCTTTTTTCTTTTAAAAGAACAATGATTAAAGTAATAAAAACATACAAAATTCTTTTTAAGTCTTCATATTATATACAATACAAGGCTGAAGCACCTTTTAAAATTCTTATTCTCAAATTTTCTATTTCGAAATAAAACATTTTCCTTAATTCTTTCCAAAAATGTGCATTTTTCTAAGTTCTTCCCTAATTTCAACAGTTCTTTGTTGCAACACAGTACCACCAGGTAGTTCTTCAGCTTTTATTCTTAAGTGCATTTCCAGTTCAAAAGCTCATGGCCACTGTGATGAAAAATCAGTCCCGACTGGCCAGAAGCCTTTGGAGCGTTCAAGTCTCTTTGACGACGCCCCTCCCGGGGCAGCTGCTCCCTCATTGGCAGGATTGTCTGTGTAGCTGTGGCGTCGAGGGATGCAGGGACTGAACAATAGAGCAGCGGGGACTGAAGACTGTGTGAAAAGCAGGTGCATGTGTGTGTATTTGTGTGTGTTTGTGTTCATCTTCAGGTTCTCCTGCCCCGTGCTCTCGCTGATCTCGTGGGGTTGGCTACATTGGCACGCGTTAGTGGCTCGTGGCACAGTCCCTGGCTAGCCGCAATCCAAAGACTGCCTTTCCTTCACTGTATGGTCCTGTATCACCCATCTATCCATTCACTCCAACCATTCATTCATTCATTCACTCATTCTTTTTATCTAGCAAGCCATGTTCTCCTCCATGGAGCCATGTGGACCAAGCCATGAAAAATAAACTCTTGGGCGTCAGTCTGAAAGGGGAGGCGGCCTGGGGAACATCAGGTCGGCTTGTTGGGGTCACCTGGGAGGGTAGCCCTTGTAATGGCCGCCTCTCGGCCAGTGTGTCTGTGGCAGCGTCAAACACTTCCTGAAGTGCTCCAGCTCTGCTTGTAGCTTCTCCCTTTCCACCGCCAGCTTCTGTCTCTGGGACATCAGCTCCTACACGACCAGGAGAGACATGAAATATGAAGTTAACACAAAATCCCAACAAGGAGGGTCACTTGTGTGACGTCTTTATTGTGATTGATTGACTTCAGTTCATATAGTCTTGTCTTAAAGCCATTTTCTACCCTGCGTACGTTAAGAAGTACAATAATCTTACCCCCATGGTATGAGACAGCTGCTCAGCAGTCAGACTGAGGTTGTAGTTCTGAGCTTCTAGTCTTCGACACTGGCTCTGCAACACTTGTCGCTCCAAACTTTGCTCTAGTGGACAAAGTCGGGAAGGGGAAAAAATAAGGGTTGGGGATTAGAGAAAGAAAATGTGCATGCTATCTAACAGCAGATCCAATCTAACACCAATTTATCCTCATGTTTCTCAGATTGATCAGATGGTGCTGAGCGAATTTCTGGGAGAAATCTTGATTACACATCAGTATTTTACAATGAACTAGGTATAGGAAGGATGAATACCGCCCTCGAGTGACGAAGGAACGTTACAACAACTGCTAAAAATCTAACTTATTTGTATAGACTTCAACCAGGAAACGATATTAAATTGTACACTGATTTGAGATAAACATCTCTTTTTTTCCAGGAATAAAAGGAAACACTGAACATCTGTGCAGCCGCTTACCTTCAACATATTCCTGATAAGCTTCAAATATAGATTCAATCCCCTGCCACTTGGAAGCAGGAGCCTCCTCTTCCTCCTCGTCCTCCTCCTCCTCAGAGTCATCTTGACCTGACATGTCCTCCCTCGCCCCTGAGGCCTCCCGGTGCGGGGGCGCAGAGAAGTGCTGCCCGTTGGGCTGAGAGTGGGGGTGTGTGAGTAGATGGGGAAATGGATGTGCATTTGAATGAGATTGCGGAAGTGGAAGTGGATGTGGAAGCGGATGCTGATGAGGATGTGGATGTGGATGCGGCTGCGGCGGCCGGCCGGGGGCGCTCTGAAGCTCTGGAATGTTGTAGTGAACAGACGACTCCTGGAGGTGCGACGACTCCGATATCCCCGTGGCTCCACCTTGAGGACAAGATGGAAGAGAAGGAAGGGTTGACTTATTTCATTCATCTGGCTTTTTTGCACAGACTTCGTGCTTAAAGGCTTAATCAATTTTCCCAAATGCAAACACCAAGTTAGGTCCCTCTGCAAACGTAAGTTACACTTGAATACATAAACAAAACTTTGTATATACAGCTACAGGTAGAAGATAATGCCAAAAGGAACCCTAAATATGGCTGTAATAAAGCAGTATTGTATGTATGTAGTCCTGGACATTTTCCTGGAAATCTGTCCTTTTTGACCACACTGTCATGATTTTTGAATCAATCAAATGTTGAATAAGTAATTGACAATAAGAAAGATACTTGACCCGTCGATGAATCTAGGGCCAATTAACAATTGTTTCCATTGTCTAATTAACTGATTAGTGGTTTGGTCAACCATCACAGAAGCTTCTCAAAACAGTTCAAAACAAAAAATCAAAATTTGCTGATTCAAGGTTCTCAAATGTGCAGATCTTTGTTGGACAAAACATTGAATTTGAAGATGTAATTTTTCACAATTTCCTGACATTTTTAACTAAATTATTTGCTGATTAACTAGAAAAACAACGGTCTTATCGGCCCTGTTGTTTGATGGTCTCTCTTGTCTCTGGCCACTGTGCTGCATCCTAGACACCCTCACTGCGACTTGTGTGGCTCACCTTTGTGTTTCTGAAGAGCCTTCTGAGTGGACTGAAGCACCGATTCATGGAACTGCTGTGCGAATTCCTCTGGCGTGAAGCTGTCCCAGGGTTTGGTGCGTCCGTTGACGCTGTGCAGACCCTCTTTAGCCTGCAGGGGGAGTGGGGGCCGCAAGCTGTTCAGCAGGCTGGAGCTCTTCTTGGAGATCGGTCCTTCACCGGGCCCCCGGGCCTTGTCGGGGTAGACAGCTGGAGAAGGGGGTTCCTTTGGTCTTAATGTGTCCCCGAGGGGTTTCGGATGGCCATTGGGGGACGTCGGGCAATGTGAGGAGGGGCTATGTGGTCTGACGCTGTGGTGGTCTTCTGATTCAGAGGGAGGCTGGGCCAATGCAGAATCTGCAATCATTTGAACACGTGTTAGTCGTGATGAGGTCAAGATCACCGTTACTACAGATGGAACGCTCCAGTTACTAACTTGTTACTTTAGACGCATCTATCATCCAGGTGCACTGTACACAGGGTTAGTACAACTTTTTATTAGTAAAATTCAAGCACATTCAGTGGACCTAAACCAACATTTTCAGTCTCTCAAAGCCTTTATCGTCACGTCTAAATTTTTATAAAGTTTACAGAATTCCTTTACCGCCAAAGCAACTTCACTTATTTTACCAGCTGTTCATATAACATTTTGACTGTATGTTTTGATCCTGATTATTTACCTTTCAACTCTTACTAATTTCAAAGCCATGGCACAGCAATCTGACAACGGGATTGTTTCATTTAAAAAAAACAAAAAAAAAACGGTTTATGTCGAAAATCAAAAAGTTTTCAAGGATTCTACTCAAATTCAAGTGCATTTCTAACCTTTAAAACATACAAGTAGCAGTCGGAATGAAGCATTTTTCAGACTATCTTTGAACCCTGTATGTGAATGAATAAATACCTATAGGAAAGTGTGCATATGTGTGTACATTAGCATGTGTCTCACCAGAGATCGGTGCCTGAGGGCTCTTACACAGCGGATGAGGTGCATGTCTGATGGTGTCCAATGTTACGCTCTTTTCTTTAATGGCCTGAAGCAGCTCCACTACTCTTTCATTGTCTAAGAGGGAGAAAAGAAGACATAACGTCTAAGTCTTTGCATCTTTGTGGCATTATTCCTATCTGTGTGTGTCTTATTCACAATCTCATAGGCACCTATCTCTCTTAATGCGTGTGTGTGTGTAGTGTGGCCTGGCAGCGTGGGAGGCTGTGCGCTGCCATCTACAGGCAGCAAACAGTAAATCAAGAGGATTAGGCGAGGATCACCGTAAGCCCACTGCTGCCACTCCCAATTCCTCGTCAGCGTGTGTCTGTGTCTGAACGCGTCTACAATCGGAACCTTGACACAAGTCCACCTTCTCTATCTAGGCCAATGTAAAGCATTACATTATGCATACACAGTTTAATATATGCCGCCTATAATATAGGGGTCTGAGGTTGACATGTTCATTGTTTGACCCCTTTATGATTTCCTTCAAGGGCTCAAGCCGACATGTTAATGAGAACGCGGTGCATGTAAAGCAGGCCGGGCTCTGCTGAAGTGAAGCGTCAGCAAGCCGCGGAGCCGCCTGGGAATGGGCCACTTCTTTCTAAAAGCTAAATGAGCATGCAATCGTTCTTCTTCTTTAGATGTCAAAGAGAAGAGACATGACATGACTAATGGATGGGGATGTTTGTGTGCCACGTGAGGGGCACTGGGTCAGCCTCCGTAATGCAGCGGTTTCTAAGTAGTTCGTAGTAAGTAGACGATTTAACAATGTCCGTAAAAACTATTTTCTTCAGAGTTAGCTTCCTCGGCACGGCCCTTCTTTATTTAAGCAGTAAAGGGAGCCATGGTTTATTTAATTAAGAGTAGCTAAGAGGCATCGTTACACCCAGTTAACTCTCCACTAACTATTGTTGTAATTTAACCAGAAGAGTGTAGATCTCCGCCAGGCTTACGGTCTTACAAAACAGGGATTATTCGACTAGTAGCATGTCTAACTTTGATGGATCGTAACAGATCAGGTATGATATTAAAGTGGCAGTATGTCAGGATTGGCCATATTGATCTTTGATTTGCAGATGCACATGTTCAAGATGAGATCAACTTTTTTTTATGGGTGTCAGTTGTTGATTTTTAAGCCTTGCCGATTGCTGGAAATGCCTTTTCCTACGGCATAATGCACATCGTAAAAGTCTAAGCTTCATGAGGACTCTCATCAACATTCATTTGAATTCGCGACACAACCTGCTCTTAAGGCGTCGACATTTGGCACTTATTGAGCTAATAGGTACACGGTGGCTCCGACGTAATTTAGTCGGTGCCTGTAAAAGTACAGAGTGTACCTCGCGGTAACACTATCCCAAACTAAAGCAAGTGTTGAGTGACTACAGTGCTACAACAGAGCAGTCGATGCAAGAGGATTTTCAAAAATTGTGAATCGCCGCAGTCACCGCGGTCCTCAAGCATAAAGTTGTAAATGTGCACAACAGTATTGGACCGATGTGTTCAGTGGTTAGACACAACCAAAAGCATGATAAGCAGGTAAAACTAAAGAGCCACGTGAGGAGATTTACCAGGGAGTGTTAGAACGTATCTGTGTATTACTGTGAGCTTTCCTTACCTCTCCTCTGCTGTATAGTGACATGCGACAGTCTGAACATGGTGAGGAAGCGCTTCTTATCCTCCAGCTCGGGTGCTCGGTCCATCTCCTCGGGGGTGAAGCGCGTGCTGAGCTGGGGAGGAGGGGGAGGGGTGCGTTTCGAGTGCAAGGCGGGCGGCGAGGGGCTTCGCTCCCTGAGCATCCGCCTCCTCTTCCGTCTCTTCTGCTGCACCAGCTCATCTCGCCGGCCCACCGTGGTCAGGCTGAACGCTCCCAGGAAGTCCAATTTCTGAGCGGGGAGGTGGAGAATTAAAATTAAAAAAATAAATAAATCGTACTGCAATGTTTTGTCATGAGAGCTTGTGCGCAGCGTGCCCCCATCAAGGAAAGCACAGAAGGCTCATGTGTTGGCAGGTGTTTTACCTCTGTGGAGTCATCCAATTTGAGTGGGGGCTGCTCCGCTACTCTCCTGAGATGGGCCCTCACCTCCTCCTCGTCACTCTCGTCATATGAGTCATCCAGCTCATAGTAGTAACCTGCAGCAGAAATACAGAGGTCACTACTGACACCCCACTGTTTTTGAATCCTCTGATAAAGTTAACTGTTACATAAAACAAGATACAGTCCATGATTATCAAGTTCGCGGTGAGTACCTTTCTCCCTGGCCTCCCTCCTCCTCTTCTCCTCCAGGTCCAGCTTGCTGACAGGCCTTCGGTGCTGCTGAAGGATCTCGTCATAGATCAGCATCGTTTCTGGACTCATACCGAGTGTGGCTACCTGTCCCATCCCTGGCCCAGAGACCATTCCCAGCCCTTGTCCATGTCTATTGTGCCCTGGGTGTCCCTGGAGGCCCTTTAGTCCAGCGTTGCTCTTCACAGCTCCCTCCAATTCATACTGGCTGGACAGGGACAGTGACGCCCTCTGCTGGCTGAAGAACGTCTGAGTGGATTTCTCCAGATCAGCAAGGAATGTGCTGGGCTCCGGCAGGCCCGGTGGACCTCTCAGCGGGGTATATTTCTCCATCACTGCCCCTTCTCTCCTTCGTGCTGCGTCCTCATATTTCGAGGGCCCCGGCGGCAGCCGACTGAGCTCGTAGTGTCCCATCCCTGAGGGCTCGTGGTTACGTCTGGAGTCTGAGACTGTTTCTATGAGAGATGCAGGGTTCCACAGGGTGGTGGGAGGCGGAGGGTGGTGTTCGCGTGGCGGCTGAGGAGGTTTGGGGGAGATGAGGGGCGGAGGAGCGCCTAAGTGAGGGTGGAGGTCCCGGCTTCCTGGTTCAAGGTGATTTGGTATGGATCTGTAGCGATACAATGGGACAGCGGTCATGTTTATCTGTTGGAAATACGGTACAATGTGCATATCTCCTCTGAAATTGATTGTTTTCAAATCACACATTCAACGCAGAGGCACACCACAGTGCTCATACTCCTTGCCCATTTCCCTTCATCCCTGTCACTGTGTCTGTGAGTTTGTCCGAGCAAAACAGTGTTATCAAGCCCAGACAGAGTAGCCCAGAGCAGAGTGAGGATGTGGCCAAGGCTTACAATGTCCTCCAGATACACAGGCTGGTTTTTGATCTGTTAGGTCCTTGTAGTGTGGGACGCATACAGACACACACAGGCACACACACAGAAAAGTGAGAGAGCAAGTTCAGAGAGTGGTGTCACAAAGAAGAAGCCAGGAGAAATGTTCTCCTGACATTGAGACAGGCAGTCAGACAGAGGAGAAAATGACTTATATAGGGAGGGTAAGAAGGCCAATGGAGTGTTGGAAAGGGAATCGTATTCAATTATGTGAGAGAGGAAAGAAGTATATATATATATATATATAAATATATAAATACATACATATATATGTATGCAAAGAGTAAAACACGAGATGTTTGAAAAGGAATAATGGCGTAGTGGTGGAAAAGAAATGGCAACAGAGGCGAAAAACAGAAAGGCAGATGGCTGATGGACACTTTCTCGAGCTACTTTCCAAATCAAACCTGGCAGGAGCGCGCGCTGCATGACCAGTCAAATTATCTATGCCTCCTGTTTGTGTTTGCATTTTCTGTGTGTGAGTGAGTGTGTGTGTGTGTGTGTGTGAGAGCGAGTAAATGTGTCTGCATTATCGGCAATCTGCAGCCTGTGAGCTGTGATTCTGTGATTATACCGTAGGGTTACTGATAGCAGACGAGTATATCTGTCCTGTCCTACCGGTTCAGAATTAACCACAACCTCACTTCTGAATCACACACGCACACACACACACACACACACACACACACACACACACACACACACACACACACACACACACACACACAACAGCACAAACACAGTCAGTAACAAAGGAGGGTAAGTCGGGGGGGCTTACGCTGTGCAAGGTTGAGAGGATTAGCCGAGAATTAGCCTTTGTGTATCTTAGCCGTCCCACTCGCTGCCTGTTTGAAAACCCTATCCACTAATCATGAAAAGCAGTGATCGGGACCTCACTTAAACCCTACATCAACACCTAAACATAGCTTGCGTGTTTGCCTACACGTCGGCCCCTGGAAGGAAGCATGGACAGAAATAGAGACGACGTGATGCTTCTGACAGGGTTTATCTTTTTTTTTCCCGTTCCTGCCTGAAAACAAACTACTAAAGCCTGCCAGCTTCTGAGGCTTCAAAAAACACGCACAACTGTCCCTATCTGGCTAGCAGAGACAGCGAGCCAAAAAACACCCCAGAAATAGTGTTTTCCACTGAATGCGTGCACGCATTTTGTGTGTCACAGAGAAACCCAGAACTGCTGGTCTTTATCAGATGCCATGGGCAAAACATCTCTGCATTTGCCAAGTCAGGCGGGAATGAATACTACCATGGCATGTGGTAAAAATAAATATAAGTGGGTTCAAATTTTCTGCACCCTTTGGTTTGAGTCTCACCTGTGCGGGTCCGTCCTGTGATCTGCTCCATCACCCGGCCGACCCAAGTCCAGGTGCTGCTCCAGAACCTGCTGGCGGAATTCAGACACCTGGTACTGACGATCCTCCTTCTCCTGCCGCAGCTTGCGTTGCCGCGCCAACCACCTCTCCTCCTCGTTGGTCCTCTGAGCCATCATTGAGGCCGAGAGCCCCGGCCCTATAGCGCCGGGCCCCATGTAGAGGCCGTGGCCTGAGATTAGGCCGGGGACGGGATGATGTGATTGGATCATCGAAGAGTGGAGTCCTGGAGGGACCGGTTTGGGAGCTGGAGGGATGGGCTCTTTGGTTTTATCTGCAGAGGGGAGAAATGTCAGCGTAAGAATCGGATAACAGGGATCCAACTAAAGATTCTTTTCGTCTGATAATCTTCTCAATTCAGCAAATATTCGTTTGGTCGATAAAATGCCAGAAAAAAAAGGGCTAACCACTGAGCAAATACCCTGAAACGATGACTTGATGATTAGCTGATTATCACCAATAGCTGCGGATATATTGCCTTTCAGCTCTATCAACATGAAGTGTTTATATGCAGAGGTGTTGACAAGCAGTGTGACTGTAGCTTGAGGAAGCTACAGGGGGCGGCGCGGACACATACCAGCCCGATTAGGGGTGAGTCTCTCAGGCTTGGTTCGGTCCTCCTGCCCCCTCATGGCGTGGAGCTCGGCCAGATAGTGGCTCTCCATGGCCTTGGACGCCTGCAGCTCCTTCTCCCTCAGCGCTCTCTCCTTCTGCCTCTCCAGCTCCTTCTCCCTCTCCCTCTCCTTCTCGCGCTCCCTCTCTCGCTCCCTCTCCCGCTCGCGCTCTCTCTCCCGCTCCCTCTCCAGCTCCTTCTCGCGCTCCCTCTCCCGCTCGCGTTCCCTCTCCCGCTCCTTCTCCCTCTCCGCCTCCCGCTCTCGCTCCTTCTCGCGCTCGCGTTCCCGTTCGCGCTCCCTCTCTCTCTGCCGCAGCTCATCCTCCAGCTGGAGCCTGAAAAAGCCGAGTGGACGGGGGGGAGGGAGAGAGTAGAGGAAAGGTCAGCGAAAATTGGAAAGGACAGTCCTTAAATCACACTGCTGAGAATCTGCTTGTGGGTGAATTAAGGAGACTTTACCTCTCAGACTGCAGCGCCGACAGTGAAGGGTGTGTGAAATCTCCAGGGTAGCGGACCCCCGGTAGGTGCATGTGGACAGCGGAGGGATGCATGGGGGGTAAAGCTCCCCCTGCTGGCAACGAATAGAAAGGTGACCTCAAAGCGGAGAGGAACGGGTCATCCATCCTGGGAGATACGGAGTGCAATAAGAAAAAAGAAAAAGAGAGAAAGAGAAGGAGTCAGTCTCCCTGTGTGACAGCGCAGCGCTGACTTTCATTAACCCGTGTGCCTCCACGAAGAAGAAACATCACAGGGCCCCCTCCGTCTTTCGAGGAAGCGGCGGTGTCTGTCAGCCAACCTCCATCACCGCACCGCCAACAAGAGACGGTGCTGTGTGTTCATGCACAACTGTGTGTGTGTGTGTGTGTGTGTGTTGGTGTGCATGTGCTTGCGTGTGTGACATCCACTGCTCATCCCCTCATTAAATCCATTACAGCGCAGTGTGTGATGGGTGCTGCAGTCTTCTGATCTTGCTGCGTTGACAGACCAGGGGCACGCAGCCCGTGTGATAGCCCGGAGCAAACCCGGTCCTTCTCAACAGATACAGTTCACTGGATCACGATGTTGTATACTGTGTTTTTTTTAATGTTTTTTTTAAACAAATATCTCATATATTTTCTGCTGCTGGCGTTTTGCTCTCCATGAACACCGGGCCTATTATATAAGGAACACTATAGAACCTCACAAACCACAGTGGTGAGAGCAGGGTGCCGGATTTATAAACGGGGCAGGGAATTTCTCAAAAATCATGCATGAACAAGATCCAGATTTAGATTTAAGTGGGAAAAACCAGCTGCGGCTCTCTTGTGTATGCCATTTCAACCATAGGTGTAATGTAGCTTGGGCAAAGACGAGGACAATTGATCTATTAAAAAGGTGCACTGTGCAGTTTTGAGGACACTTGGCGGTTTTCAAGTCCGATAAGCAAACTATTCTCATAGAAAAACACAATTTCATACTGTTTTACTCTGTTTATGTCAGCAGGACCCCTCTATGTAGCTACCTTGCTGTGTGCTGGGGACCCATACCCATGAGAATGACTTGTTTATGTGGAAATATATCAAATAACTATTTCTGAGTTATATTGTAAATATCAACTTTCTGAGTCTGATTATTCCCCGCCGCCCTGAAACTACATATAGCACACTTAACGTGCTTGGTTCAGGAAGCTTCAAAATTAACCTCTTTCATTAATAATGCAGACGCAGAGTTGTGTTAGCTCTCGTACTGCAAAATATATAAGGATCCCGCAGACATTTTAGAACACCGTCGAGTAGGTGTAGTGCCTGTTTTATGAAGAGCTGCACCGCAATCTAGCGCGCACTAAAGCATCATTACATCAGCTCTGCAGGTTGTAAATGACATTAGTGCAGCGTTTTGGCAGTAAAAATTGATGTATGTCTATTTTTACGTCAATCTCTTAAAAGCATCCTGACCGAGATATTTTTTTCTAACACGGGCCTCTGAGCAGCCGCCTTTCACACGGTGCAATATATAATGCTTTTATTGATGACTCATCCGACATGATAAACTCTGCTCTCATGTGTTGCAAAGAGGTGCAAGAACGCAATTGTTTTAGGTGACAATGACTACTTCCTGATCACAATGATACTGTGAGTTTGCTTTTTTTTTGTTATTCTGTCACTTGGCCTTTTGTTTACTTTGAACCCAGTTTTTTAATCTGCGCCACCATCTGTCTTAGACGCATCTCGCCTCATCTCTCCTACACTCGATGAAATCTCCCCTGCAGTTAAACAAATCTACAAACAACAAAATGTTGTACCATGGGGAACACGAATTCAAGGTCAGCTATTCACGTTATAGCGCGTTTACTGCTGAGTCGAAGCAGCACCAGTCCTTAGTTCAGCCATATGCACTCGGTTTGCACAATTTGCTCTCAGAGGAAATGGACGCCAAGTCAACAAAACAAATTAATGGAGAGCTTTACCTGTATGGCGTGAAGGAAGGGTGGGGCAGGTAGCTGGGGTGGTAGTAGGCAGCTGCTGCAGCTGCAGTGGCGGGGTCCAGGCCCAAGGGCAAAGAGGGCATGCGGAGGGCATCCTCGGTCGTGGCGTAGGGCCGGAAACCACGGAGGTACTCTTCTGGTACATGACCAGCGTTCTGCAACTGTCTGGGCAAGCTGGAGGTAAGAGAAGGGGTAGAGGCAAAACAGAGAGGAGCAGTGGTTAGCCTGATTTGCTTGCATGCAAACAATTACCAATTTATAACAAGAAACTCATTTGTTTGTTTGTTGCGGCTTCTTATTTCACCCGAGTTCAATAAAACCCATGACTCAGCATCGGGACAATTCCTTTTTGAGTTGAAGCAACTCCACAAATCCACAGAAACAGGCAGAGCAGCTGTGTGACTCACTTGAGGGGCTGGAAACGTGAATCCTGCATGACAGCACCGGGGGTGAGACCAAAGGCATAGGGGTTTCCCAGGAGGTGGGCAGGGACTGAGGGGCCACCCTTCTCCTGGGGGAGGGACCCCTCGGCACCCAGACGTTCCCTGCTGGCCCCACGAGGCCCCGAGTCAGCCTGGAGAGAGATACAGAGAGAGAGTCTTAGTCATTGTTCGCCAGGACCTGTGACCGTCACGGTTGTCAGTGCTCATGGAGTCCATCCTGTGAGGGGAGAGACGGGGATGGGGGGGGTATGGCCTGTTCATGGTGCAGCAGCCTCCCTCACCCCACCTCGGGCACTTTTATCCACTTTCTCACACAAACCTCCTCCAACGTGTAAAAATCAGACGGATCCACATTTCTCTGAGGGGAATGTCTGTTAAAACGGAGGCAGCAGGCAGAGATTGGTGAAAAGAAGAAGGGCCTCAACATTTTTCCCTAATTGTAAACAAGAGACGTCGTCCTTATGATCGATGAGGATGTGGTAATGGTGGATGTGCAACAGCAGAGCTTCGACAGAGATGATGACTTTGATCTCGGCAAAGCGCGCGGGAGTGTGTGCGTGTATGTGCACGCGCACATAACTCACACACTCTTACATCTACAGGGACGACAACAAAGACCAACATCCCTCTGCCTCTCCTTCTCCTTCCCTCTTCTCTTTCACCTCCCTCCCTCCCTCTGGCAGCAAGCCTGGTCTCACTTATCCAATCCCACAACAAACACACATATGCACTCAGCAGGCGCACATTCACCGTTTCAGAGCTACAAAGACTTCCTGCTGTGGGAGTGGGAGTGCATTTTCTGAAGCTTTGGTTTCCCTCTGCCTACAAATGCTATCGCAGAACAGAGAAAACTTACAACCCTTGTAAGTTGTACACGGAAATTGTTTATGGTGGGGGGGGGACGCATAGTCGAGGATTTTTCACAGGTACGGTAGAACAGTGAGCTCATCTCTCGCAGAAAGCGCGACTTCAAGTTGACGTTTGCGAGGGAACAACTAAAGCGGCGAGGATGTACAGAGATTAAGACATAAGGAAGGGAAGTGAGAGGGGAAGGCAGTCCTTGCCCCACTAAATAAACCTCCTTGGCTGCCTGGAATTAGAGAGAGACCCAGCAGAAGCGCTGTCCCCTCTCTCTCTCTCCCTCTACAGCCTCTGATAAAATAAATCCAATTTAGGGAGCCACTACCTCCACGTCCTGCTCTGCAGCCACTGACCCAGGCTGACACCGATGCGCTAACATCCAATCTTAAACGCCTCTAATGTTTAGACCCCCCGCTCGTTTCATAGACGCCCCCCACTTTCCAGTGGTTTAATGCTACTGTTTGCTCCTTGTTGTTTGCTGCGCTTCACTTAGCACTAAGGCACTCTACTCAAACATCCTGTCCCCGCTACCCCCACCCACTCTACTTCCATCCTCTCTAAGCTTTATGAGCACAGGGAGGAGAAGGCCCCCAATCAGCAGCCGACTGGAAAAGAGGTTCACATATGTCAGATGAACTCAGTATCAGATAGTGGTTTGGTTGCCGCAAGATGCCAGGCTCTCCGTCTGCTCTTTGCTCCTTTCTTTTTTCCAAAAGGTCTTTTTTTCTATATCTGCCCAGCTGTCTGGAAGTCTTAGTGAAAGCCCTCCTGGTATTTGTGGGAAGCAAAGAGACACGCATTCATTCAAATCTGTATTCTCATCATGCACACATGCACTTTGTCTTCATAAGCGTCATACAGATGCACTGCTGCAGGTACATGTTGCTGGTGGGGAACGGCGTCTTGAGTAATTTGCCTGTAAAAACAGGAAGAGCTGCTTTCTTTCACCCCGTCTGTCAGTTAATCAATCGCTATTATCACACCGATGACAGCTTTGCTAACCAAGTCACCTGAGTTAAGGAAAGCTGTCATCGCAGCTTGACTAACATCACTGACGCTACAGGTCAGCGTACCCATTTATAAGTTTGGCTGTGTTACGTGTGAGGCGGGGGTGGCAGCATGACATACCGTCCGAGTTGCACTTTCTTACTCAGTCTGTGCCCCAACTTAACTTCTCGTCAAGCTGCTGCATCATCAGCCGTTAGAAGGTCAAAGAACGAACGCCACAGTCAACCCAAACAGCACTACACTGACCAGTTTTTGATGACACAACAACACATGAACCCGCTTTGCACATAAAATCATGAATTGGCCAAGCCTGGGTCGATATTAGATGTCATCAAATGTTGCGATGTTTGCCGGCATATGCATTATTTCTCACGATATTGAATATCAAACAGCTGAAAATGCAGGCGGAGCTGTCGTGCCAACAGAGGCACAAGGTGGCCGGGGACAGACTAGCTGTACCAAATATTTTAGGCCATTCTGTTACGCTTCCAATTCATTATTTGCAAGTTCTTATCTTATATTATTGAGTCATGTAGCCTTCTAGACCCAAGAGTGCCCATTCTGTATTTCCCTATGACACCCGGGAGCTACCATCATTTAAAAATGTTTACCACACAAATACAATTCTGAGCTGTGAATAGAAGATACTTTGAGTTGGATGATATCGTATTGCAATATATCAATAAAAAATATCGTCCTTTTTTTTTGCCCAGTATTCGTTCACGTTAAAGGAATCTGACTGCTGAATGTCTTGTTGTTTTCAATATTACATTCTCAAGTTTTTAGGAACAATTCAAGGGGAGACAGATAAAAACAGACATACAGCTAAAACCAGGACAACGAAGTGGACCAAAATAGGGGACAGTGCACTCAAAAGGATGCACATACAAATATAATGTACATACAAAAAGCAACATTGATACACATCATGAAAAACTGTGTCATAATTAAGTTCAAAATGTTGATATCTGGTGATCAATCGCCGTGATTAGTCATATGTGGGGTTGTAACTGTGTTCAACATCCTGCGTCATACACAGTTCGTGTCCGACGGGGGCCATGGGTTCATAATCACGGCCATGATCCGATAACTGCCAATGGGTGCAACTGCCAGGCACAGATTACCATTAAAATTGAATCAACAGTTCCTTTCTAATAAATTTCACAGAAAATCCCGTTGTGCGGAGATGAAACAAGGATGCCTCTAAGAACAACCAAAGCGTGATGCTGCTCGCGCAATTGTGCAACAGACCGGCTTCTGTTTCCTGCTTTTACAATTGATATTGTCTCTGAAAGCCGGCCCGAGTCCCTCTTACATGAGAGATGATCACAAAAAATGCAGAAGCCTGTTTTGTAAATGAGAATGTGTCCACATCGCCGTCGCCGCCTGAGCTTAGTCACTGTTTGCGTATGCCTGTGCATGCGTGTGGGGATGCACGTCTGTAGAAAGACATGCAGAAAGGTGTGGGTGTTAACAGGTTGACACCTTGAAAGAGCACACACACACACACACCACAAAGACAGAACCTTCCATCTCCATTAGAGAGGCCCCTTGGTTACTCAAGCACCTACACATCCAACCAGACGTCCTGTTTTGACCTTTCACACTGCAAAAAAAAAAAAAAGGAAAATCTTCTACTCTCTAACACACGCCGCTCGCAAGCAGCATGACATATACACACGGCACAGAGCGCAAATACAAGCACTCAGACTCAAAGACACATCCATTAACAGCCATCTTGCTCTACATGAGCCAGGCCCCTGTAACCCCCAGTGAGGGTGGGAGACCCCGCGCATTGTAGAGCGCTCGTTTACGCCTCTCAGATGGAGCCATGAATCCAAATTGCCAATTAAAAAGCAATTACAGGCAGCAGCGGGAGCAGACTCCTGCAGTCATTAAAGCAAAATGCCAACGCACCAAGCCCTCCCCTCCTTCGCTGCCTATCACCCCCCCCCCCCCCCAACCCACTGAACGACAGACTCATATCTCAGCCAGAGACACACTAATCAACCCTTCAAACACACAGAAAGCAGGACACACACGCGGCAACAAACAAGCTTTTCTTGGATTGCTTTACAGCCTCTGTACGGAACTATTTTCTCTGACTATCAGATACTCCTTTGTCTTTAATTCCCCTCCTGCCGGTTTGTGTCGCTTCATCCTCGTTCCCGACACATGGTAAAAAAACACGAGTTGCTCATGACACAAAGGTATTTTACCGAAGAGAAGACGTGGCGTAAAACTTGAATGATGAAAGCCGACATGTAGAGTGAGAGAAGGAGATTAGGGCCCGCCTTTCCTGATGCATCCTTCCTGATCAGCTCTGAGCGACGGAAGCTCCAGACAGTATCAGCTTTGTTTAAGTTTGATGGCGCGCATGTACGTGCGTGTCCCCTGACTCTTTGTGACCGCGGACTTAAATGAGCTCACTGAAGCGACGCCGCGGAAATAGGGGGAGATGCTACGCGACGCCAGCTTTCTCGTGACTCATACCCCGCCGCTGTCCCCCTCAACCTCTACCCCCTCATCTCAGCCTCTCCCCTTGTCCACATCACCTCCCTTAACCTCCTCATTCTTTGGCTTGGTGGCCCCAAGGTGCTGGAGGCACCGCAAACCCAGTGACGCGACCTTTTCAATTTGAGCTCGACCTCTCACGCGCACACACAAATGCCGCTCGAAAGCACACAAGCGCATGCAAACAGACACACAGGATGAGCTTCAATATATGGCCGTGTGGAGGACAGTGGAGGGTTAATTTCTTCTTCTGCTCTTTCAAACGTGTTATGCCGAAGAAATGGCAAAAAAAATCTAAATAAAAAAGTGGTGACATCAGCAGGAGGGTTCCCCCTGTCCCTCCAGCCCCTCCCAGCTCTGGTTGACCCTTGAACTGCGGAAGGGTAATTTTGTAAAAGCTATAGTTACAGAGGGTGAGAGTCAAGGGGGGGGGGGGGGGTCATCTAGGGGAGAGGACAATGGCCTGAATGCTACCACACACTGTTGGCTGGCTGACCTCCTCACTCACCCTTTGCTAGCCCCCGCCCTTCTACGGGGAACCGTCAAAGCGCCTCGGAGAGTTTCCGCATGTTGCCGAGTGCTGTTCATAACCATGCGCTTGGCCTCGACTATTAGCCCTGAGCTGAGATAAGAAGGCTTAGAGCAAGGCCATAATCCATAATCCACTCCTTATCAAAGCAAGCAGCTCTCCCTCTCTCTCCCTCTCTCTCCACCACGACGTAACAGAGAGCAGGGGTCCGGGGTGACGAGGCAGAGGATGCACTTGACTGCTTAAGTGTACGGGGTGGGGGCTGGAGGTGTGAGGGGTTAGGAGGCTAAAGGCTGCGGACTTGGGAGGGGCCGGTCCAAGGGCGAGAGGGCTCAGTGGGAAGAGGGGGGTCAGAGGCTGGAGGGGCACAGATGTTAGCTGCCGTTGAGGCTGTCACCTCGACGTCCCAGTGGCAGCTGGCATTGTTTAACTCGTGGAGCCATGAGGAGGGGGTTGGTGGTGAGGGGAGGTTTGGGGGGGAAAGGCAGACATTCATAGACCTGCCAGCTATGTCACATGTACATATGTCAAATACATACGGCTGCACTTTGGGTTCCAGGCCGTCTACTAAACCCATTAATCCCTCGAGAGCCTGTCTGTGGTCATGTTTGTGCTAGCAGGCAAGCTCAAGAATGAGCACATTTGAACGCTGCCTTTAACAGCCACAGAGAGAGAGAGACAGACAGGAAGAGGCAAAGAGAGAAAATCATTAAGGTTGAACCGAAAGGAAAAAAAAAAAGGGGACGTAAGAAAAGACAGAGCAGGTTCAAGGTCAAAGCGAGGAGGTATTTGACTGTGGTTCTACCTGGCGTCCCTCGTTCCTCCAGAGGCCGTTGCTGGTCTTTGTCGGAGCAATCGTGACTACAGGTGGAGTGTTTGGCACGCTGTGGCCGGCGGGGGGAACCAGGACGGGCCCTGGACCGAGGGGACCCCTCTTGGGTGTGCTGACTGGAGAGCTGTGGTTGGTGGCCGGGGAGGACACTGGAGAGGACTCACTGCTGATGGAAGATGCAGCTGGAGAAAGAAAGAACGAAAGAAAGAAAAAGATGAGACAAGCGAACAGTCTGTGTTTTGCTCTATTAATAAAACAGCAAATGCAACAATAGTACTGTATGATCCAGCAGCTCCTTCACTTGGGAATGAAAAGGGCTGCAGCACGACAATGGCAACAAATAACACACGCACAGAGGGCCAGATGGATGGCCCTAGGCCCCTATTATGAAGTGACAGTGATCAGGATGAGCAGCCCTGTGAGAGTCACACAGCCCTGACATGCAGGACACAAACACACACACACACACACACACACACAGCAAGAACACACTGGGCATAGTGAATGTATGTACAGTCAATGGCGCTTGCAGCCACACACAGCACACCCCCCTCCACCCCACACGCACACACACAGCAGGTGGGGAAAAGCTGGCCCAATGAGCTTCTCTGCTGCGCTGTAGCTGTGCCACATTAACAAAGCCCTCCAGGGAAACCCTGTAGCGCAGGGTCATGGTCTGGTCACATGCCTCGCTTTCCACACATCTCGCTTTCTCTCTCTTTCGTTCCGAAGCTCTCATATGATATGCTCCCGTTCACGCACGTTTATCGCTGCGATTTTTCATCCTTCCAACCTTACATCTACGCCCCCTTCCCCACACAGCCAACCCCCTCTGTTCTCCTCATCCGTGTGTCCACTCTCTCTCTCTGCCTTATTTCATCCTCCTGTCTTCCCTTCTTTCCTCTGCTCTCTCCTGTGTGTTAACCTGTGTGTTGCTTCTCTTCCTCTCCTCCCTTCCCTCCGCCTCCCCTCTCCTGACGGTACAGTGTGCCGCGTGTCTCCTCCTCTCACAGCAAGCGCAGCATTACACAGTCAAACTGGGTCACAACCCTATCATTGGGGGACACACACTTCGGCGCTGCAGCGAGGACAACGGGAGACGTGTGTGTGTGTGTGTTAATGCGTGCGTGTGCAGGTACAGTGTGCTTTTTGTGCATCAGCTTGCTTAAATGCAGCAGCTGAAACCTCAGGCCGGTTTCAAGTCTACTTCCTCTCCAATTATCACCATCAAAACAAAAAACCACAGATCTTCTCTACCCAACCACCACTTCTAAAACCCTGCTCGGGTTTCCGTGGCAACGTAACCCAACAGACAACGTCAGCTTACGGAAGGTGCGGTTAAGGGTATTGACCGTTTTTAAACACCTCATTCTTACTAATACCACTAAATAATGGAAAGAATCGATAGTGGCAGCGAGGTGAAGCCGGAGATCTATGCGTGAGTGGTTGCGAGAGCGGCCGAGGGGAGGGCGGGTGATGAGAGAGAGAGAGAGAGAGAGAGAGAGAGAGAGAGAGAGAGAGAGAGAGAGAGAGAGAGAGAGAGAGAGAGAGAGAGAGAGAGAGAGAAAAAGATGTGTGTGTGGAGAAGATGGTGATGATACATGTGAGGTGAGACATGAAAATGAAAAATCATGGGAGATGGGGTGTGATTGGGAAAAAAACAAAAAAACCAGAGTGCAAAAGAGGTGCGAGGTGAGGCGAGAGATGGAGTGGAGAGGAAAGCAGAGATATACGGGGGTGCAGATGGGTGAGTGGGTGGCGGGTACACGGTGGGGAATATTGAAGGGGAAGGGGAGGGGGGGGGCCTATCTTGTCTGCACAATGGCAATTAGTGGCCTTACCCCCCCTCACCTCAGAGAGCCATTACTCTCCCGTGCAAGACTAGGCCAATCAATAGCAGCCCACTCAGCCTGGGGAATGGAGCTACACTTAATACAGCTCTCGTGTCACAACCTATTCACTCACCACACACAGACACACACACACACACATACACACACACTTCACAACATGCATACGTAAGGCAAGGCTGGGGGAACAAATAAGGCTGGAGGGAGGGAGGGAGGGAGGGAGGGAGGTAGGGAGGAGTGAGGGTGATCACAGTGAACTGCTAAGCAACAGACCCCCCGCCTCCACCACCACCACCATCACCCCTCTCTCTCTCCTCCTCTTCCTCCTCCTTTTCCATGTCGAAGCAAAGCAGACAGGAGAAGAGGCAGGGCAGACTAAATAATTAAGAGAGAGGGAAGCAGGTGAGGGGAAGAAGGGAATAAAAGAGACGAGGACCGTCTCACAACGGCTTCATTCTCTCCTCGCAGCCTGCAGAATCCGCGCACACTTCCAGGCCTCGACGCACACACACACACACAAAAAACACAAACTATTTTTCAAGCTATTATTCCTCTGTCCTTCCCTCCTCCTCCTCCTCCTCCTCTCAAACACAACCACCACCCGCCCACCACCTCTTCATACACCCCAAACCCTTTTCCTTCTGTTCTTCAAACACAGTGCCTGCCAACCAGACGCAGATCTGTCAGACTCACAATTTTTCATCAACGCATTTACAACTCTTAAGGGGCTCAGGGGGAATCGTCCCAGAGTGGTCACATGTGTGCATCTATGTATGTGTCTTCCCATTTAAACCCACAGGAAGTCATGTAGGTCCATAAGTCCCCCCCCCCCATCAAGCCTCCATCCCTCCTCCAAGATTTCCTCTTGTCCATTTTCAACCGTCCTGCTCCAATTTCCAATTCCAGTCTCCGCCCCTCCCTCCCTCACATCGCGGTGCCATCTGATAGGAGAAAAAAAATCACACAAGAGGCATGTGATTGGCACCAAGCTGGTGTCAGTTCTGCCATATGCTCCTCCCCTCCCGGCTATACGGAGAGAAGATGGCCATACATGCTGGCCCTGTGGGGAGCCAGAGGAGGCAGAGGAGGAGAGCGGCACAGCCCTCGTCCCCAGAGTCGAAAATAGGCTCATCAGCTCTCAACCTGCACTTCATTAGCTGTACTGATTGTCACTTGCTTGCTGTGTAGGGGTAGTGTGTGTGTGTGTGTGTGTGTCGTGGTGATGGGGTCGGGCGGAGAGCGGTTGAGGGACAGAAGAGGTAAAGACAGAAGGAAGGAGCCAGGAGAAGAGAGAAAGAAATCAGGCGCTGTCTCAGTCCCAAGCTGTGTGTGATTAATGTGAAGCTCCTTTCTCTATCGCCTCCTCTATTACCAGTCCCACTCTCCCAGACTGCCTCCACACTTGACCGCTCAAGCTGAGCCACACATGCGCACACACACACACACACACACACACACACACACACACACACACACACATACACAGACGTACAAAGATGCAAAGCAACAGCGGCAGCAACAGACAAACAAGCCAAGAGGCGGTCAGAGGCTGCAGCCAAGTGTCCTCTGTGTGGATGGCACCTTTTACTTCAGCCGCTGACCCGATCAAAAAGCAAATAAAAAAAATAAAAAAGTCACTACAGATATTAAGTGGGCTATTTCACTCAGCTGGTGGTGGTGCTGTGGGCGGGGGCGGGACATAGCACTGAATCCCACTGGATGACTGAGTCTTGATGGGAGGACAGCAGCGCTACACCAAGATGGCCCCTACCGATCCTCTGCCACCGCCGCCTCTGCCAGAAAAGCCCCGACCACAGCCGGCCCCCCCAGCCCTGCCAGGCAGAAGGTGCTCTCCTCCGCACCCCGCCCCTCCTCCCCCCCCCCTCCACCCGCCACCCGCCTCCCTCCCAGCATGCATTACAACAACATCAGCACTTAATTAAACAGTCCATTTCACACCTGGTGTGCATAGCAGTGCCCAGCCAACCCTGCATCCATATGCCACCCCGCCAGCACACGCTACCACAAGCCTCAACACGTGCACACGCCTCACACGCGAAAAGCATCCCCACGCGTGCAGACACACAATTACCACTGATGCACACAAAAAAAACGCCGCACACACCTGCCACGACAGTCTTGGCCACGCAGTGACAACAAGCCACAAAGCCTGTAATCTGCATCGCTGAGTGGGGGGAGGGGAGAAGAGCACTGCATGTGTGTGTCTATGTGTGTGTGTGTGTGTGTGTGTGTGTGCACACGTGTATGTGTGTGTTGCTGTGCCAGTGAGAGAAAAGAAAGACAGTACAAGATGGCGGATGGAAATAAGAGGAGCAATCCTCTGTGCCTTCTGCTGACTGTACAAACTGTATATTATGCTTAAATGCTGCTCTGCTACCGAGCGGAGTCGTGAGAGGTGTAAGGTTGCTGTGTGTGGAGAGAGAGAGAGAGAGAGAGAGAGAGAGAGAGAGAGAGAGAATGGAGGGGGAAGCAAATGAGCTTGTTTGTGAGTGTTTCAGGGACAGTCACAGCCTGAAGGGTTCTGCCTTCAAGAAACACACACACACACACACACACACACACACACACACACACACACACACACACACGGAGCACAGCGAGGCTGTGTGAGCTCCAGGCAGGCTCCAGATGGAGAGGTCAGAGACACACTGCCCCGCTGTCCCAGCATGCTCTAGGCTCCCAGAAACAAGGGGAGCCTCCAACCGGCCACACACATGCACACACACACACACATGTGCAAACACACACGTACAATGTGACAAACACCTCAGGTTTTCACAAATCTACTAATTACTTCCAACTCCTCTCTTTCCCCGGCAGTTCATTCCATCCATCTTGTACACCTTTATTCTCCCCCTCTCCATTCTTTCTCCAGGCAGTGAGTGTACTACAGTCGGCGTGAACGCCGTCATGAAATTCTTGCGGGGTGTGTGTATGTGTCTGTCCGTGTGTGTGCGTCTAAGAGTGTGTAAGAAGAAACAACTGAGAGGATTAAACCCAGGTCTGCCTAATTAATCAGATATCAGCAGGCCTGCCTTTTTGTGGCAGCGTGTTATCTGTGAGTGGTGTGTGTTTGCGCACACATGTGAGTGCTGTCGTGTGTGTGTGTGTGTGCGTGTGTGTGTGTGCGTGTGTGTGTGTGCGTGTGTGTGTGTGTGTGTGTGCTCAGGCGAGTGTACATGGGATGAGAGTGTGTCCTTTACGCTGCTCTGATACTCATTATCCATCACCTCCTCTCTTCAGCGCCACACTCGGTACACAGAGCTATTCATTATACTCGCGACAGACAAGTGACGACGTACGTGTCTGTGTGTGTGTGTGTGTGTGTGTGTGTGTGTGTGTGTGTGTGTGTGTGTGTGTGTGTGTGTGTGTGTGGGTGTGTGTATAAACAGCAGCCGTGCTCAGGGTCTTAAATCAGTTCAGCGGCCGGTGGCAGTAATACTAGTACTCAAACCTAACTAATTCCTCCAGGCCTCAGGACACTGAGTCATGGCACCTCATATATACTGCACCACTCACCTCAAAGCATCAACCAGAGGGGGGGAGAGATGGAGAGAGAGGGAGAGAGGTTGAGTCAAAGTAGCTAATGAAAGGATAGCAAGCTGCAGCATGCAAAAAAAAAAAAAAAAATCACGAGGCTTACACAGTTGCAAAGACAACTGTTTGCATGTGTGGGGGCGTTTGGGTGTGTGTGTGTGTGTTGCCTATAAATACAGGCTTCGCAGACAGAGAGGTGACTGGAGCTCCAGGGGCTGCATGCCTCTCTGCCCACCCGGAGCCGGAGCTCCCAACACGGGGCAGAGTTGCCCTTTATGCCTGACGGCTGACTCACCCACACATCACTGCCTACACCAGCCGGGCGGGCGGCACAGTCAGCAGGCCTCAAAAATAACAAAAGGGGCTTTTTTGTGCTTTTAATAAAAAGGTGGCGGAGCTTAATCAGACAGGATCTGGCATCTGTTTGTATGACAAAGACACAGACAGGAGATCTCTGCCTTAGTAGATTGTGAAATACAAATGGAACGGGGCACGCGTATTCTCACCTTGCAGCACAATGAAAAATGAAAAAAAGGCAGAGGTTATTAAGAAGAGATTAAAAAAAAAACATGACTAAGAAAATGAAAGCCGTGTGTTCTGTAGTTGCAAAAAAAAAAGGGGGGGACAAGCGACAGAGACGAGAAGGAAAATTTCCAATAAAAAAAGTCAGAGATAAAATAAAAAAGCCAAGAATGAACTCACAGAGAGACAGACTAAAGACAAACTAACGGGGCTGGCATGTAGGACTGAGGGGAGTGAAGAGAGATGAAGGGGAGAGGGATTGAGAGGGAGGTGACTAGGGGTTGGGGCTGGGCGCTCTCTCTGTGTGGGTAATAAATCATTTGCAGGATTTTTCTGGGTCCCAGGCTGCACTGGACTGGGGAGCAAGGTGTCCTGGGACTGCCAGGAAAAGGAGGGGACCGTCTGATTTAGGAGCCAGAGCAAGGGTGGACAGCCGGGGTAAGCTGGGCCTCTCTGGAGCCGAGGCACAGAGCCACACATATGTACATGCGTGGATGTGCACACCCTTGATAACCCTCTACAATAAGGCTCTCCTTTGTTGGGTAATCGTGTGTTTACATGTGTGTAACTAAGACACACTGGGGACATGGGTCTCAGAAAATACCTCTATGCACATGTGTTGTAGAGGCCAGTTTTTCATACAGGAAACAAAGAAAGCCACAAACCCCTCCTTGAGCACCTACATAAACACATTTGCAAGAATGTTTCCACCTTAAAAAGGGACAGTTCAGCATTTCCGAAAACAACTATGTACAAGGACCGGTAATTCAACCACCTGAGGCTTATTTCGTCTTCATACACCCACAGCACGGAGCTCTGAGTGATAGGATGTGAAGAACGGTGACAACGTACAAAGGGGAATTACCGTACCATCACCCATCATGTACACGTTGACAAGCACGCCTGAGCGTACGTGCACTCACACACAGCACATTAAGTGGGTCAGCCGGAGTGGATCCTCCTCGTCCCAGCATCTCCAGAGACTCCCGACTAATTCAATCCTGTGTGGATATCATCCCACTGCCATTAGCAGCTCTGCACTGAGCTACACAAACCGGCCATTGAACATATGACCCCCACACACACAAATGACCAGATACACAAATGACCAGATACACAACCACACACACACAACCACACACAAGCCGTCAGGTTTACAGGACCGGCTGTAACAAGACATCCAGCTCTAATTATGGTTTAATGGTTTGATATTATCACAGTATTTTCAGCTCCATGTGTTGAAGTCAGATACTAAACATACTGAGATAAG
The DNA here is from genome assembly GCF_900880675.1 of Sparus aurata. Lineage (NCBI taxonomy): Eukaryota > Metazoa > Chordata > Actinopteri > Spariformes > Sparidae > Sparus > Sparus aurata. Next base: position 27,437,067 of record NC_044190.1, read on the forward strand.
ATCAAACTTAAACCACAACCTCTAATTAAACTTTTTACACTTTCAAGATGTTTTCAAACCTGTAGAAATAAATCGCCAAATGACAGCCTACACGTTTTCCGTACAGTTTATCCAGCAGACTTAAACTTGACAGTGTCCTGTGGCTTTACCTCGAGGTTCTTCGGCCTGTTTCGCCAGTTTACGGAGGGCTGCAGCGAATCCGGAGTGGGCAGACTGGGTAGCAGGGCTTCCATTGGCTACGATGGAGCCGTTGAGAGGCGACGGGGTGAGTGGGCTGACCGTCGCCGTGGTACGGGTCGCCGTGGAGATCATTCCTAACGATGGTGACTTTGGCTCATGGCTCATGCCTACCGAAAGGGAGGAGATTGGGAAAGTATTAATGATCAATACTGCATTCAGATTAGAGAAGCAACAAGCAAAAAAAATTAAAATAAAAAAATGAGCCACGAGGAATTGAGGATTGAAGAAATACGCAAAGAGACCAGTGCAGACAGAAATATGCGAACAGAGGAAGGCGCATAGCTCGTTTCCTTGGACACAGAGACAGTCAGGGCAGAGTGTGGTGCCGGGTATCTGTTTGTGACAGCTTGAGCGGATGGGGATTGGTGGTGCGAGGGGCAGAGGGGCTTTGGTTGTATGCCTCAGGGTCAGAGGTGAGAGGTTAGGAGGGCAGGTCACCCCTCCCTTGCTAAAAGAGCTCCAGTCTGGCTGTGTGTCTGCCAGAGGTCCACGAGTTTACACAATCGCTCCTCTCCCGAGCATGCGCCAGAGCTACCAGCGTTACCATATTTCTCATTGGCAGTGTTTTATATTATGGTACATGTTCACAAATTCAGCGTACACACATCCAGTTTAGCAACTCATTGGCTCCCTCACACAGCCGACACTTTCGAAGAAGAGTCCCATTCATGTTGTCCTTGATCCAATTACTGCTGCCAGGAAGGTGCTACTAAGACCCGTCTCTAATCGGGAGAGAAGAGATTTATAACAGCGTCGTGAGAGGAAATTAACCCGATGTTAGAAAAAGTGAAAGCTGGATATTTTTGGAAGTTGGACAAACATGGTTTTAACACGGGGATTTCTTGAGTTCGCAGTTTTCTGTTCGACTCAAGAAAAGTCAAAGATTGAAAAAGGGCGATTTTTCTGTGTCACGACTCTTTTATAGCCTCAAGGTTTTTTAAGAGCTGCATGGTGGTTGAAGAGGTGAGGAGGGTTGAGACGGCTGTCCCTTTCCTTCCTCTCTCTCTGTGTGTGTGTGTGTGTGTGTGTGTGTGTGCTTGTGTGTGTGTTGAAAGGTGACACCCTGTTGACAGCCTCTCTGTCAGTGGAATCCCTGAATGCCAGAACGGCGTGTGATAGCCCTACGTGCTCGGGCAAAACAGGCACACACACAAATTAAGGATGGCTTAAAGGACAGCGTAAGTTCAGACTGGCATGGTTTGTGTATGGCAGAGGTATTAACTGCTACACTAAAACACACGCGCTAACACACGCGCGAGGGATTGCTCAGAATCCTCCTTAAATCAACATTCAAAGTGCAACTTCCAGCGAACACGACGACTTCTGAGACAAAGACACGCTCACCGGGATAGAAGCAGCTTACTAACAGTATATCAATAGCACAATTGGATAAGTAGGAGTTATATCTGGGTTTACCCCCCCCCCCCCGAGGCTGAGAGGGCTATAAAAAGATCATGTTTCCTCCCGAGATGAGAGCAGAGGCACAGCATCCCAGTGTGTGCGTGTGGACACACAGCGACAAGTCAGGCATGAGAGAGTGAATAACGTTCCCAACACCTCTCGAGTTGTCCTGCCTGTAACCTCCCAGTTACCCAGTGCACTCCGAATGAACCCAGCACACAATTAATAATGGAATTCACAATGACTACCGTCTGAGCAACGCACAAGGTGCCATTGAGGGACGAGCAAACAAGCGATAAACACACACTCATGCACACATATCGACTGCCCAGTCCGGTAACGTGACTTTGTCAAGACACTAGACTTGCTTGCTCCTGCCTCGGTCTTTAGAGAAAGTCAGAGAAGGGGAGTTAAAGAGACACACGCCGAACTTTTTTTTTTTTTTTTTTAAACATACTACAGAGTACACTGTTTTAACCACAGACATGAAACCGCAGCACTGACGCGAGTAACACAGTGAAAGAAGAGACAGACGAGCACAAAACTTGACAAACACACACACACGCAGATGAACATATCCGGAGGTCTAGCAGTGGTTCATGACCCCCACCCACCCACCACCCTCTTATCCACACAGATTAAAAGCGTGGCCGAAGCTCCTTACTGCACAAAGGAGTTGAGCCGCCCGGATCCCCCATGGCTGCATCTTCACGTTGAGCCCAGCCCAGCACACACCGGCAGCCACCGACAGGACACACACCATCTTCCTGCTCCTCGTTCTCGCTCTCTCTCTCTCTCTCTCCCTCTCTCTCCGTCTGTCTGTCTATCTTCTCTCCTCTCGCCCCGTCCACCCTCTCTCTCTCTCTCTCTCTCTCTCACCCTCTCTCCCTGCCTTCCTGTCTCTCTCGCCGCCGCTCACAAAGACCGTTTAGAGCTTATCTAACAAAGCAACACACCACACACGCTGCCTATCTCTCCCCTCCTTGCTCTCTCTCTCCCTCTCTCTCTCTCTAAGTGAGAAAACAGAAATTCTTAACCTAGCAGCTGCTGCGATGTCACATGACCTCACCCCCTCCCCTTCCCTCCCTCCCTCCCTCCCTCCCTCTCTCTCTCTCACTCTCTCTCTCTCCCTTCTCACACTCTCCCTCACTCCTCCTCCTCCCCTCTCAACCTATAATTCCTCAGCCATTTGTAGATAACAGACACAGGCATGCATGCCCTGCCAAGGCGAGCTGTATGAGGGGGAGGGGAGAGGAGAGGAGAGGCGCTGAGGAGGAGGAGGAGGAGGAGGGGAGAGTGCTCAGCCGGTCACCACATCTGACCCCATTGCTGGGGAGCGACAGGCAGTGTGCATGTATGTGTGCATGTACATAGATGAACGGGTAGGAGGTGGATGGGGTGGGGGGTGGGGGGGTACTAGGTTAAAAACGTGAGGCGCTTGTCCCTTCTTGAGGCGGCGAGACAGAAAAAGGAAGAGAAGAGGAAAGACAAAGCAAAAAAAAGAGGGCAAGTCCTGGCCTGTGTGGAGCCCTGCTGCACGAGAGAGGCAAACCTTTTGTGGTGGAGTATCTGCCTCAGTTCACTTCACTTTGCTTGATTTGCATAATTGTTTTCTAACAACTGAAAAAATGCCCATCAAGAAGAATGAAAGGGAGCGACGTTCAAAACAAAACAAACAAACAAACAAAAAAAAAGCCTTTATCTCTTTACCATTTCGCACAAACAAAGAAGTCATACCATAAAAAATGCGCACGTGCAATCGCTTTACGGCACGTACACGCACTACAGTAACGAGTGGTTTGCCATCAGGTTCGAGGAGACTAGTGCGTAATAGTGGCTGGGGGTGGAGGACTCAGGAAAAGAGTAAAAAAGAAAAAAAAAAAAAAAGCGTGGGTTTGACTTCCCCTCTGTCCGTCCTGCTGTCATTGCAGGGGTGTGAATGAGTTGTTTCTTTAGTCATTTCCTCCTTCCTTCAGTCGCTGCTTTTCTCAGAACCGCGAGGGAGCGAGGGTGATGACAGGGAGAGGAGATTATCACTCGGGGTAAAAAAAAAAACAACAACAAAACAAACGGTGGCCAGCATTATGCCAAAGGCCGACTCCCCGCCAAAGCTCCTTTCTGTTCCTTAGGCCGCGGTCCGACTCCCCTGAGACGACACAGGGATGCCAGACTCTCTCCTCCGTCCTTCCCTCTCCCTCTCTCTCCTGTCTTGCATCACCGAGATCACCCTGCTGGTGCTGGAGATGCGTGCTTCTTTGCCGTCCGTGTTGATGTTGTCTGTCCGAGGGCGCTTGTATGAGGCAACCTCGGCATCAGACCATATCATAGCAGGGTAGTGGGCTGAGGGGATAGCAGGTGCTGACCTGGCTTTCCTCAAAAAATGATGCTTGATCAGTCTCTCTCTGCTGGAACTCACGGGGTGTCCTGATGGTGTAAGGGTTGACTAGCTTTCCCTGGTTTGAGTCTTTGGTTACAGTCTTTGGTTAACATGTGAACCCTGATCTCTGTGCCCTCATTTCCTGTGAAATCGTCCGCCGTCTCATATCCAGGAAAGGCTGTTATGCCGTAAAACCACAAAAACAGAAGTGCAGCCCTACGAGAAAGTGGCATCTTTCCATTTCTGTCCCAGTATAAACTAACGCACAAGAGCTGTGTAATTAACTGAAATATCGTTGTAGCTAACATATGGCCGAGTCGCACAAGCTGCAGTGTTTTGATAAAGGTAAAATGTGTGACAAAACAGCATTATAATGAGTCCCAACGTACGAATCTCGTTTCCCAGATGTTAAATGTTTGTTTGACGCGGACCCCGACAAATGTTTGATAGTTCATTCACGGAAAAATGAGAAATGCGAAGCAAAAACGATCACTCCTGCTAATCGTGAATCATGTGGCAATTTAATATGTAATATCTGTCAAGATAATAGCATTAAGACTTTTTTTTTTTTCAACCATATCACGCAGCCCCCTAAATTGCTTGGTGAAACACTGCACTCAAGATTAAAACAAGCGCGATAGGATTAAGTGAAAATCAATGAAAGCATTACGGTTATGAGGGTGTACATGGTCTGACAAGAGAGCGCCTTCCCTCCTATCTGTTGCCACTTCTTCTTCTCTAAAACCAGAAAAAAAACAGAGGCCGTTCACACCAAGGCTCCCTTTTCAGACTAATGTACTGATGAATAGCCGTGATCTAAGCAATCCAGGGATGAGTAACGTCTTATGAATTTCCAGATAAGTGAGCCCTGCCTCCACCTCTTACCATCACTCAGTTACAACACACTCGCTCTGTGTTACAGGGCCAGTCCCTGGCCCCCTCTGTTCTTCAAACATCCAGCAGGTGGCATTGTCTCCCAGTTAATGAGAGGGAGTCCTCTAAATGAGACAGCATATGTCACAGTCCTTAAATCCAGTGATACACAACAGAGAAGTAGATTTTAAACGATATCGCTGCTGTGGATTATGAGGAAAGGACAAAGGCTGCTTCCACGAGCGAGGTTTAGAACGTTAATGAAAAAGGTCTTAAAAAGATGTGAATGAATGCGATCCGTTGGCTCCGGCGCAGAAGTGTAACATTACCGACAACACAAGGGTTAAAGGGGGCTGTTACACACCGAGCTTCCTGATGCTATTAACCCTTTGCATGCCGTTACACCCTGAGGGGAAAACAAAACAAAGCCCTGAAAAAAAAAAGGAAAAAAAAAGGAATGTAGATTACAACAAACCACACAAACACGATGCCGCCCGCACACACACACACACACAGAGCGGATTGACTGCTAAATGGCATACAGTAAACACACAGTTTTAACACCCCGCTGGTAGTAAAGCCGATCACTAACTCCCATAGTCAAACAGACACACTGACACACACACACAGTTCCACCCTTTTGCAGGTTGGAATGCAGATTACAATTCTCTCTCTCTCTCTCTCTCTCTCTCTCTCTCTCTCTCTCTCTCTCTCTCTCTCTCTCTCTCTCTCTCTCTCTCTCTCTCTCTCTCTCTCTCTCTCTCTCTCTCTCTCACTCTCTCTCACTCTCTCTCACTCTCTCTCACTCTCTCACTCTCTCACTCACTCTCACACAGTAAATCCTCTTGGCTCCTGTATGCCCTGGCCAGTGGGGAGATAATGCAGTGGCAGCTCTAGCGAGTGGTTAATCTTTAACCAGGAAGGGATTTGCCTATCAGCTCGTTAAAACTAGCAGGCCAGTGCTGCCGGTTCCTCTATCTGATCCAGCCACAAGCCTGGCCTGGCCAAGCCCCTAGGCAGCGTGGACTGGAACTGTAACTCACTACGAACGAACTGCGTATCCATGCTTTTACTTGATACGGCACACTGAAGCCAGGCTACAGTACTGTGGGAAACAGAGCCAAGCCGGTCAGTGTCTGCCCTCGAGTGTGCAGTAAAGGCGTCGTTGCAATCAACTGGTTGGCTCAACGTGTGTGGTCAGGCGGGTGACTAAAGCAACGTTTCTTGAAAATCTCGCTGTGCCTGTGTTTGAGTACTTTTGTGGCTCTGGTGTAACACGGCCTCTGCGGTTTGGTGTTTTGTTCCACTCCTACATTCCTGTTCGTACTTTCCTCTAACAAATAGCACCCTCGCTGTGTTCTGCTAATCTCCCCTTCGCTGTACTATCAGAGCTGTATTTGTTAGCACAATACAAACAGTCGCCGGCAATTTTTTTTGACGTCATTCCTAGTGGGAGGCTTTTATTGCGAAGCAGCCACCGGAAGTTCGTCCTAATTTGTCACTATGATTAAAAAGGGGGCACGGTGTACTTTCAGAGATGACATTTAATGAGGCAATGATCCTAACTAAACAAGCAAGCTATTCTTAATAAGGTCCCCAGAAAGCTGTTTGAATTTGGAAAGCTGGCAGGGTCCGCCAAATATAAACAAAGCAAAACATTAATGGAACCGTGCGCTGAAGTTCAAATTTGTTTATTCATGATGAAAACGAAGAGACTTTGTTGTTTCGTTTGTCAAGGCATAATACATCAAATATTTCTCTCCTCTAATTAAAATGTCTTCCCCAAAACTACATAATGCGCCTTTAACAAACAACTGATTAATGGTACATAGGTGACTCCCTTCTTTTTAGTGCTTTTATGTCAACACACCAGTCTTAATTGCTGTAGTAAACAAGCAGCGGTTTGCAGTTCGTGCAGACCAGCAAGCCTCCAACGCATCATCAAGATAAGCAACACCTTTTCCCCTGCCATGATGTTGCAGATAACTGGAAAACCCCCTACATCAGATCATCAATTCTGATCACGATAGCACAGTGCAGGTACTCAAAAAACTGAGGCATCACTCAGTGGGACATCAGACTTCAATCAGAGGACACGGGTTCAACCACCCGCCCTGCTGAAATGATCTCATCCGCTCGTACAGGAGAGAGTTAGAGCCGGCTTAATGAGTACATGTCATCATGAATGGTTGACTGGCTTTCTAGCTGGCTGACGATGTGCTGACAGAGGGATGAAAGGGGACGGGAGGAGGGTATGCAAGAATTGAGCATGAAGGGAACTTCTGACTAGAGACAGAGAGACGTGAACAAAAAAAATTGAGGGTGCCAGTGATAAAAATACCAGTGATGCAGCAATGTGGATGAAAGCAGCCTAGGAAAAAAACAGGATGTAATACGGGCATTACAGCCCCTAACGCAGCACGCTTCGACCTAAAGTGAGCTTAAAAAGAAGACACCTAGAGTAACCGGCTGAATGACAGCAGGAAGCATAACTCTGCGGCTGACAAAGTCAACACTGGGTGACGTGCTGTTATAAATAGCACTCATGTACTGTACACATGAGCAGCCACTGAAGTTGTGATGAAAGAACAAAGGGGTGATCTTCAAGCCGGACAGAGAGAGAATAACCAACGTAAACAGTGGCCTCATACGTCCATAAACGTGCAACATAAACTGTACAAATAAATGTTTGTCATGATCTCAGCTTGAACACAGATAATCCACACAGACACACACACACACACACACACACACACACACACCACACACACACACACACCCACCACACAGTAATCCAGGAGCACAGCAGGATTAACCTGCTCCGCCAGTGCAAGGTTTGTTTGACTTCTGAGATGAGAATGTCAGAGCAACATATCCTCAGGTACTATAGAATGGATGTGTGTGTGTGTGTGTGTGTGTGTGTGTGTGCCCGTGTGTGCGTGCTCACATATGCTCACACTGCATGTCTGTGCAGTGGCACACGTGTGTCACATCTTTTCACTCCATACCAAAGAGAAGGGGAAAAAAAACAAATATCAGAGAAATCCTGAAACGCAGCACTGTGGGTGCAGAGCTGCAGGATCAAAAGGCGACAATTCCACTAGAGAGTGAGAGAGAAAAGAAGAAAGGAGGGGGAAAGAAAAGGGAGGCAAAGAAACGGAGAGAAACAAGGGAAAGAGGGAGAGAGAGAGAGAGAGGGAGAGAGAGACAGAGAGAGAGACAGAGAGAGAGAGAGAGAGAGAGAGAGAGAGAGAGAGAGAGAGAGAGAGAGAGAGAGATAGATGGGAGCATTGCCTGTGTCTGAGCTGTCATTATACAGCAGGCCTCCATTATGGAACTACAGCAAAGAACAGAGTACATCTCCCCCTGACCTGCCTCGCTGTCACCATCTGGAACACACACACACCACACACCTCCACACACCTACACACACACACACCCTCTGTGCAAAGAGCAAAGAGAGCAGTCTTCCTACCTTTTACCTGTGTGGCTTCAAATGATACGGCTGTACACAGTACACACTGTGTGTGTGTGTGTGTGTGTGTGCGCGTGTGTGAGAGTGGTGCACGTGCAC